>NC_133783.1:48542011-48662418 GCF_003597395.2 Chelonoidis abingdonii
GTGTCTTCCACTGCTTGGGTCATTACAACTGCTGCCTCTGTATCTGTCATAGGCTTCCCACCTAAATCCTGTAAATCTGGGAAACACAAACCAACCCGAAACACCACCACCCACAGCAAAACAAACCCCCAACAAGCACCAAGACACGACTAGAACACTGAACACTCCCTTCCATAGCCTGTGTGTTCCTCTGTCTGCCTCTCTTAGACTTCCCCCAAACTCCCCCTGTAAATTCCCACTCAAACTCCCCAGTTTACAGCTCTGTTTGCTGGCTCCTGTGCTGCTGCAGCTGTCGATTCATATCTTACATCATTATGTTTTACAGACCTGATGTACTTCTGTACTTTTAACTTGTGACTCAGTAAAGGAGCATAATAGATGTGAATGAACACCAGGCTGTTATTCACAAGGGGGCTTTGCTGAGGTCATAAACCACTAATACGCAGCTAAGGTGGCTGCTGCACAGCAGCACAACCCAGGGAGCGAGTTTCAGCTTGACGATGTTGACATCCTGGAGCTCACATATTTCCTTTTCATGAGAGTACATAGGAGTATTTGCGAATTGCTGCAATCGACTCTTTGGGTAGCAGAGTGAAAGACAAGGTGAAAACAAGAGACAAGGCAGGAGTAAGAGTGCCAAAATCTTTATGGTGATTTGATTGATCCCACTCATGCAATGATGTGTCAATCCAGATTGAGACATTTGGACTTGCAGAACACATTGTTATTTAAGATAGAGTGTTTAAACAATCAATAATTTATTTAGGAATATCTTATTTTAATAGCGTGGAGGAACATGAAGAAAACTAGGACTGGCATTTTTGTCTGTTTGAGATGTCACCAGATGCCTTTGCTGGAGGTGGTAAATTGTTAATATTTATGTGTCGATCTGGCCGTGAAACAGAGAGATGTTTCCAAAGAGGCTTGAAAAGAGATGTCTCTCTTCCTTTTTAACTTTGAGAATTTTTAGATCATTGATGACAGTGGGGGGAGGAGGAGGAGAGATAATTAGTGACAGTGATCTGAGAGTGACAGGGTATCACTCTTTTCTATTGCTATCAGTAAGCCACTATACCCACGTACAGATAGAACTGAAATGATTAAATATGCTTATTTCTTATTTATAGCTATAAAGGTATGTTAGGCGCTTTAGAGACAAGGGGAAAAGACAAGGTCCCTGCCCAAGGAATTTAGAGTGTGAGCCTTGATCCTAGAGTTGGATCCCTGCCTCCATGGAGTGCTCCACTGAAGCTAATGAGTTTCTGAACAGGTGCAAGTTCACCCCTGCAGATCTGATTGCGGGATCAGGGTCTAAATCAGGCAGAGGCATGGCTAGAAAACTCTTTTTTTGACATTTGAATCACATAAATAAAATCTTTTAAGATTCAGACTTTTGTGAGGGTTGTGTTCACGAATATATACAAAGAAGTTAGATTAAAAAAAGAATCAAAATGATCTTGTTGGAAAGTTGCAATGTAACACTAATTCTTTTCTTAGAATTCAGAAGCCTAACATAGTAAAACACAAAGCAGGCTGCTCCAAGACATGCAAACTCACCTCCCCCTTACTATAGACTGGCTTTCTGCAGACTGACTCTGATGGCATGCTTCCTTACAGAACCCCCAAGGATCAGGAAACCCCTTGCATTTCAAGTGACAGCTTGTAATTTTAACACAGTAAACAATACACCACAGTGCTGTTTGTTCTTGTTTTGTTTCCAGTAATTTCCTCCCGCCACTCTCCCCAAATGTTCATTAGAGAGGAAAAGTTGGATCTAGAGGCAGTTTGCTCTAGTGAAGAGACCATGTGCCCCATCTTGCAATTGGATCCATGAAGCCAGTGTGGCTCTGCATGAGTGCAAAGAGCCATCTGCACAGATCCTAATGCAGGATTAAGACCCATGAAACTAGAAGCGAGGAACAAGGGACTGATCTAAAGCCTATTAAAACCAATGGCATGTTTTCCATTTACTTCAGTTGGTACTGGATCAGGTCCCAGCTCGAATCTAACCTCCTTTTACCATTAATGTGCTGTATTGCCTTGAGGAAGTCACTTAACTTCAAATCTCAGTTATCCCTGCTTGGGGATAATAACCTATCACCCATGAGTTTGGTAGATTTAGTTCATTGGTATGTACTGTGATAGACCCAGGCCAGATGGGCAGATATACTGGCCACTGGATTAGCAGTTTTCTGTTCCCTGACTTACCAGAGCAGGGGCTGCTCCAGGCTAATGAGAACACCTGACTCTAATTAACCGAAAAGAGGCAGTTGAGTCCATTAAGGTACTGTGAACACCTGACTCTAATTAAAGCCCTTTTGATACTATAAAAGGGCTCACTCCAGTCAGGCAGGGAAGAGCCAGGGAACCAGAGGAGAGGAAGTGCGGCTGAAGGGCTGGTTAATGAAGACACCCTCAAACCATCATTAAGGGAGCCCTAAGGTAAGGGTGAAGAAGGGAGAAGCAGGAGAGCTGTGGGGAAGTGGCCCAGGGAAATGTAGCAATTCTGGCAGTGAAAGGTTGGCTGCCAACAGTTACTACCATTAGGGTCCCTGGGCCGGAACCCGGAGTAGAGGGCAGAAACACCTCTTGAAACTGTTCTGAAATAAGCCCTAGGGACAACAGAGACTGTGGGAGTTCTCTCACCAACCTCCTTGCTGGCTTATGATGAAAAGGGCTCTGTAGACTGTGACCCTAGCCCTAGAGAGAGAAGGGCTATGTGGAGGGTCACAGTGAGCCCCTGAAGCTAGCATAAACCTCCTAGAAGTGCAGGACCCACAGGGACAAGGTTGGAGCTCTGCCACAGTATCTATATAATCATAAAGGAAAGCACTGTACAAGTGGATAAGGGAGAAGCGGTGGATGTGGTATACCTAGACTTTAGTAAGGCATTTGATACGGTCTCGCATGATATTCTTATCGATAAACTAGGCAAATACAATTTAGATGGGGCTACTATAAGGTGGGTGCATAACTGGCTGGATAACCATACTCAGAGAGTAGTTATTAATGGCTCCCAATCCTGCTGGAAAGGTATAACAAGTGGGGTTCCGCAGGGGTCTGTTTTGGGACCGGCTCTGTTCAATATCTTCATCAACGACTTAGATGTTGGCATAGAAAGTACGCTTATTAAGTTTGCGGACGATACCAAACTGGGAGGGATTGCAACTGCTTTGGAGGACAGGGTCAAAATTCAAAATGATCTGGACAAATTGGAGAAATGGTCTGAGGTAAACCGGATGAAGTTCAATAAAGACAAATGCAAAGTGCTCCACTTAGGAAGGAACAATCAGTTTCACACATACAGAATGGGAAGAGACTGTCTAGGAAGGAGTATGGCAGAAAGAGATCTAGGGGTCATAGTGGACCACAAGCTAAATATGAGTCAACAGTGTGATACTGTTGCAAAAAAAGCAAACGTGATTCTGGGATGCATTAACAGGTGTGTTGTAAACAAGACACGAGAAGTCATTCTTCCGCTCTACTCTGCGCTGGTTAGGCCTCAACTGGAGTATTGTGTCCAGTTCTGGGCACCGCATTTCAAGAAAGATGTGGAGAAATTGGAGAGGGTCCAGAGAAGAGCAACAAGAATGATTAAAGGTCTTGAGAACATGACCTATGAAGGAAGGCTGAAAGAATTGGGTTTATTTAGTTTGGAAAAGAGAAGACTGAGAGGGGACATGATAGCAGTTTTCAGGTATCTAAAAGGGTGTCATCAGGAGGAGGGAGAAAACTTGTTCACCTTAGCCTCTAATGATAGAACAAGAAGCAATGGGCTTAAACTGCAGCAAGGGAGATTTAGGTTGGACATTAGGAAAAAGTTCCTAACTGTCAGGGTAGTTAAACACTGGAATAAATTGCCTAGGGAGGGTGTGGAATCTCCATCTCTGGAGATATTTAAGAGTAGGTTAGATAAATGTCTATCAGGGATGGTCTAGACAGTATTTGGTCCTGCCATGAGGGCAGGAACTGGACTCGATGACCTCTCGAGGTCCCTTTCAGTCCTAGAGTCTATGAATCTAAGTATTAAGTTAATATTACATGGAAGTTTACTGAGAAAAAAAATTATTTTGTTAGTGTTTGCTGAGAAGTAAACTACCTCATCTAGAATCCTAATCTTATGAAGTTTCAATGCCCGCTTTACTAAACCTGGCATTATATGTGTCTCCTTTCTCAAAGCTGCTTTTGTACTGAAGAAAAACTCAACATATCTAAATAGCAACAAATTATGAAATTGCAAAACAACAATTTACAAAACTGCCTATATAACAATCAGAGAAAATGATCCATCTCTTTGTTTGTAACACTTTATCTTGCAAGGATTACTGTATATTTTCCAAATACAAACAGATACCATTCATCTCTGGAATTGCACAGCAGCCTGCTGCAATTTTAGCTGGGGCAACTGGTGTACGTTTTCAGTTTCACACTGTTCAGAGAATGGTTATTTATCTTTCCTGAAGTAAAATCTATGGTACCAGATGGTAGCACACATTTTAATGCTGAAACTCAGTGCAAAGACAATTTGAAAGTAGTAAATTTTCATGAGAACATTTTGAGCTCTGTGTCACAGGCATTACTGCTTTTTTTAATAAGCAGGATAGTCAACCATCTTTCTTTTTGTTTAATTTTATTTGTTTTCAGAAGTAAAAAAGAGAGACAATATAGTAGAGACAACATGGCAGAGATGCTAAAGAGTAAGCTTCCCGATATAACAAACGTATGTGTAACTCATGCCCGCTTGGCACTCTGTCCCTCTCTAGTGGCACCTAGACCACCTAGAGATTGATGAGTCTGCCACAGATTTAGCTAAAAGCAATGTGGCTTTTAGCTCATACAGTAGAGGCTCATGTATTTAGCCCCAGAGATCCCAGGTTCGATCCTGCCTGCTGATGACTGGGGTTTGTTGGTGTTACATATGCAAATATATAAAAAACTAAAGGGGGGAAGATATCTGAGACAGAGGTGTACGGGGGAAATGATGTATCTATATAATCATAAAGGATAGATGTTAGAGTTGTCTAGTCCCTGGTTTGTTTTTTCGGGATTGTTTTGTTCAACGGCTAACAAAATAGAACCAAGTTATGCTAAGATCATTTTCATTGTTTTTGTTTTTTAAATCTGTAACTTGTTTCAGATACATGTTCCAGACCTTTTAAGACAAGTCATCATGTCTGAAGGATCTTTTTCTTCCTTGTATATGACTAAGGAGCATCTCACTGCTACCAACAATGAGAAACAAGCTTAAAATTTTTCACGTGATAGTCCCCTTTCACAAAAAACCCCAGATGTTAAGGATGCAAGCCTGGATCCACTATGCCCTAGTGCAGGAGTTCTCAAACTGGGGGTTGGGACCCCTCAGGGGGTCACCAGGTTATTACACGGGGGGTCAAAAGCTCTCAGCCTCCACCCCAAGCCCCGCTTTGCTTCCAGCATTAATAATGTTGTTAAGTATATAAAAAAGTGTTTTTTTTAATTTATGGGGGGGTGTCACACTCAGAAGCTTGCTATGTGAAAGAGGTCACCAGTACAAAAGTTTGAGAACCACTGCCCTAGTGATTCCCAGATACTGAAGTCATGGTTGGGGGAGGGGAGAAAGGTTAGAAAGCTGGGCCTAAGTAAGAGACAGTCCAAGCCCCCAGCTAGCCCAGGATAAATGTATCTTAAAATCACATTTACCCCCAACCCCAGTCTTGCAGTGAGCATAACTTGGCTAGACCAGAGAAACTGGACCAGTGATTTCAAAAAAGAAATATGAGATGTCAATACAAAATTTGGCCAGAGTTTTGAACAACCCATTTATCTTTACCTCCAGTGAAACCACCCTAAAACTGCCTGTGTATAGCTCCACTCAACACTATCAAAAGACTTGTATACATCTACTTTAGGAATGAATTATGACTGTGGGTCACTCCAAACTGTCTGATGCCCTTGGACATGCCAATCTGGTTCCTCTTTTCCATCTCGTAATAGGGGCAAAAATCTTAAACAGAATCTTAAGGGAAACATTCTACACAATATCCTTGATCCAGAATGACAAAATATTTGCTTCCTTCATAACAGAAGGGAGTCACTCACTGTCTCAAAAGATCTTGAGAGGCCGGTCCAGTAGTTTGAAGGGCACTAAAAGAGGATGATCCATCTAGGTTAAGCATTTTACCTCTTCAATTTCAATGCCACTTTCCAGTTTAGTCCTCAGACCTTTTGAGTGACTAGGTAGATATGTTTGGTTAATGTGTTATTTCATGTTCTTTTCAGAAATCGACTTTCACTAGAATAGTGGGGAGAGCCAAACTGGAAAATGTTAACAAATCTCTTTAAATTTATATTTTATCAAGCCTGCCTTGTAGCTGATAACTGATATTGATCTTTTGTCCTTTTTCCTGTCTGAGTTTATAAGCAAAAAAAATGTGGATTTTATTACCATATTATAACATTCCTTTAGCTAGCAATGGCATATCTCTATCTTGTCTTATAGAAAGATATTGAATTTGGCTTCTGGAGATCACAAGCATCCTAAGATTATTTTGGATCATGGGGATTCTGGGGTTTTTCCATGTATTATTTCTAATGGTTCGATTTCATTGTAAAATCTCTTTTCTTTCAATTTCCCTCACTTTTTCCCTAGAAGTAATATTCATGAGTTTTCCTTTTATGCTTGCTTCATAGACTTCCCAGACAATAATATTTGAGGTTTCTGCCTTTTTAATTAATTTCAAAATATCTACTTAAATTGCTTAATAGAATTACTGGGTCTTCAGACAACATCTTTTTCACCCTCCTAGATATTGGTGCTTCACCATTACACCAGTTATAAAAAGTGGCTGAAATTAGGCCACGATCTCTCCAACTGACCAATATTAGATTCTAATAGGAACAACCTAAGAGAGGATGAGATGAGAATACAATCAGTCCTTGATTATACCTGGTAAGGCTGAGAAGAACCAGGTGCAATGCCTCAATAATGAATCATGTTCTCTGCAGGCATCTAAGATACAAAGCACTGGCAGCATATTTTTGTTGTACAGATCTGTATATCTATCTCCAGTTATAATATATAGCCTGAAGATCTGTCTCCAGGTCCTTATCAGACTTGCCTAAGTTGAAATCAAGTTTTACAATGCTAATTAAGATAGGGAGAAAAGGCAGACATCTTATTATCAAATGAGACGATAACCAGAGATTTAATTTTCCTTTCTGATCCCAGATCCAAGATCAATGCATAGAAAAGTTTGTTGGTCGTGACTATATTTTATTTTCTGATTTGCCTATTGATTCTCAAAATGCTGATTGTCATATAAATGCTGGAACTGAATTAAAGAGGAAAGAAAGCTTGTAATCAGAATGTCTTTAAAGTGCTGCTGGCCCTTGACACAAACATACATCAGTGAAAAGCTTAGGTTACCAGATTTCCAACTCAATAAAGCATTAGTTACTAGCATTAGGATAATGAAAGGTATTGGACTTCAAACAACCATTGTCAAGCAGAAATTTTCTTCTCCAGAACTGAATATGCCAAATTTCAAACCTTGGAACAACCTGGAACTTTTGCTGCCTGGTAAGACAATAAATGTTTCACATTAGCAACCAGCAATGATGGATCTCATTTTCTTTCAGTTACTTGCACCATATTCTTCATGCTAGTTAATTGCTGTGTGTGCTTTAATGTTGTTGGGTTTTTTTATTTAAAATTTATTTGTGTTGAATTGAGGCAGAAATGTGGATTAGTATTGGAAAGATAGTCAAAAGTAGATTCTGAAGAGTGATGCAGAAGATGGGAATTTTGCATGAGATGGGGCCAGGATGATCATACCAGACATCAGACATAGAATGGGAGAAAGCACAGAAGTCCTTTTGGAATATCAGTGTTGATGCAGTTTGTACATAATCCAAGAAGCTAGGAGAACTCCACAGGGCTCTTAGCTATTGCAGTAAGGATTATGTGGAAGACAATTCAGTGAGGCACCGCAGCACAAGAAAGAGTGTTTTACCAACTCTTGATGCACTAGAAGAGATACATTCTCTTAAAAAACAGACAAAAAAACATTTGAAGTGGACTAGTTCCCT
Source organism: Chelonoidis abingdonii (assembly GCF_003597395.2). Classification (NCBI taxonomy): domain Eukaryota; kingdom Metazoa; phylum Chordata; order Testudines; family Testudinidae; genus Chelonoidis; species Chelonoidis abingdonii. Next base: position 48,550,079 of record NC_133783.1, read on the forward strand.
AAGGTCTTGGTGAGGGAATAAGATCTGGGAATGCACATCAGACCCCTAGAAGGAGGCAAACAAAAAAATATGCGAACAGTAGGTTTGGAAGCAGGTAGAGTCTCTCTGGTCATGTCTACACTTGAGAAAAGGTGTATTTGCAACACATTAGTTCACATGTGTAATATTCCACTGTGGACAAGGCAAGCTGTAATTTTAACACATTAGCTGGTCAAGGTAATCTCTAATGACCCTAGGTTTTACTTTAAGCAGCTAACTCATTACAAATTAGGCACTGGCTTTTAACATGTAAGAGGTGCTGGCGCTCAAGCAATTTTTTTTAACATTCATAACTTATGAATGCAGCAAGCCCACAAGGGCCAGGGCTATGACCTGCCAAGCCTAGAGGTGCCGGAGTTCAGCCCTGGCACAAATTAAGCGCTGTTAAAAGCACACATTTTCCCTAGTGGAGGCAAGGCATCTGTGTGCAGAGAGAGGAGTGGGTTTCTCCAGAAGTTTTACATCTTCATATAGATCTGCTGGAGTTGGTTTGTTGCTACTCCCTGAGAACTAAACTTTGTAGTGTTCACTTACAAGTCCCTCAAGTTCAAACAGCCCTAAGTTGTTGCGTATTTCAGTGGCAAATATGGGTACAACAGGAAAATTTCTGCATATTCCTAGGGCCAAATTAACAAGCTGATAGGCTTTAAAGGAGATTTCTTTCTGCATATCTGAGAAATCCTTTCCTTATTTTCCTGGATTCTTCTTTAAGAGGATGAAATATTTCAGACAGACATTGCTTTATAGTTGTTAATTAACAGATTTATCTTGAAAACATGGAAGTTGCAGTAATTACAGCAAAGAACCTGGAGCTTGTAGCTAAACTATTACTTAAAGTGAACTTTCATTGCAGAAGGTAATATGCTTATCCTCCATGAAATTACTAAGGAAAGATAATTAACAGCTCAAATTCAGATATCCAACTGTAATTACATGAGCTGGAATAATAGCTGATACAAATTATGAGTACAGCAAACAATCCTATTAAAATTAAATATTTTTCCACTCTACAACATGCCACTTTTTAAATTTTAAAACTAATTAATTCATTTTAAAATTTAAAAATATTGTCTTGTCTGCAATTCAGTAGCATTCCAATTATTTTACAAAAAGGAACAAGGATCTTGTAGTCTTTTTACCTCTGCTGTGCCCTATCTTTCAGTCATCCATTTTCCTTTCCTTTCAGTGGCACAGCAAGACATGCAACAAACTCTATGATTAATGGTTCACAAGACAAACACGGTGCTAGCATAATTGGCTTTGATATCATAATAGGGGTAGACTACTCCAGGAGTAATATGATGATAATGAACTATACAGTGGAAAATGTCACCATTTGGAGGAGAATAGTTAACAGCAAACCAAACAGGAAAATGAAATATTACCTCATCCACCTTGTCTCGCTAATATCCTGGGACTGACATGGCTACAACTACACTGCACACATTATCTACCACTGTAATACATATTATGTCCACTTAATAAGCTGTTGGTTGGCACTGGTCCAATGCATTCAAGAACTTACTAGCCCATGGAAATTAACTCTCATTTGTTTGCAGGCTGGTGCTGAATAGTAACATGGAGCAGTAGAAGTTTATTTTTTGTGACCAGTCACCAGGGGATCATACCCACAGGATCCACACAAACAGGGGACCTTCTCTGTGAAGCCTACCAGTTTCTGCAGAACAGAGCTACACTTTCCACAGTGCACCTGTGTCAGCATCCTTCCATTCCTGGACCCAGTGGGAAGCCCTCTGTAGAAACAGGGAAAGGGAAGTGTTGAGGTGGGGTCAGTGCTGGATGCATATGGTCCCCACCACCACCACCATCATCATTCTATGCAGAAATGCACCAAAAAGTAAAAGGAGTATAAAGATGCATTAGTTGTTCATCATACCCGCCCTACATGCTGGGCAGCATCCCTCTAAAGGATGTCTAGAAGCCAGACATCAGAATAGAGGCCCTAGATGTTTATGTGGACGCAGTGTGTATTCCCTAAGATCTGCAGGTCTCGGGGGTGAACCCCTGTATTTTCTGCAGGGAGGTACCTTACGAGGAGGACTGAGGAAAATCCTGTGAGAGGAGCCTAGTGGAGTTTTCTTCTCCCACGTTCTCCTTCTATGGAGTTTCCAATGGAGGAGAGGAGGGATCTCCAAAGAAGAATTTTACTTGAATATATTTAAGGTTGTTACAACAGCTGAAGTAAGCAACTGCAGTTGCACAGAATCTGGATATGTTAAGTAGGGAATTGCTATTCAAAACTGTGATCTTGAGATGTTATCTCTTAATTTTCCAGCAGTAAAAGTAATATGGATTTTTTTCAATTACTGTCTTCATCCCTCTTCTTGGCTAGTCTATTATTTCTCCCAAGTCTGAGCAGAGATGTTTTAATGCCCAATAGCATCCACTGTGCAGCTCAGACACATAATGCATAAGTAATCTATAACATGCAAGGGCCCAATTCAGTAACTGCACAGAACTTTCATGGAATCCAGTGGTTCTTTGAAGTGCTTTAAGCTTGTTTTAAAGGGTCTGATTCTTCTGTTATTACTTGCCACTGACTTCAATTACTGATTCCTTTTTGAACCATTAGCAGTAGTTAATAATAAATTGTTATTTTCATATTAAACTCAGCAATTCAATTTGCCATTGATTTCAGTTGGAGCAAGATCACCTTCCAAGAGGGAACTGGACTCAGACTCCAGTTGGGTTTAAGTTTAATTTTGCAAAACGTAATCATGAATGATGAGGTGATGCAAAAACCCAAATCACCCCAATATTATCCCATCCAAATTTTGAAGTCTCACCAGAAATGATCAAAAATAAATTAAACATATCCTGCGGGATGTGTTATCAGGTAGAACTTTTTGCATGAAAAAAATGCCACTTCAGGTTATGAAAAGTAGTCCCTGAATGGGATTGTTTAACTTTCACTTGTACAGTTCTAAGACTTGCTTTTAAAAGCATTGATTTCCTAAGAAGAAAGGGTCATGCTAGGATTATATATATCAATGAACTTTTTTCCAGTTGTTTGCTGTTGTGATGATGAGGTGAATGTATGCCTTACTTTGGAAAAGAGAGAAGATAATTTCTTTTCCACTTCCAGAGGGTCATAATCATTCTTTCAGACATATCACAAGCCCTCCATTCACAGGGAGTAACTAATTCAAAAAGCATATGACACAAAAGCTACTGTTGTTGCACTGACAGCCAACTACGCTGATTACATGCTTCATCTCAGATTTCTAATTAAATTCTCTGAATCCTTCAGTGTATTCAACAGTAATTGCTACAACTATTTTTCAGCCAGTATAATACAATCCGGGGATAGTAGAAAACAAACAGAAAGAAAAGAGATGGTTTCATGTACAGCAGGAGTTTAAGATTCATGCTGGATGCAGATCAAGTTGAACTGAGATGCTACTAAAACCTACTCTGGAATCAAGGAGCCTTTGAAATAAATGAGGATTCCATGGGCTATATGGCCTAATATCAACATGTCAAATTCATTTAGATTACTGAATTCAAGCTAAAATAATAGAATTACAGAAGTGGCATATGCAAAAGACCCACTAGGACATTTTCATTCATGTTCCTGCCAATGTGGGGCTGTTTCATACAAAACAATATGTTTTCTATTAAGTTTAGTATCACTATAAATAAACTAAACACTATCTGCCTGTAACTTTGTTTCTCTCTAACAACTTTTATTTGTATCAGTTCTGTTTTTCATTTAAGGCCTGATTCAAAGCCCACAGAAGTCAACTGACATCTCTCCATTAGGAACAATCACTTTTGGATCAGGCCCAGCCAGTAAAGCTCAGACTGGTGAGAGCTGCACTTACACACATAGTCCTTTTCATGACTGAATGTTACTGGTAACAACGAATGAAGTTAGCAAATTTGAAAGTTGCACATATGAGTATTCATGGAAATCCAAGGCCTGATTCTCCACTTGTTACACCAGAATTACACCCACAAAACATGATTTCAACGGACTTAGAGAACAACACCAGCAGAGAACAGATGCAACAGAATGAAGAGTCAGGTCCCAAGTCTTTTAAATGTCCATGTTTATGTATTCACACAAAAAGTACTTCTGTGCTGATCAAACAGGGAGCAGAAACAATATCACATACTGTGTGAGAAAGATCCCTTACCTAAGAAACACAGCTCAAAGGATGAATCTTCTTGATCAATCCATAAGTGAAACATTTAAAAACACTCAGTAAATGAATTAGAATAATTAATAAATTCTGAAACAACCGCAATCTACTCACAGCTATTTCTGAGCAGGAAAAAGAGGCTAAAAACAAGAATAAATTATTCATCACAAATTAGTCATTCGTTTCTACTGAGTAAGCAAATAGGACTAGAATTTGACATGTTATCTGCAAAGCATTTTTGGTGCCTTTGGAATAAAAGGTTCTGGGTCAGTGCTATTTTGTAGTCCTATGAAGATTTTAATGATCTGATCCAGCAGCTTCCAACAAAGTCTATTGTCTTCAGTAGGCTTTGGATCTGCACCATCACCTACAAATTCCTCCTTCAAGATTTTAGAAAAAGGAAACCACTGGAGAAGACAGACTTGCCAGCAGGCCTGCTGACAGGGGCAGTGTCAAACGGGGCAACTGCCATGGGGCCCAAGCAATTGAAAAAGGCCCGGCAGCAGCGGCACCAGCCGGGAGCCCCAGGTCCTTTTAAATCACCCAAGTGGGCCACAGGGCTCCTAGGGACGCACAACTGCTCCAGGCCCAGCGTTTTGGGGTCCCCCACGGGCCAGCGCAATTGGCCAGCACAGTTGGTCCTGGAAGTAACGGATTCTTCACTTCTGACCTGGGCCCAGCTCCCCCTCGGCCCTGGGGCCCGGGAATTGCTGTTGGCAGGCCTGCTTGCCAGACACTGATATCTAATTGTCTAATCAGCTATAATAGTTGACTCCATAGTAAAACAGCATTTGCAGTAATTTTGCATTAGTATTTATTTGCACTGCCCTAAAAAGCTTTTAAAAGTTACTGTTCCTAGCAGTCCTCCATGGGTTAAGTATGTCAACATGCAAGGAAAGAACTGATATATGTTTACGGAGATGTTTCTTGCTGATACTACAAAGCTTGAGCTAACTCAAAATGTCCTCTTGATTATTAAGCTGAGAGGGCCAGGCCCTTGTGGATAATCTATAGACCTGCATACACTCTTTGTATAGCATTTGTCTGGGTAAATTATCTTAGTTTGAAAAGCTAGTCTGAAAAATCTTTTCTTCAGCTTTTATAACTACCCAGTGAACAGTTAAACCATATGAAGAAGGCAGCAGTCCCACAGTCTGAAAAACAGAATCGCATGCTTCTCTTAGCTTTTCCTGTAGCTATAATTCATGAAGTTCAGAGCAAGAACCAAGACAGCAAAGCTACTCATTGGGAAGATCAGAGACACAATGGTGCTGGCAGCCTGCTCAAGCATGCCTGATTTTTTTCAATCTTGATTGGTCTATATGAATCTGAGCACTTCCTTGTTAAGGCTATATTTAGACTGCAAGTGCATCCAACTTTTGGGAACACATCATGCTGCTCTTATCTGATGTGGTTAAAATAAACACAGCACACATTTTTTTTAAAACACAACTATGTTGGTGTCCACACCTACCATACTGTCCAACCATGTTTGTATCAGTGCATTCTGAGAAAATCTAGGCAGCTATCCCATGGTGCTTCAGTGGGAGATAGAGTGCCCTTATGACACATACACAGAGCAGGACCAGCTTTGCACAGGGCAAAGCCCTCAGGGATGTTGTATCACCCAGAGGGCTGGGAGGAAAGAAAAAAGCTTGAACTGGCCATACAGGCACTGCTGAGAAATCCTGTCTACACAGCAAGGTAACAGTGTTACAGAAAGACTTTCACAAGCTAGCCTAAGTTTCTAGCAAGAGTGACATGCTGTTAGCTGCTATGGTTACTAATTACCCATGCTGTGTGTGGGGTTACAAACCATGACACTAACGGGGTACAGACTCAATTAAAAGTTAACATGGAAATGTTTTACAAGAGATCAGCCTAAATCAAAACTGTGAATCTGCATTTTCAGGAAAGTGCACACACACAGCTTGGTCTAAACTTCAGAGGTCAGGCCTTTCATCATTTGGCTGAGACCTCAGTCCCAAAACTGAACATCAGAAAACGCTGGATCGGGATAGAGGCTTCAGACATCAGGGCCCTCTCTAGCTAAGTTCACAGAAATGAATATTAAAAATATCCGTTGTAATTCTAGCTGGCAGGTTTCAGGGGAAAATTTGTTCTTCAAGCATCTTACTCTGTTGTTCAAGAGATTCAAGTACCAGTTATTTTCAAAACTTTACCTACTCTTATAAAATATGTTTTCAATTATGTTGCATAAAATAGCTCCACAACAGTTTCAATTCAAATTTTTCTGGGGTGACATTTTGCTCTTCCTGAAAGAAAGCTACAAGAATAGAGTCACAATAGGAAACATTGGCCAGATTTTTAAAGATATTTAGGTGCTTAAAGATGCAGATACATTCCTAATGGGATTTTCACTTAGGCCCAGGCTGAACTGAAATCACTGGGAGTTAGGCATTTTAATACTTTTGAGGATCTGGGCGCAAGGAAATTTCAAAATTCCTGCTAGATGCCTATCTTAATTTTTAATTCCTAAATACTTTTGAAAATCTATCCCTAAATCCTTTCTTGTGCTGCTCTGGTGGAAGATGATTAGAGGGAGAATTCTCTTCTATGTAAGAAACAAGACAGGTCTCCATAACAGTCTAAAGGGGTCTAGGAAGTATATTTGGAGTTATAAATAGCTTCTGGCTATATATTTCTGTGCCCCTCTCTGAGCCATTCTGCCCAGAAGCTGCAGGATGGTTCTTGTACTGGTTGGTAGCCAGCCCTGCTCCCTGCACCAATCCCCCCTGGCTCTGTTGGGTCAGGGCAGGATTTCTCCCACTGAGCTTGATACCTGAACAGATCAGTCGAGCAGTGTTTGTAACTTTTAGTTTCTGAACTACTATTTGTTCAGGCGACAAGAACATGTGACATGCTACAAAGGAAATCTGTGGTAACTGCATATGCCATACTTCCACAAGAGCAAAAAGCAGACGTTGTAACAAATAATTGCAGCATTTAGTAAACGGGCATATAACTCATCATAGCTTAATAGAAGAGAACATACTGAACTGAATTCAGAGCATTTTGAAATGACGCATTAAGTCCAAAAGAGAAATATCCAATTATATGGCTCAAGATTAGATCAGAGAGAAATACATGCCCTATATTGAACTCGTAAACTGTATAATAATATTCCTAGGGAATTGCTGGAAACCCTATCAGTTAAAATACATAAAATTAGGCTGGGAAAAGCTCAAAAAATATATTTTGTTGGGAACAATCCTCCACTTGCAAGTGGCTAATCTACTGTAAATAATTTGATACGGCTTTTCCATCTCCAGCTTCAATACATCTAGACTCAGGATAGACCAGAGCTGGAAAGTCTGGTTCTGGATCCAAATTTTCTGGAAGTTTTCAGGGAAGAGGACTATCTGGATATAGCATCCTACCTGGAAAAGGGTCAACAGTACAGTTCATATTAAAACTCTAAATCCAAACTCCTCAAAGTTCTGGAGTATTAAATACCCATTGATTTGCTAGGCCCATTACGAGTAAAGCTGATCAATTATATTAGAACTAGTCTATACCTGAGATACATTGGTGGGATTGTTAAATCAAGACAGAATTTCCCCTTCCATTTGCTCCCTCCCTCACTGAATTATGGTCTGCTGACTGGTGGCATTATGACATCAGAACTAGATTAGCTCTCCTATTCTTTTTTCCCTTTATTCTCTCTCACATACTGTCATGATCTTCAATTTACTTGCATACTGCAGTCCTATCGGTTGAAATAAGATTTTCCTCCAGTTTAATTGCAGCAAAGCTTTGTTGCAAAACTGCCGTTGCTGGTTTGATGAGGGAAGTTTTAGTCAAATACAAACGCAGATGATATGCCCTGCTCTATAATACGGAAATGGTTGAAGTGGCCTATGTTTTGAGCATAGCTTTCTGGCCTGTGACCAAGTAGTCCACTCCATCTTTCCCTTTGGAACACCACTGAAGGTCAAGCAGACACCAAGACACAATATTACAGCCACTACTAATGCCAGACAATGACTTGGAAGTTGAGTCCAGAGAAGAAATAATAGTTAGACTTTCTGATGTCTCCTCTTCTTGAGAAGTGAGGTACACTGTCACTAGAGGTTCAGCCCCCAGCATAAAGGAGAAGCAGCCCCCATGATGACTACACCCATTTTTAAAGATTTACCAAGTCCAGAGAAGGAAGTGAATTAGAATTTGAATGCAATCTAAAACAAAGCTTCGAAGTATGTCTTACAATACATTACGTTAATTTAGCAGGAATAGTTATCTTCGGTGTTTGCAACTCTCCCAGTGCTCTTTGGGAGTCTCTGTCCCTAAGAAACTCCTGAAGCTTTCTATTATGAAGTCAGGTTAATCTTCTCTTTTGCCTTCTGTATGAAAGGTGAGCTGCAGTTTCACTTGTGACCTGCATCTCCTTTAAGAAATATGAGGCCTCATGGTGGAGGACCTGTTCTGGATTCTTGTCACATTGGTTCACCAGGTGCATGTGATATGGCCACTCACCTTTCCATCAGGCAGAAAGTCAGACACTTTGTCATACTACTGAACCTCACTAATACGGGGAGAAAAGACAAAGAGCCCGATCCCACATGCCTTGCAGATCCAATATACCCATTGAATTCAACAGGAGTTTTGAGTGTACAAGGAATTCAGAAATATTCCCTAAATGAGAGAATTTACTTCCAGAGTAGAGCAATGGAAGACATGGAAAGTTATTTTTTTGCAAGTTATTCTCTTTATTTGCACTGAAGAGGAAACAGAGAGCTGGACAATTGACTTCATTCTTCATAGTCCCATGGTGATCGTAAGTGATAAAATAATGCAATAAAGCTTTTGTAGGATGTCCTTCTACTAAAGCATACTTATTTTAGTTAGTCATAAATGTCTGTGGCCACTCATTTATTACACTGGAAATTAGGGTCACTGAAATTATTGAACAACTGTATTCTGCTCTTCTCTTCCAAATTTTGTGACCCAAGCAAATTCAGATTCCCTTTCTTCCTTCCAACTATTAACCGAAGCCTAATATCAAATATTCACTGCAAGCATAGTACACAAAACTGATGCTCTGAGAAATCTCTCTTGAACTGGCAAACACACAAAGCTACTTACAGTAACAAAGGATTGACAGATATTGAAAAGAACTTTTCTGATTACATTTCCGGTCTTTATCACTGGCCATCTGGTCTGCTTAGAATTGCTTTACTGCATGTAAAACTGGCATTAGAAGGGTTTATTTCCTGTGCACTCCATTGTCTAAGGCAGTGTTTCCCAAACTTGAGATGCCGCTTGCATAGGGAAAGCCCCTGGCGGGCTGGACCAGTTTGTTTATCTGCTGCATCCGCAGCTCCCACTGGCCGCAGTTCGTTGCTCCAGGTCAATAGGAGCTGCTGGAAACAGTGGCCAGTATATCCCTCGGCCTGCGCTGCTTCCAGTAGCTCCCATTGGCCTGGAGCAGCAAACTGTGGCCAGTGGGAGCCGCGATCGGCCAGGCCTGCGGACGCGGCAGGTAAACAAACCGGCCCAGCCCGCCAGAGGCTTTCCCTACACAAAAGGTGGAACAAGTTTGGGAAACACTGGTCTAAGGCAATAATGAAACTTAACAAGGAGTTTTTGTGAGATGGTAATTTTTTAACAACAGAGATTCAAAGAGTCAGACATTACTGACTGCTCAATAAATTACATGACAGAACTCCAGGCTCACACTTTTGCTTATGGAAGGATCTTGTGGACCTGACACAGACATCAAAATGACATCAGTCATGAGATAAAGGGCAAGAAATCAATTATAGGAGGCTTTCTGTCTACCCCATCAGCATGCTGTATGCCTGCAAGTTCAGTGTGCATGGCTTAATCAATTAAGTGGGCTTTATTTATACATTGTATTTTCTCCCATTCAATATGCCCGATAATCATTCTGCTATAGGTATAATTAAATCCAATTTATTCTGACTATAAGAGCTTTTACTGATTTCTGCCCAATTCATGCTGTTTGTTGAGCTAAATGTACCAGAGCATCAAGTCTTAATGTCTGTGAATTTTGTCCTTTATTCTGTTCGGTTTTCATTTTGCTACATTACAGGGCTGAATCAGGCCCATACTAGGAGAGAGAGAAAATAGCAAAAGGAGCATTTTTGCCTTCTTAGTTCACCTGTTCACAAGGAGGAATAATCTGCCTCCTAGCACTGGCAGAAGTGACCCCAGAAGGGACACAGATTCTCCTCCCCCTGTTAACTGGGGTGGCTGCACTGGGGATGAGGGGGAATGTTAGCTAGATCTGTTACACAGATGTGATAAAGGGTATTTCCCAGCACAGTCCACCCATCACTCAGCAGGAATTATGCCTTTGAAAGACACATTACTGACAGCCATCGTTAGTGGTATGGCTGATTTCCTCGATTCAGCTACCTCCAAGTGTACTGTAACTTATTCTGTTCCTGTGTGCTTTCGCATTTGTTTAGAGGTAGTAATTTGGAAGAGAGTAAATAAAAAAGCCAATAAAATATAGCAGCATTGGAATGTCAAATTCAAAAAGTAGCCTTGCATTTCAGAATAATTCTGCTCACATTCAGTGCAGGGTTGATGCTGGTGGTAAACTCCAGAGCAGGACCCCCCAGATGAAAAGTTCTCCAGGGTAAGAGGTTGCATTGGTATAAAGAATCCACAACCTCAGTTGTCCTACACAAGGCATAGCATAGGAGAGGGATGGGGATTAGGGCTTCTTGGGGTTGTGTTGATTCCAGGCACCATCTCAGCATCTTTCACAGGTGAGGCTCTAACCATAAATCAAAGCTTCCCCATTCAGAGGAGAAGGTAGCAATATCATTGTCTACTTTTGGGTCAACCTACTCCTCCCACTCTGGGCACAAATAGCCTTATTGGTTCAAGCAGGCATAATTTACACCTCCCTGTTCCACTGCTAGTGAATCTGACAGGCTGTTTGCAAAGGATTGTGTTGTTGGAACTTTTCCCTAGACCTTTTGTGAGTTATAGATTGTATTTTGATCTGCAATCAGCCAACTCACCTAAAATACCATAAAATTGGTGTTTAAATGCACAATAGGAACCATGCTCTTTCAGCATTCATGATATGGTTGTATCAGCTTTTGTTCATCATTTTAGCCATGGGGTTAGTCTAAAGGATCTAATCCAGCAGTTTCCATTGAAGTCCATTGTCTGCAGTGAGCTCTGAATCTGGCCCATCACTTATAAAAGCCTCAATCAAGCATTTAGAATAAGGAAACCATTGGAAAACACAGACTGTTCATACAACAGATGCACTTCCCAGTACCTATTCCTCCATCAGAGAGAGAAGGACAGCAGTTTTCAGCAGTAGCCAGCGCTACTTCTCAGCCAGCTGTTAACAGGTGTGTGCTACTTCAAAGCTGTAAATATTCTAACATTGGCATATAATTAGTCTGCAGTATAGCTGCCCTGAGTCAATGCCAGTGTGGTGATTTATTGTAGTATTTACTTATCTAGGAAATGTAATATTTGTTTGTGAAGAAATTCATCTAATTTTACCTTATTTGGTGTCAGAGTGGTTGTGTTTGCTCTTGAATAAAAGAGAATAACCACCTACGGTTTCCCAAATGTTGGCAGGCACCAAGATTTCCAAATACATAAAGGGTCATTCTCAGGACTGGTACATGTTGCTTTGTGCCCACCATCCTTCCATCCTTGTGAAAACTCATGGGTGTTGACTGTACAAGATTCCTGCCATCTGTATATTTCAGTGCCTTGCCTGCTTACCAGAATGGATGGACAGAATATTGCCCACACGCCCATTGGCAAACCACCTCAGCACTTGGGGTTAGTCCTAACCCAGTCTCTGGAGCTTTAACAATATTGCGGCTTTTTTTTTTCCTGGCAATGAATCAGGAGAATTTTATTATGTTTATGGGTAAATTCAGTTTAGTGTCTTTCCACTTATGACAGTCACAGTGTCTTTTGCCTCTGCTGGTGACTATTCATAGATTATAAGAACAGAAAGAATCACTGTGATCTGTTCGCCTGACTTCTTGTAAAACATAGGCCCTAGAACTTCACTGAATTAATTCCTAGAACTAGAACATACCTTTGAGAATCCAGCCTTGACTTAAAAATAGTTTGTTATAGAAAACTCCACCACAACAATTCCACCTTTGGTAAGGCGTTCCAATGGTTTATTACGCTCACTGTTAAAAAATTTGCACCTGATTTTCATTGAGAATTTGCCTGACTTCAACTTTCAGCCATTGGATCATATTCTACCTTTCTCTGCTAGACTGAAGAGCTGACTATCAAATGTCTGTTCTCTATGTAGGTACGTATTAATAAAGATCAAATCAATTCTTAACCTTTTATTTGTTACAATAAACAGATGAGCTCAGAGTCTTTCACTGTAGAACGTGTTTTCCAATTCTTTAATCATTCTTGTGGCTTTTATGACCCCTCTTCAATTTACCAACATCCTTCTTGAACTGTGGACACCAGGACTGGATACAGTACTCCTGTAGTGATCTCTACAGTTCCAAATACAGAGATCAAATATAATCTTTCCACTCTTACTCAAGATTGTGTCAGCCAAATACAGCTTGTGATGCTTTTGTATATTATTCCATTTCTTCGTAAATTAATACAGTAACGACAGAGTAGTGATATTAAATTCTGAAATTGTAAAACAACCCTACTACTGGCCTCCAAAACCGTTACCACAAAGATGCTTAGCTTCTTGGCATTCCCTTAAGCACCACCAACCTGCTCAAAAAGAAGGTGACTATTATTGTTATTTTAGACTATTTCCTGTACCCAAGAAGAAAAGATCACTCAACCTGGAAAGTTAAATTGGGGGAGATTTCAAAAAAAAAAAGTACGCAAGCTGCATAAACCTTCCAGATGCATTTAAAAATAATTCTGCACTGCTTGCAAGAAGCAGTGAAACGTATTCTACAATGAAAAAAGACTTTACATGCTTCTAGCTCTTGCTGTCACCTGCTTTTGAGTTCAACTGCTAAATATAATAGTCAAATCCTTTACCCTGTTTAAACACCCTCCTGTATGATAAGGGTACCTCCAAAGTAGGGTATCAGTCTGACACCCTTACACACTTGGAGAAATAACTTACTCCATGTACAGTCTCACTGGAATCACAGATGACCAACATAACACATCTGTGACTGCATGAATTCTCTGGTGCCCATTTCCCTTCCTGACCTTAATCAGCAAGAAAGACCAAACCAGCGGCAGAAACCAACACAGTACTCTTCCCCCAACCGTCTCACTCTACCCTAGGTACAATTTTTATTGCTCATCCTCTAAACCCCCTGAGCAGGGTTATCACCATATGTGACTTATCTGACCCTGAGAACAAAGTAACATGAGCCCAGTTTTTATCCTGGGTATTGCACTGTCATTCTTAATCATATTACTCCAGGAAATATCACCCCTGAAAATGGTGCTTCCTCTAGTGAAGTCATATGATTGTCTCTCATCAGTTGTACTCTGCAGTGATATGACTCTGGAAAGGGCTTTCTGTATGTGGCACCATTTTCTGACTTGACGTAAGCAAATTACAGCTTCCTAGCAGTTTGCACCCCTGCCAGGGAGAATCAGGTTTTTATGGGATACATACGTATAGCCAGGCAGCTTAAGCATCATAAAACTTGTTCATTTCTCCAAGTGCAGGAGCAAGCCATGCAAGAGCTACTACTTAACCTCAGAGTGCAAGTAGGGTGGCATTCAACATGGTGTTACTGCACATGTAGTGTCAGGTTCCTCCATTGATGATCTGTCAGTGAGACCAACCTTGCTATGCATCTATGTAGCACCACAACTACAACAAACAAATCTTCCTGTCAAAAGTCCTCTCTGCATGGATTCAGAATCAAATTCTTGTACAACAAGGCGTTTGATTGACAGCCTGGCCAAGGAATACTGGAAAGAATGCTGGTTTGAAGATGAAAACAGCTTTTGACTGAGGCTTTTAATCTCTCTTTCTCAGCTGCTGGGCAGCATGTTACTTCCGCTTGTGATTTATTTCCTTCATATGTCCAAACAAAAGAGGAAATGCCAAGCTGCAGTGGGCTACTTTTAACTATCATTCCAAGAGAGGTGCTATGGTTTATTATGTCAACTCTCATTCTTCCCAGGGTGAGTTATTTATTTTTACTACCAGAAAGACATGAAACCATAGGAAAAACTATAAGCTTCTTTGATGCAGCCTAAAAGGAAAGGAACATGGGGTAAAACTCACCTCCAGTATTGCTCCATCCACTCTACACGTTACAGCACAGAAGCTGCAAGGGAACATAACATTGAAGGGGCTAATGCAACATTTCCACTTATCCCTTTGTAAACATGGTGCAATTCCACTAATGTCAGAGGAGTTTCTCTGGATTTACACTGGTGTAAGTGAGACTAGAATTTGGCTCTAAGAGTTAGATTTACACGTCTGTAACAGGTTGGCTGGATTCTCCTGTTGGCCTATCCTGCTGGCAGGTCTTGGGTCCAGGCAGGGAGCTGCTGGTTAATTACTAGTAACTCACTGGGTTAGTGTGGCTGATTAGATTCCACCCCCTATAGAAAGGGAAGTGGGAGTAGTCCTCTGACCAAGAGAGATCCCAAGGGAAGGAACACAGCCAAGCCTAGGGAGAAGTCTTAGGCTTGGCTCTTGTTTGGTAATTTTGAAAATAACTTTATATTAACAACACCAGAACAGAGGAGGGTTAGCATTTTGACTCTAGCATGAGCGTGGTTTTTTTTGTTAGGAGTTGTGTGGGGAGTTCACCATGTTACACTGAAGAAAGCCAGGAAATGTATACCTGTAGTAACAGCTCTAAAGAGAACTCATAGAATCACAGAAATGTAGAGCTGGTTGGGACGTAAAGAGTTAATCAAATCCTTTCTCCTGCACTGAGGCAGTCTTAAATATACATGACCATCCCTAACAGATGTTTGTCTAACCTGTTCTTAAAACCCTCCAGTGATGGAGATTCTATCTCTCCCAGTGCTTAAATCATACCAATAACATGGTGTGATGCTGCATTTTATATGATGTTTGCTGCTTCCCACACTTAAGCCCAGCGGAGTAAGTTAAGGATGAAGTGGCAGCAAGGAAATTAATTTATAATTATTATAATTATTTAAATTTAATTTTATAAACTCTTGTTATTCCTATAATCTGGATACTCCTTGCTATGTAGAAAGTTTGGTGGGTACCGCTGTAAAAATGTCATCTTAGAATAGTTTCTTTTTCCTGTATTGAAATAAAATATTTATTACAAACTGCATTCTGAGTCTTCAGAGCATACAACACGGACATATAATGGCATCAAATTGGAAACAACTAAGGATTCGTAGCAGTTTCTGAACTGCTGCACTTCAGCCTAGGATCATCAACAGATAAAAATGGCTGTGTATATAATATCCTCTCAGTCATATCGCTTGCTAATAAAAGTCTTTGTGGTTGGAAATATAATAATCTAAACTGTATAATAAAGTTATGTTAACCAGTGAAGGAAAAAGGTGTTCTCATAATTTTGGTCTATGTGTTGCATAAAGTCAGTTTACAACTCAGTGCTTATAAATCCAACCTAGTTTTTTCAAAAAAAATTGATCCCAAACATACACTCTGGCCTAGGGGCACAATAATGTTCTTTTGCTATATGACAGGGAATCTTGGTGTGGGAACAGTGGTTGGCTCCTGGGCTGTGCAACAATACAGACCGAAGCACATGACAATCATAATGTTTTTAGCATCTGGGGAAAAGCACACTGAATGTCCTCTACTACCTAAGCTTTGCAGCCCCCAATTTATAACATAATATGTTCCAGCATGGGGAAGTCACACTGTAATTCACATAACATTAGTGTTGAACATTATGCTGTAGACGTGGTGCTATATTTTTAATATGCTCTCAGCACGGGTCCCTTATTAGTACATCTCTGTATATTTACAGTACTTGAAGTAAGCATGCAGTTATCTAAACCTGTATAGGTGTAATTTTTCACTTTGCTGAACCAAGCTGATTGCAACCAGATGTAAGGAACCAGCATCTGGGGATGTATTGCAAACACTACAAGTTACTAGACTGTGACATATCATGTACTATATGCCTGCACTGCTCACCATATATGAGCTAGATTGTGGGCCTGCCGTAAGCCCTGTTTAGGGGGCGGTGAGAAGCTACACTGTTCTAGGAGCAGCCAATGGAAAGAACTGTGCCTCAGTTCCCACTGTACTCCAGCAGATAGTAATTTGCTACTGAGCTACTGCCTCCCATTATGTGATGGATCATCTGTGCTAGCACATTAAGGGTGGAGTCAAAGGTCCCCCATCTACCTCCTTGGAATGCGCACACAGCTCTCACTTATCCCCGTGTGTGCTCAGCGCCATTGACACTAGACAAGAATGTAAGGATGGGGGAGCAGTCTTATTCCCTTTTACAGCCCTTTGTTCCCTCACAGTCCAGCCCATAACACTGAAACAAAAGTAAAAACTCTAGGATACGGAATACTGCAAGGAAACATCACTGTGAAACTGTAAAGATATGGATAAATGTCAACCTGTACAGATGAGCCACCTTCATGACTCAACTTTGTGTTCATGAAGTAGTGCTGTAAAAGTACTATCTATGCATTATTTGCAATTTTTTCAAAACTCAACAAGTAAATTAATCAACTCTTGCTCAAGTCAAGCATATTTCATTTGACTATAACTAATTAAATAAAACATGATTTAGTATTTGTAGACACCTTCCCCCACCTCAGTCAGAGGCTGGAGTCCAATAATGCTGGAAACCTGTGACACAAATCTTACATACAGTTCTCAATTCTGTCATCCTCTCTTACCTTGAGCAGTCCCTTAATTCATCCAGATTGTCTGTAGAGTGAGTGGGACTGCCTGTGGAGTGAGGTAGTGCTCAAGGTAAGAAAGGGTCACAGAATCAGAGCCTTAGTGCTTAAAAGGGATGACATTAAAAAGTTCAAGCCAGGTGTTTTCTACAAAAGTGCTATTCCCTCCAGCTAAAACCAGATGCACGATCCATCAGAAATAGCAATGCTAACACATAGATGAAGATAACATTGCCAAAGATGAGTGGTATTTGAATGAACTTACAAGAAGAGTGGATACTGGGAAAACTCTTTCTGCCTTCAGACACCAGATCTGGATCACCTGTGCAGTGCATTTCAGAGTTCATTACTCCATCTGGAAAGCAGCGGTAAAAGAAATCGGGACGAGGTCTACAAAAAACACCATGGACATTTGAAATATAAGAGCTGTAGTTATAAATGAACCTCAAAGTGATTATTAAATTTACTATCATATAGAGAGAGTTCACTTCCTTTTTTTTTATTCTGCATGTGGTAGCAATAGATATGTTCTTTATTCCTTCATTCCTGCCAAACTTTTGCACACATGCTGTCTGTAGGAAAACTTCCAGCAGAGTGTGCTAGCAGCAGTTGGATGGTGGCTTCTCTGCATGTGGTCAGGCTCATTCCTGATGGACATATATAGGCTCGATCTGGAAAGGGAACATGCAGGGCTACTCATTGCATATCCCATAACTCAGCCAACCTGCACATCATGCTCAGTGATCAAGTAGGCTATCCAAAAGAGCAATAACGACCACACATGTTCCACAGGGTTGCACAGGGCTTGTTGACTCTGCTCAGTAACACCCTTACCTGTTACTATAAGAGGGAGGTATGGCCTGCTGGTTAGACTAAAGAACTGGGATCAAAGAACTAGAGTTCTAATCCCAACTCAATGGGAGTCAGGCACCTAAATACCCATGAGGATCTGGGTTTGACTCCTGGGACAAGTCAATGAAGTTCTCTGCTTCCTATGTGTAGAATGGAGCTAGTGATACTTACCCACCTTCCAGGGCTCTTGCAAGGATCAGTTAGTTATGTTTGATAAAAATACTTTTAAAGTGAAAAGTGCTAAGTATTATGACTGCCAACAGAACAGTGCTGGGGTGGGAGCAGGGTGTTTGTCAAAACATATGCAGAGATACTCTGCATGCTGCACTCCTGAAACAATAAGAGACAGCCCTTTCAGGAGTCCATTGGTTACCACACTCCTGGGCTTGGTAATCCTGATGAACGCTGCTACTGATGGAAGATCTCATGGACAGTAGCATGCATTATATAAAATGCAGAACCATGAGTTGATTTCAATGTAGTTGTACTAGTGGGAGTTGGCAGCTAAACCCCTGCACACTGTGACTGTTCCCCTTACGTATCACCAGTGAAATGTATAGATTACAATTTACACTTTGTCTTGGTTGTCTGGATCTTCAAAGTAGCCTACCTGCCACACAAACTCCAAAAGTTGACAGCAAAGAATCCTGCAACAGTCAGATGTCACATAAAGAAGATATGCACCATACTTTCCAGGGGTGAGGACAGGGTAACAGGAATCTCTGCTAATCCAATGTGTTCTGGAGCCTTGCTTAGTCTTTATATTAAAATGGATTATAGATAGAGAATCTTAATTTGACAGTTTAAGCCATCACTTAGAATATGACATGACTTACCTCCCCACTATTAATTTAATAGTATTTGTGCAGACTCCATTCAGAGCGAGAGCCAAGGAAACAGCTAAAAAACAAAATGAACGAAGAGAACAACAACAACCTAGGTAACAAGTTATAAATTTCAGTGTTACAGCGTTTGATTTATGAACTGAAACTTTTCACAGATTGAAATTGGATTCTTCAGTATAGCTGAAAGATTTTAATAACCTCATTGTTCCTTTTCTTATTTTGGCTGAGAGTAAACTGCAGAACAGAGTAATAATCCTGCTCTGATTCTGTTGTGCCAAAGGGAAAAAAGAAACAATACATTTTGCAAAAAATAATGAAAAACATTGCTGTTTTCCAAACAGCTATAGTGCTGACATAAACAACAATAATTAATAATAAACAAGGAACTTTTTAATTAAATGTCATTCCATTATATATGAAAATATCCTACTTTTTACCTGTATTTAAGCAAAAGTTCACTAGGGTTCACAAAGGGCCTGATCTAACTCCCACGGAAGCTTTTTCATTGACTCCATCAGGCTCATCTATTCCTTTCTGTTTGGATTTAAACTGCTTTAATGCCACAGTCTATGTTATAGCTACATGGTATAATGCAAGAACCAACCCCATATAGATGTGAGTAAAGCTAGAAGAAGATGATATCAGGCTATTGTTGTATCAATGTCTTAATTGTTGTAGTCCAGTACCTCACTGGCACTTATCATTCTGTAGCCACAAAATCCTTGCCTGATGGCTCTGCACATCATAAGATTTATCTATTTTTTCCTTTTTTTAAAGTCGAATACTAGGGAGGGAGGGAAAGGTGTTTTTCCAGCCATTTACAAAGCTTATAGCAGAAATAAAGGAACAAATTGATAACAAGGACAGCAGTACTGTTCAACACAGTCCCCTACCTTCTACTTTCAACATCTCTGGTCATTTGCTATCTCTTACTCTCTCAGTTTTTTATGATGATTGCATGTGCTCAACAGAAATTTTCTATAAGATCAAATACCTTTGCCCAGTAGCATCACAGCACTGTATTTCCCTTTTAAGAAAATGGTAATAATATGTGAGAAACATATATATGAGATTTCCTGACTTACACGGTCTGATTATCCACACATCCTTCCATCTTGTATTGCCATTTATGTCTATGCAAAGTCAGTGGAATCTGCTATAAAATGCTACCATTGGTATGAGTGGGTGGAGAACTAAGACCTGCATTCAGTTAACATGTATGTTAATGGCTACACAAGGGGCAAAGACGTGGAGAATCAGAACCAGCATTTCCTTCCTCTCCATTCAAACATTCTTCCATGCAGAATCAAAGAGTTCCAAAAGAAAACAACAGCTATAGAATAAGAGTTTCTTATTTTTTGTGGGCAGAATGCACTGGGCCAGATCCTCATCTGGTGTAAATCATCATAGCATCATCAAAGTCAGTGGATCTAGACCAGCTGAAGATCATGCCCATTTTGAGTCTGAATTATCTTTTCGAATACGACCAGCCCACAAAAGGTCCAAATTTATGCAAATATTGAACATTGGGCTATTTTGTAAAACATTAAAATTGTGGTGTCTCGAGTCAGTGGGTGCCTTTTCTGGAGGATTTTTTTTTTTATTATCTGGGCATTATGGGGTTAATGGTAATGGCAGTCCAAAATTGGGAGGAGTGGGAATAGAGAATACCAATCTAAAGTATCCCTGAGTTCTGGAGGGAGAAGAAACCATGGAGACAGATCCAGAGTTCCTTTGCTTTTGAAATCAGAGAGACAGAATGAAAACCAGCACCATGACTCTGTGTTTTTATATGTATAAATGCATGCTCCCCCTGCCTACTAAATACATTTTCCATCAATAAAACATCGTTCATGATAAATTTAACAACAAACTGCCAAGTACTGGCAGCATTAAAAAACAATCTCTAAGATCTTTTCTCAAGCTGATAGAACACCAGAATAGATGAACAAACTCAAAGAGAATTGCACTCTTCCAAAAATTGATTTTAGCACTAATACCCTCTACATCCAATCTAGCACAGGCAAAAGTCTGGGCAAATATACGGGTTTTAGCCTGTGATCTGAAAATCAACAAACTCAAGCTCTGCTTCACCAGCAAAAGGGGAAAGAATTCCAGTCATGGCCTCTTCACTACAAATACCCTGCCACTAAGCTCCAAATGTTTGAAACCATAGTCTGTTAGCAAAAGGTCTTTGGCTGATCTCGGCCTTTTGCAGGGGTGAAGCGTACAGAGACAATTTGAAGGTCCCTTGTTGTAGTCAATAAGGACCCAGATCACAGAGAGCTTTAAAAATTAACACCACTGCCTTAAATTGCACTTGGAAATAAACAGGAATCCACTGTGGCATAGAGAGTAAAGGAGTGACTGCCACAGATTCTAGCCAATCAATATTCGAAAAATCTCAGCTGAGTTTCATTACCCAGCAAGCTCCACAATCTGATTTGATCAGTAGAATGTAGAAACAAGTCATGAAACTCATAGGCTTAGAAATGTATGTAAAAGAGAGATTTTTTTAAAGATTTCCTTGACTTCAGTGGAACTAGCATTTCACCCACAGATTTTTCAGGGCTTGAAATACTAGTTAGAACAATCACCGTAGGAACTCTTATGCACTTGTCATCTTAAAAATCAGTACACTTTACCTAAGAAGGCTTCTTTAATTTCAGTCTTGTCTGTCCGCCGGATTATTTTCACCACAAAAATGACAGCCAGTGGCGTGAGGAATGAAATTGCCTGGGAGAGATAACAAATAATCATGTATGAGAGCATCAACCCCCTGTCATCCCCATGGATTAATAATTAGTTCCAGTTAGTGCCATTTAGACTGGATGGCTGAATAATCTTTATCAAACCTGACCTTGAGCAAAGTGGGACGATTTATATCTGTAACTAGAGGGCAATGAATATACTTAAAAATTGTAACCTAATTGTGGCTTATAATTGATTTGTAATTACTTGGAGCTACATTTAAAGTGTCAGTTTTGTAAATGAAAATGAACAGTGCATAGAGATCATGACTCAGTATTGTCAACAACTACATCTCTTTATGTTTGTTTTCTAGAAGTGGATAAGCAAATTCTTCACCTTTCTGATCTATTAAGAAACACATATCATGCACAACAATGTAATGTTTAACAGAGTAAAACATGTCAGGTTGTAGACCCTAAACGGGCAAACAAAGATGCAAGTAGGTAACTTTATTTATTGAGTAAAGTTGCTCATGTGCTTAAGTGCCTGCAGGGTCTGGACCATAGTTTGCAAATTAGACACTAGAAATTATTGGACTAATATTGGACCTGATTCCGCCACCCTTGTATTAAGAATAGTCTCAGTACATTGGTAATCCCGCTGAACCCAAGTCCATCAGTGGGGCTATTGACAATGAAAGTTACTACTCAGTGTGACAAAGCATGTCAGACAGGTGCGTTATTTGTGCTGTTTTTCATGCTGGCTGGTCACAGTTAAAATCCTTGGGGAACAACTCACCATAAATATACTGTACTGTAGTTTGAAAAGAATGAACTATTTAGCATATGTAACTGGCAGTTACTATTTTGCTGATCCAATGTCTTCCTCTGTACAGATTCCTAACAGAAAAATACTTCTAATTGAACTCACTGTGCTAACTTGCTTCATATATCGAAAATTAAAGCCTTTTCCTGGCTTCCATAAACAGGACTATGGGTCACTTTACAGTCTAGGGATTCAATACTTGGAAATGCCTGGGCTCACTGCTATGAAACACATAGTCTGACACATATCCCATCATACTTACCACAAACTTCACAAAACCCATTCGTGTTGGAATTGGCTGCCATTCTTTACTACTATCTCAGGTTAAAAAAAACCTCATTCAGTCCTTGATGTTCTTGTGCTGAATAGTGCTTTTTCTTCATAAGAAAACCCATTCACTTCAATAGGACCCTTGTGGAGTAAGATACCACTCAGTGTGAATAAGGGTAGAAGAATCCAGCACAAACCTTTTCAAGGGGGTACTGTGGGGTGCTTAAATCTTTTCTTAATATTTTCCCAAAATCTGTAAAAGTGCATTGAGCTGACTTTACTGGAGCATTAGCGAACCTGAGCCTTATGATTCTTTCATGTACAGAACAAGTGTACTGGAGTGGAGCCAACGGCAGGTTGCTTAATCTTGGATAAAAATCAGTGGGGGGGAACAGCTCCCAAACATCCACAACTAAACTCTAGGGGAGCAAGGTACAGCAATAGCATATTTTGTGCCATTCTTGTCTGGCAAAGGAACTTGTAGTTAAAATCTACCTTGGATGTATGTGCATGACTTCCATGGACCTTAATGATACTCCCATTAAAGAAATAATTTGGCCTTTAGCTGATGGATCACGTTGCAATAAATGCTTGATTGTAAAGACACAGTCTAGATTCTTGCAAGGAGCGTCCTTCAGCAGGGCTGCTGCTCATCCAGCTCTGCTACTGCAGGGAGTTAATTATATTGTATAGCAGAGAAAAGTGAAAATAAGCTGGCTGGGATGTTTTAGAGAACGTGAAAATTAAACTGGACATTATGATACTGATTTGCCTGCCATGCTAGCTTGGGCCAGCCATTTAACCTGGGCCAGATTGTGCTACCTTTATTTATGTTGAGTAGTAGCTTACTCCTTGAGTAGTCCCATTTAAATAAAAGATGGAGAAATTGATGGAGATTTGGGGAACTAGGACAAAGAGGATTCTGTGTCCTAGTTCACCCTTCTGAAAAATGGAAATAATACCCAATGCTCAGAGCCAATATTAAGCTCTTTTAAATCATCAGAGGTAGTGAGCTATATACAAGTGCAAAGGATTTACAGCTGTTATAATATATCCTGGTCCAGATTCCACACTATCTTGCATCCATGCAACCCTGTTAACTTGAGTGAATAATAAGGGTGAAACTGAGGACAGGAGATGGCTCCCTATTTTTACATTTTGTTAAGCTTGCCATCAATTTTTGTGTAGAACATTTTTTGTTCCAGTTGAATCTCCTGTGTGGCTTGGTGGCAAAATACAGTGCTAAGAATGGACTTTATTTCTTGTACCCTAGGAATGCAAATTTCTCCATCTCTCTCTGAAAACAGAAATTAAACCCTGTTATCAGAGACAGTGAAAAAAATGGTTAGGGTAAAATCTAGAATTAATTATTATTATTATTATTATTATTATTATTATTAAAAGGAAGGATTCTCCCTCCAAAAAAATTCTATCTTCCGTTATTCAAAAACATGTCAAACTATAGCCTTGTTGACAGACTTATAGCTTACACAGATGAAACAAGGGAGTTAGAAATCTTTTGAACAGGCAGGAGCAGCAGAAGAGATCAACAAAGGATAGAAGTAAAACAGAAACTAAATCCAGAATGTTGCACAATCCATCTGGTAACACTGTAGATTTGCATATATTTTTAACGAACTGATGGATTTGTGATGGAGGTTCAGAACTGTTCACATCTGCAACTCATTGTGTTGGCTATTATTGCTCATTTGAAAACATCAGTTGATAACCCCATGCTCTGGCTGTCCTGAAACGTCTGACTGCCATAAACTGGGACTGGCGTCAGGGGACAGATCATTTGATAACTTCCCTGTTCTGTTCATTCCCCCTCAAGCATCTGGCACCACGGATAATAGGCTAGTCAGGGGTAGGCAACCTATGGCACATGTGCCGAAGGCAGCACGAAGCTGATTTTCAGTGGCACTCACACTACTCGGGTCCTGGCCACAGGTCTGGGGGCTCCGCATTTTAATTTAATTTTAAATTAAACTTCTTAAACATTTGAAAAACCTTATTTACTTTACATACAACAATAGTTTAGTTGTATATTATAGACTTATAGAAAGAGACCTTCTAAAAACATTAAAATGTGTTACTGGCATACGAAACCTTAAATTAGAGTGAATAAATGAAGACTCAGCACACCGCTTCTGAAAGGTTGCCGACCCCGGGCTAGATGAACCTTTGCTCTGCCCCAGGATGGCGTTCTTATGTTAGGAGGTCAATTTACTCATCAGTGCAATATATGTACAAGCTAAGCCTGCCCTAC
Source organism: Chelonoidis abingdonii (assembly GCF_003597395.2). Classification (NCBI taxonomy): domain Eukaryota; kingdom Metazoa; phylum Chordata; order Testudines; family Testudinidae; genus Chelonoidis; species Chelonoidis abingdonii. The sequence continues at coordinate 48,574,864 of NC_133783.1, forward strand.
AAGAGATTCCCTTTTTCTTCCACAATAGAACCATGCAGGGCTCACATCTATCATATATATTATATGTCGCAAGGGTCTAGATAATAACATCCCCCTCATGATTCAGTATCGTTTTCTTTTCCTACAGTGAAATCTTCTAATATTGCTTTGATGGGTGAGACACCAGTAAAAGTCTAGCACATTCATTATTCATCTTGTCAGCCTAAAGATAAATGGTAGTTGCACAAATCCCCCAGAAAAGCACTTGTTGTTGTCTCTGATTACTTCAATAAAATCCACTGGCACAAGATTTAATTTATATGCTGAAAAATACTGATTTTTCACTTGCGTGCTGTTTTATCGCTTGACAGAACTTTTTAATGATTTAGGGCTAGATTGTATGTTCACTCTCGGCCTGCGTAAACGGCAGTATAGCTGTGCAGTCCTGGAAGCAGCGTGGAGAAGGAGTCATGCTCTCCCCTTATTCCAGGGGGGTAGTAATCTGCTGCTTACCCATACCAGAATACTATCCCTCCTGCACCACACCAGCTTAGCCCCACTGGCTGGCATGTTTAGGGGCTGGGACCAAGGTTCAGGAGCTCAAGCAGGGAAGCATGCAGTGGTTCTCAACCTATTTACCATTGTGGGCTGCATATGAGGCCCACAATGCGTTATGTGGGCCGCATCCAATGCTACCTTTATGGCCCTTAGGATGTCACATGGGCTTCAGCTTGGTGCTGATTGGGCCACAAGTGGCCCATGGGCTGCAGGTTGAGAACCATTGAGTGAGGAAGGGAGAAGGTATATTTTTCTATAGTATAGAAACTAGAGTGAAATCCACCTGAGCAAACACCTAGTACTGAGTAAAGCACTCACTTGTCTTATTAAACGGTTAGCAGATACGATGGACTGTGTAAATGCCTAAAGTCACATGGTACTGTGCTGAGCAGTTCCTCGGAGGGGCACTCTCTCAACCTTCAGTGGGAGCTGAGGGTACTCAGCACTTTGCAGGGTCAGCCATGAATAGTACCAGACACGTCTGTTCTTGAAGAAACAGAACAGTGAGGAAGTCCCTTCCAGTTCTTTCCCTTTGCCAACGTGCCGATTTAGCCTAATTTGAGTCTGGAGCTAGATTATTCATGACTTTCCTCTTGACTTTAAAATCTCCCAGTGTTCTAAATGTAGGACTTTGTAACAAATGCTACACTATTCTTTGTTTGGAAATTCCTTTTAAAATTGGTTTCTGGTGCTGGTAACAGGAAGCACTTTAAATTATGAAAGCAAATAACAGATGTGTGTGTGTGTCTTTTGTTTTCTTTTAATTAAAGAAATAAGACCAAACCAATTAGAAATTATCTATAGTTTCTTCATTCAAGCAGTCACTCACAGGTGAGCTGCCTTTTACTGAGTGGAATAGTGTAAGCCAATCCGAGCACACGGTTACTGACTCATGGTCAGCTTACTGACTCAGTTCCACTGGAGCTTTCAGCTGCCATATAGTATGGCAAAAACTGGCATTTGGGGTAGGTGAAAGATAAGGATTAAATGTACTTTCCTTACATCCTTGCTATTTACCAACCACTGGATGTCCCCTATGACATCTAATGCATTATCTTTTCTACTTCCTCCTTGGCCATTTTATTTTTTTAATGTGATTTCTGCATTGCTGCAACCCCCTGCACATTCACTACTGCCCTAAGAACTCATCAACTGTATGCCCAAAGCAAATTTTAGGCAGGATTCTGTGACCCTCAAACATTTAGAGTAGTACTGTACTCCACTGATTTCAGTGGGACTACTCATGAAGCAAGATATCATTCTGGGTGAGTAAAGTCGGCAGAATTAGGCTCCTGGCTACATCTGCCTCTATATTTTTACACTGTTCAAAATGCTTGCTTTTCATTTAACTTTTTCACCCTACTGTGATGGGAAATACTTAATCAGGCTTCCTCCTAACTCAGTAACAACTGTATCCTGGGCAATTAAATATCTTGGCCTTCAGCTTCTGACTCTGTTTGCTCAGAATAGGACTATTGTCTCGTAAAGAAGAAGCACGTTCAACTTATCAGCTATATAACTAAACATATTTATTAACTTTGGATTTACTCTCTTGTCCAAAGACAAAAATCATCAAACTACATCTTTTGTTTTGCCTTCCTTCTGAATTAAAGCCACTGACCTTAAAGACAAAAGACTCACAGGGAAACTCTGGCCCCACTGAAGTCAGTGGCAAACTCCTTTTGACTTTAAGGGAACCAGGATTTCATTCTAGGTGCCACACTCATCCCTGAGATAATTCCACTCATGCTGGTGGAGATACTACAGGAATGAATCCACTCATAGAATTATATCCATTAACTTCTAAAAATATATGCTCTATATGTGGAGGTAACTAGTATGATGGGGGTACTCAGTGGCAGGGCCATATTTAAATGAATGCAGTATCTCTCCACAATAAGTGCTGAGAGATAGCATTGATATTAGTTGCTCCCACTAGCTTAACTCCATTCCTGCATGTCCATATGAACTCTGCTGGGTGTGACAGGGTGAACAATAGCACTGTCATGTCAGGTTAGTGCTATGATGATTTAAAGCCTACTTTGTGATATATTGGGCACCCTCATCTCCCAATAATCCCTTGACTGTTCACAGAAAACCAACACAAAGGGGCTGTAAACACGAGCAAATCACAATGTAGAGATTTGGGGTAAAATTTTCAAAGGTGCTATGGGCACTAAGAAAGGTAATTAGGCGCCTAAAGATGCAGATAGATGCCTAGTGGGATTTTCAAAAGTGCCCAGACACCTAATTTAGGAGCCTTTTGATCATGCCTCATATCCATTAGTGAACTCCTGCTTAAATCTGAAACTGCACCATCAATATAGAATTCAGAATATGGTACTTCTGCTCCTCCTGCTCTGCTCGTTTTGTTTTTTCTAAGCATGCTCTGTAACACTTCTCATATTATAAATAAGTTCAGGCTTACATAGTTTTGAATCTTATCATAATCAGAACCCAAGGAACAGGCTATAGTTACACAAGTTTTCCTGTTATCAGATGAAAGTGTGTTTAGTTTACAGTTCATAAAGCTGTCAAATGATCCATTAAATCTCTGGTACTTACAAACATGAGGCGTGTAGGTATGTTGTCTGATTGTACCAAAGGATTTTTATAAAGCCAGATTTCTTCTGGCTGGATAACTCTCTGGAATGGATCCAAAAACTCTGTAAAACTAAACATAATAAAAGATATTTTTTCCAGTTCAAAAAGATTATGAATATTGAAATAATAACCTTGCAGAACCCCCTCCCCCACACTAATTAGGACACTACAGTCATTAATCATCCACATATATTGCCACCCTACACCACTGTTATAGTTATATACCCTTCATACATACATACTCAGCAAAATGGTTCTGAAAATTGCATGAACTGTATCTTTTTAAAGAGTATCTTAAACTGCACTCGGGGGATAAATTACCATTATTTTCTGCTCCAAATACAACACTAGAACAGGATACCATGGGAAGAAGGTGCCATGTACAGAAAAAGAAAAACACTAACTGATAAAAGTCATGGCATCCAAATTTCAAGTCTCAGGATACAAAGTCTGGGGTTCAAAAACTAGTAGTCCTTAGGCAGACAGAAAGATACAATGAAGAGAATTTCTCCCATTGACAGAAAGAATAGGATAATCTTTACAAAACATCTTTTCCAAAAGACACTTGTCCCCTAAAAAAGACCCAGCTGGCACGCTCTTTAGATCTGGAATAAGGACAAGTGACAGTGTCCAGCCTTTGAAAATGGAAAGAGCTATTACTGAAGTCAAGCTAGTAAGTCCCTTCTCTCTTGTTCAGATAACTTTGACTGGTTGTCTTTTAGAGTCTGAATACTTTAACTGAGTAGAAATGTCCTACGAAACTTTGGGGACAATCTGGAGGTCTAGATTTATTTGTAGCTCTTGCAAATATGTCAGTCTAAAATCATTCCTCCATGTTCTCTGACCTCTCCATCTTAAGGCAAAAGTGAGATGCTAGAAAGATGGAAAAATTCAAGAGGAGCAAAGGATGTTTATCTTACAATTGGGGAATGTAGGTGGAGGTGGGCATGTGAACCAACTAAGAAAAGCAGGATTTGGAAGGAAATGAGATAGTCTAAAATAATGTAGGGCCACATTTATAAAAGTATTTACGTGCCTAGTGGGATGCACAAAAGTGCTCAAGCTCTTAACTCCAATTGAAGTCAATGGAAGTTAGGCACCTATCTTGTTTAGTCACTTTTGTAAGTCCAATCAGGCATCTATCTGCATACCTTTGTAAATCTGGGCCATAGGAACACAAGTCTGAAACAGAAAATCTCATCCAGGTCTCATAGCTCCTTCAGAAATCCACCTGAAACTTCTGCTAAATGTCATGACTAAGGCTACAAGAAAGCCCGATACAATAAAGGCTGCCAAATAATATATGCAAAAAAAACCAAAAAAAACGCACCTTAATTTGTTGTCTGAATCCTCTTTCCCCATTTTCTTCCCCACTACCACACAAATTCTTTTAAAAGCTTAAATAGAAATCTAGAATAATTTACAAATTTGTGGCACACAATAGATTGAGCCCCATTTACGATTCTGGGCCAAAAACTAAATGAAATAATACTGATACTTTAGAAAACCAGAAACTCTCTCAAAGGGCTGCAAACACTGTGTCATTTAAATGAATCATAGCAACAATTTTAGGATTCTGCTAGTTTTATTTATCAAGCTCAATAAATCCAAGAATATTAAAAAGGCTAGAAATACTAAAACTTCTCCCTTTAGGTTACTTCCTAAAAAAGAAAACCTGCTGGGTCTAGAAAAAACAACACACTTTCTCATGTGCCTGGTGAAATGCTTTTTTGTTTTGTTTTGCTTCTAAAAAAGGAATTAAATGATTGTTTCCAGCAAATTTTATTTTCTTTTGAGTTTATCAGCTGTATAAATATTGAGACATTCTTAAAAACAAAAACTGCTTCAAGTCAGATTTTACAAGTTCTTTGTTAAGACAAATATTTTATATACTAGATTCAGTGGGAAATTTTCAAAGGGACAAATGGCACCCTAAGGTTAAAACAAACAACACACACACTTTCGATACAATATTTTTCTTGTTGGTTAGGTAGGGCCTAATCAAGTCTGTTAAGATACCATTCCACTGTTCGAGCTAAACAGACTAAGAAGAAGATGATTTTTGTTGTAAAAATATTTTACAGATGATTTTTCTGTGCTCAGGTAACTGAAGTCTGGCTATGTCTGAGAACTTCTGACTCCTCATGTGCTCCACAGGTGTGCAGTCCTCTTTGAGAAATATGTGCTTTGCTATGATTGAAAAAGATCAGTTAAGAAACTCCAATTGTGATACAATGCTGCTGCTTAGTGGTTGTGAAGAAAATTCAGATAACTAGCCAGGACCCTGTCCTCCTGTCGGTTGAAAACATATGTGCGTGCACATACAGACACACACACATCATTCATCAAAGCAGAACGAAGCTTTGGGGTCCAGTCTGACACATTCTTAAGCCAACTATCAGGTAGATTCAGGGTATGTCTACATTTGAGCTGGGAGGCGTGATATCCAGCTCGTGTAGACGTACCCATGCTAGCTTTGCTCAATATAGTACCTAAAAATGGCAGTGTGTCCACAACAGCACAGCCAGCGACTTGAGCTAGCCACCTGAGAATGTACCCAGGGGGTTAGGACTGGATTGTTTTGGGGGCAGCTAGCCCAAGCGGCTGCACATGCCGCCCTAGTTGCAGTTATTTTTAAGGGCTAGCTCAAGCAGAGCTATCATAGGTACATCTATGCAAAATAGGACTTGCATCTCCCAGCTCCAATGAAGACCTACTCTCAGTGGTGAAAAAAACATTTCCACACCAACAGCTCTGTAGGAAATGCCACCCTCCCACTGGACTGTGCATCTGGCCACAGTGATGCATATGCTCGTCATGCCCATGCTGGATTACTGTAACTCACCACATCTGAGGCTGAATGTTGAAAACATGCAAAGGTGCCAGCTTGTGCAGACTGTGGCTACGTCTACACTGCACGATTATTTCGAAGTAGTTTAAACCGATATTACGAAACCGATGTTATAAAATCGGTTTTGCGCGTCCACAATGCGATCACAAAATGATTGCTTATGTCCATGGTCCAAGGCTACCATCGATTTCAGGAGCGGTGCACTGTGGGTAGCTGTTCCTCAGCTATCCCATAGTTCCCACTTCCGTGTTGAGAGCACAGTGCCTGATGGGGCAGAAACATTGCCCCGGGTGGTGCTGGGTACAGCCTCACCCCTCCCTTTGTGAAGGCAGCAGACAACCCTTTGGCGCCTTTTTCGCGGAGTGCATTGAGCAAACGCCATAGCACAGCAATCATGGACCCTGAGATCACAAACGGTATCCTGACCGTTGTCAACACCTCGCGTACTCTCGTGCTGACTATACTGAACAATGAACTGCAAAGGCAGGAGGAGAGGAGGAGGCAGCTATTGCTGAGCGGCGAGGACAGCGATGACGAGATGGAGGCAGAATTCTCCATAACCGCTGGCCCCAGCGTTTTGGAGCTACTGCTATTAACGGGGCATCTACTACCCATTGAACGCCGAATTTGGGCACGGGAAACAAGCACAGACTGGTGGGACCGCATTGTTTTGACGGTGTGGGACGATTCGCAGTGGCTGCGAAACTTTCGCATGCGTAAGAGCACTTTCTTAGAACTTTGTGACATGCTTTCCCCTGCCCTGAAACGCCGTAATACAAACATGAGAGCAGCCCTCACAGTGGAGAAGCGAGTGGCAATAGCCCTCTGGAAGCTTGCAACGCCAGACAGCTACCGGTCAGTCGGAAATCAATTTGGAGTGGGCAAATCTACTGTGGGGGCTGCAGTGATGCAAGTAGCCAAAGCAATCGTTAAGCTGCTGCTACGAAAGGTTGTGACTCTGGGAAACGTGCAGGTGATAGTGGATGGCTTTGCTGCAATGGGTTTTCCGAACTGTGGTGGGGCCATAGATGGAACCCATATCCCTATCTTGGCCCCAGAACACCAGGGCACCAGTACGTGAACCGCAAGGGGTACTTTTCAATGGTGCTGCAAGCACTGGTGGACCACAAGGGACGTTTCACCCACATCCACGTGGGATGGCCAGGAAGGGTTCATGACGCTCGCGTCTTCAGGAGCACTAGTCTGTTTAAACGGCTGCAGCAAGGGAATTACTTCCCAGACCAGAAAATAACCGTTGGGAATGTTCAAATGCCTATAGTTATCCTGGGGGACCCAGCCTACCCCTTGATGCCATGGCTCATGAAGCCATACACTGGCAGCCTGGACAGTGGTCAGGAGCTGTTCAACTACAGGCTGAGCAAGTGCCGGATGGTGGTAGAATGTGCATTTGGCCGTTTAAAGGGTCGCTGGCGATCATTACTTACTCGCTCAGACCTCAGCCAAACCAATGTCCCGCTTGCTATTGCTGCTTGCTGTGTGCTCCACAATCTTTGTGAGACTAAGGGGGAGACATTTATGGCTGGGTGGGAGGCTGAGGCAAATCACCTGGCCGCTGAGTACGAGCAGCCAGAGACCAGGGCGATTAGAAGAGCACACCTGGAGGCGCTGCGCATCAGAGAAGCCTTGAAAACGAGTTTCAGCACGGCCCAGGGTACGGTGTGACTGTTTGCTTCCCCTTGATGAACCCTCCGCACTTGATGGACTTATTCAGTGTAAGCAACCCACCCTCCCCCTTTTCATTACAGGTTGGCGAAGGAAATAAATTCTGTATCGTTTAAAAATCATTTATTATTCATTAAAAGTAATTATGCATCTGTTAAAAATCATGAGTTTTTCCTTACTAGATTTCCCTGTAAGCAACCCACCCTCCCCCTTTCGATGTATTCTGTATTACAAAGGAACTATAAAAAAAGCAGAGAGATTAGGAAGGTGTCCCTGACTGCTGTGCTTTGGAAGGAGGGGGAAGGGAAAGGCTACTAAGCACATTGTAGCGTAATTACAGCCTTTTCCTTGAACTCTGCAGGGGTGTGGAGGAGTAGGCGGGTGCAGAAAGCCTTCCACCACGCGTTCTTACACGTCTGGGTGAGGGAGATATGGGACGTGGGCTTGCAGGGAGGTTATACAGGGGCTGCAGTGGCACTCTGCTACTGTGCTGCTCTTCCTGAAGCTCCACCATGCGTTGGAGGATTTCAGTTTGAGAACGCAGCAGATCCAGCGTTGCTCTCTCTCCAACGCTGGTCTTCCTGCCTAGCCCTCTCAGATCGTTCACTGGCATCTTTCCTGTACTTTGCTACCACATCCTTCCAATCATTCTGTTTATCCCTCTCATTGCGTGTTACTTCAATAATTTCTGTGAACATTTCATCTCGCGTCTTCTTCTTCCTCCGCCGTATCACAGCACGCCCCCCCCTCGTGATGGCATAGGGACTTCAGAGAAATGTGCAGCTGCATGGGGAAGGCAAACCAGGGTGATAAGTATGTGGAAAGATACCTTTTACAGAGCAATGATAGTACTCTTTCACATAGAACACTATCCACCTTACAGAGCACATGTGATCTCTATACAAGGTCGCATTTTGTATCGTTTAAATATTCAGTGTCTGTGTGACTGGTGTGGCACACACACAGACGCAGGTACGGCCAACCGTACGTCCACGCGGCGATGGTAAGTGAGGCTTTAAAATTTTGACTTCTCCGCCGTTCATATACACAGTGATCTATATGATGCCTTGCTCCTGTTAAGAGGAACCTGCAAAGCCCAAACCCCCCTTTTCACATCCACCAACAGCGCATGGCTCCTATCATATACGATCGATCGCTGCTAGTGATCACCCTACATCACCCCCCGCAGCGCGTTGCTGGTAGCAGGGAAGAATCCTGCTTGCCAGACGCTGAAAACTCGTCGCTATCCCTCCTCCCATCCCCCCGCTCTGGCCAGTAGCAAAATCGCCATGTCTGCCCCCTATTTACATTCCTGATGTTCTACAAGGTAACAATGGATGATATCTCTCTCCTGACAATAGCACCGCAGGAGGCAGATCGTTTGTTTATGCAATGCCTTCAGTGCAATGCCTTCAATGCCTGCAGTACCAAATGTCTTGCAAAATGCATGGCGTTGAAAAGTTACCTACTATGGGGGAACGGAGAAGGCTGTCTTGGCCAGAAATGTTCTCATATAGCATAAGGGTTTTGAGTTCCTCCACGATCGATTCATGGAGATTAATTTGGAGGATTTTCGCTCCATCCCCAGACATGTTAACGAAATTTTCCTGTAACAGTAATGGCTGCGACTGCAGCAAAAGCCCTGGTGTCAATGCGATCTACAAAAAACCGTCTTGTTTTAATCCGTGTTTGGTACAGAATGAAGGGACACTTACCGGAGGTCGCTTCCATGGCTTCACACTGTCTGGGCTTCTCGCTTGGGAGCGCAGGGACTGTGTAATTCTTGGGTCTCAAAAAGATCCTGGCTGTTGGGGTTTACGGACTGCTGTGTGCTATCACCACGGTCATCTTCATCCTCAAATTCGTCTCCATCTTCCCCCTCGGCTACATCCTCAGAAACACTTGATATTTCAATCCCAAAGTCTGAATCCACGGACAGGGGTGGGGCACTGGTAGCGCTGAACCCCAAAATTGCATGTAGTTCAGCATAGAAGCGGCATGTTTTCGGCTCAGAGCCTGACCTTCCGTTTGCTTCTCTGGCTTTCTGGTAACCCTGTCTAAGTTCCTTCACTTTCACTCGGCACTGAAGGGAGTCTCTGCTGTGCCCTTTTCATCAGCCATAGACTTTGAAATTCTTTCAAAAACTTTTTCATTTCGTCTTTTGGAACGCAGTGCTGTGAGCACTGAGTCCTCACCCCAGATAGCGATCAGATCCAGAACCTCCTGTGTGGTCCAAGCTGGCGCTCTTCTTCGATTATCAGGAGACTGCATTGTGACGAGTGCAAATGAGCTCTGTGTGGTCACCTGTGTGTGTGCTGACCCTCACGGTGGACAATCAGGAAATGGAATTCAAAAGTTCGCGGGGATTCAGGCTTTTTCTGTTTACCTGGCCAGTGCATCACAGTTTAGTGTCCGATGCTATCATGAGTGCCCCTGTGACAATGGTTCTGAAACCCAAATTGGGAGTGGCTCACTTGGGGCAGAGTCAATCGCTCCCTTCTGGTTTCTAAAAATTGAGTATGTCCTGCCTGGACTGTCATAGCCACGACTGCCTGCCTCCAAGTGCCCCCCCCCCCCCCGGTTTATGTCACGAATAAGTCTATGTTTTCTATTCTTGTATTCCTCACGACTGCATGACAGAAATGGGGGGTGGGCCCTGCCACGGTAGCTGCGGAGGGTTGGGAGAGAAGTGAAGCAATGGTTGCGGTTCTTGCGGAGAACCCCCTGTTAATACAGCCACGGAGTAGCTGCGCTCTTCTAATACACTTGACTCTTCCTTCAGAGGAGTAGCCGTGTTAGTCTGGATCTGTAAAAGCAGCAGAGAATCCTGTGGCACCTTTATAGACTAACAGACATCTGTTAGTCTATAAGGTGCCACAGGATTCTCTGCTGCTTTGACTCTTCTTGTAGTCAGGACTGACTCTATTTTTAGACAGCATAAGGGAGGGATTGACTCAGTGGCCAGTGAGTCAATCCCAAGTTTGCTTTTGCGTTGCGCCCCCGGCTGATTTTAGCCAGGGGCACTCATGATAGCAGCGGACAGTTCAGAGAAGGAGAGATAACGTCATGTCATTGCCAGTTTTCTCTGGCAGTAGACGGTACAGAACGACTGGTAACCATCTCTGCTATCATTGCAAAAGCAATTGAATGCTGGTGTGTAGCGCTCGAGTGTGTCGCCTCTGTCTCCACGGCATCTAGTACACAAATGGTGACGGGAAAAACAAAAAGCCGACGGTCTCTAGTGCTGCTGCCGTGCTATTGTTTCTGCAAGGGCAATCCAGGAGAAAAATGTGCGAAAGGACTGTCTGCTGATGTTTTCCCGGAGCAAGGAATGACTGACGACATTTACCCAGAACCCCCCGTGACCATTAACATTAGCATCAGGGGCCGGGGGATCATGGAGGACGGAACGGGGGTGCTGAGGACTCCCGCTATCCCACAGTCCTCAGCAGTCTCTTAAAACTATTTGCATTCTTGGCTTAGCGCCCAGTGTCTGTAGCTTACAACACGGTGTCTTTTATGGTTCACGGAACAGCTATTCAGTTTCCTTCCCCTACCCCAGCACGAGAAATGAAAGTTAAATAAAGCAATCCTTGAGTACTTACAATGTCACCCTCTTTGTACTGAATGCTACTGATAGAGGCGAATCTGCAGCACTGAAGAGCATTAGAGCTTTGCACAGTGGCAGTATCATAACCAATGAAGTTAATCTGAGGTGTGATTATTGCTACTTGAAAATCTGCTCCTCTCCCCCTTCCTGGTGGTAGATGGTACAGTACTACTGTAGACAGCAGAAACTGTTACCATCTCCCTCTCTTTTTGTTACACTCACCAGTAAATGGGACAGAACGGATAATAACCCTGTGTAAATTTTTGAAAGGAAAATGGGGATTAACTCACTTGGGACTGAGTCAATCCTGCCCTTTACGGTTAATAAAAATAGAGTCAGTCCAGACAAGAATAGGATACAGTGTATTAAAATCAGTGTAGCACAGCGCACAGCTGCTCCGCATCAGTATTCACAGAGGGAGCCGCTGCAAGTAACGCAACCGTTGCTTCCCACCTACCTGGGCTACCACAGCAGTGCCCCCCCACCCATTGTTGGCATGATGTTATGAAGAATGCATGAATAAGAATCACAGAGTAGTTACTGAGATCAAATGAGGGGGAGGGAGCCACCATGGGCTATGACAGTCCATGCAGTTCAGAATCTTTTCTTTACGCAAGAGAGGAAGGGGTCTGATGAAGCTCAGCCCCCAGGTGATAAGATGAAGACAGTTACCAGGCGTTCTGTACCATCCACTGTCAGAAAAAGGGAGTCATTCCCATTTTCACCCCGGAGCCCCCGGCCACACTCAGCCAGGAGCACTCACTGGGCAGCCGTCTACCCCTGGGGAGGGGCAGAGGAGCGGATACTGCTCTTCACCGCAGCAGCATCGCGTCTGCCAGCAGCATTCAGTACACAGAGGGTGACATTTACAGTACTCAAGGAATTATTTATTTCACTTTTTTTTACCGTGCTGGAGGGGGAAAAAACTGACGAGCTGTTCCGTGAACCACGCAAGACACCGTGTATTACGCTGCAGACATTGGGCGCGCAGCCAAAAATGCAAATAGTTTTCAGAGACCGCTGTGGAGACTGGTAGCTGTAGTCCTCATTACCCCCTCCCTCCCTCCATGACCATCCGTTTGAGTGTCTGGCTTCCCGTTACTGTTGTCACGCACCGCTGTGTATCCTGTAGTTTATTTTTCAAAGCTTTGGCATTTCCTGTTCTTTAACGGAGCTCTGATAAAAGAGATTTGTCTCACCATACAGCGATGACATCTGCTATCTCCCGTAAGGTTCAATGCAGGAGATACTTTTGCATTTGAACTGCATCGCCACCCGTGGTGATCAGAGCTGGACACGTGAAAGCAGGAAATGTCACTGTAAAGCTCTCGGGGATTTCCCTGTTTACCGGCACTCCGCATCCGAGTTCGGATTGCGGACCAGAGCGGTCAGTGGTGCACTGTCCTGCCTAGAATAATAGGCAAGTGTAACAGAGATCCAGTGTATCAGAGAGCACAGGTGCTCCGTGTCAGTATTCACAGGGGTTGCCCCTGCAAGAAGCGCACCCGTTGCTTTCCTCCTCCCTCAACCTTCCTGGGCTACCGTGTCAGTGCCCCTCCCCCGTTTGTGTCATGAAGTATTAAGGAATACCAGAATAAGAAACAGAGACTTGTTAGTGAGAGAAAATGATGTCGGGGGGGAGGCACTTGGAGGCAGCCTCCCGGGGCTATGACAGTCCAGGCAGAATGGACTCTATTTTTAGAACACCATAAGGGAGGAATTGACTCATTGCCAAGCGAGTCAATCCCAAATGTGATTGCAAAAATTTTGAGCCCCAAGTTTCAATGATTAAGCTTGTTTATTAGCCGTTCTGTCCTATCTACTGCTAGCGGTAGCAATGTTGCCCTCAATGTTGAGCAATTTAGGCGGTTCTCCTGGATGGTGGGCAGTCCTGCAGCACCGTCTACCACCAGAGAGAGGAGATGGAGAGGAGCGGATACTGCTCTTCAGTGCTGTAGCGTCCCGTCTACCAGCAGCATTCAGTACACATAGGGTGACATAGAAAGTAGTCAAGGAATGATTTCTTACCCTTTTTTTTCACGTTGTGGGGGGGGGAAAGAAACTGAGGAGCTGTTCCCTGAACCACGCCAGACACTGTGTTTGACCCTACAGACATTGGGAGCTCTGCCAATAATGCAAATAATTTTCAGAGACTGCTGTGGACTGTGGGATAGCTGGAGTCCTCAGTACCCCCTCCCTCCCTTCATGAGCGTCCATTTGAGTCTCTGGCTTCCCGTTACGCTTGTCACGCAGCGCTGTGTATCCTGCAGTTTTTATTCAAACGCTTTGGCATTTCGTGTTCTGTAACGGAGCTGGATACAACAGATTTGTCTCCCCATACAGCGATCAGACCTAGTATCTCCCGTACGGTCCATGCTGGAGCTCTTTTTGGATTTGAGACTGCATCGCCAGCCGTGCTGATCAGAGCTCCACGCTGGGCAAGCAGGAAATGTAATTCAAAAGTTCGCGGGGCTTTTCCTGTTTACCTGCCCGCTGCATCCGAGTTCAGATTGCTGTCCAGAGCGGTCACTGCAGCATTAAACCGATTTAAAGTCGCAGTGTAAGACCTGGCCTGTGACTGCCTGCCTTCCCCAGCATGCTGCGTATGAGGTATATCAGTGGATTATGTCTCCATCCAGTGGCCAAGCTGGAAGAAGTGGGATTTTCCTCTATACTAGGCAGAGCCCACAAGAGGCATAATGCATCGGAGAGTCTGCGAGGATCTGAAGCAACTTCTCAGCTGAGGGCGTCTTCTATAACTGGTTTGGAAAGGATACCAGTACGGTCCCATCGCAAAGTCATTCTGCGAAAGTTGCAGGCCATCAAGGAATCACAGTTCTGCTCTATACCTCCAATGCACCTCACACCCCTGGTTGTAAACAGGTGGAGTGGCACTGGCGAGCGGCCAGCGATTTGCTCCTGGAGAGTTGCTTATCCAGGCCATACATATTATAGGACAACAACACATGTTGTCTTCTGGATAGCAAAACAATGAAACACAAAGCTACCTTACCTGCTAGCATGTTAGAGCGGGTGGTCACCCTGCTCCACTGCCCCTGAGCCGGGGCTTAGAGCAGCCCAGTTCCAGCAGGGCTGTGGCTGGGGCAGCAGTCCCAGCTGAGTTAGGGAAGTAGCCACAGCTGGGAGCCACGCGCCCACACCCGACTGACAGCAGCGGCCACTATAAAAAGGCTTCGAGCCAGGGGTAGCACAGCACACTCTCTCTGCCCTTCAGAGAGAGAGGCGCAGCGCTGGCTTGCTGGGAAACGCTTACAGGGTTGACTTAAGAGTGAAAGGTTCGGGCTGGGGAAACGCGCACCAGATCTTAGGGCTGGAGAGCTCCAGACTGGCGAAATTCCCCAGGCTGGCAGGGCCTTGTCTCCTAAGCCCCATAGAGGCCCAGCGATGCGGGTTGCAGATTAGAGGCAGCAGGTTCAGACCGCAAACCCTTAGAGCCGCTACTGATGAGTGACTGGACCACTGCAGTCTGCCCCAGGGGCACGGGCACTTGGGAGAAAGTTGCGTGAGCCTTGGGCCGTACGCCTACGACCCTGAGGCGGAGGTGAGGAATAGAAGAAGTGGGGGTTCCCCCTGGGGGAGGGACCCTGAGACTGCAGGGAGTAATTGCCAGGGAGCAGCAGCAGCACCCCAAACACAAGGGGCACTGGGTCCTGGGAGGGACATGGGTGCCAGCAGCAGCAGGACACTAGCCTGCAGAGGGTGCTCCAGAGGCTGGAAGAGCTAATTCCCTGGATAACCAGCAGGAGGTGCCGCAGCAGTGAGTCATGCATCGCTACACTAGAATTTCAGCAAATGCAGTTATTATAATGTCACATCTTAAATGACACCTTCCCCAGTGTATCTAGTGGTCTCAGTGACTCAAGGATGTTTCAAGGCATTGGAAAAGACAGACATGCCAAGGAATGCCTTGAAGCACAGAGACACTCTTTGATATGTCTACTCTAGGCCTTGATGCATTTCCTCAAGCTACGAAGACCAATGGATACATGCACATTGATGCTTCAAGGCAGTGCATCTAGTTCTATGAGCATTAGTGTACTTCTTGAAATGTGTCACATTAGACCACACATTTATATAACACACACATTTGGGTATATGAACGAATGACAGCACAATTAAAGGTTTGGGGGCTTTCTGCTTCTTTGCCTTCTGTCTCTTTTTTTCCTCTTAAAACCAAAAAGTATTCATTAAACATTTGTTTGAGAAGTTAAATAAATGTACAGTTCTCATGGGAATCAACACCCAACCATACTGCAAATACATATTAAGGCATAAAAGTTAACCCCCTTAAAAGTAATGCAAAGTACTACATATGCAGAGGAGAACAAATTATAATAAACAATGTTAGCTTATTTTGGCTCTAGGCGGAATCATAACTGAGTTTTCTGATTATTAAGCTTCCAAAATCTTTAATCTTCTAAGGACAGATTTAATTTTGTCTCAGCACTTAACCAACAATTATAATTATATATTTCGTAATAACAATGCTGTGTCCACATAGCTTATTAAATTTGTTTATGAATATCTTCCTTCCCTTTAATTGTTTCTATGAAATATGGTCAAGTACTGCACTGGAACATAATGAACAAAAAGGAAAGCAATTTGCTGAGATTGAACAAGAATCAACTAAAAAAATCATAACTGAACAAAAGAAAGCAGAAGTGGAGGTGGATGTTGTTGTGTGAGCAATGAAGAAAGAAACAATTGAATGAGAGAGAATGGAAAAAAGAGACGGTACCAGAAAAAAAAAGAAAAAGATCACATTTTTGTATAGAAAGACCAATTATTTTTCATAGCAGTTCACATCACTGGTGGGCAACAGGATCTAAGAATTCACTAGCTTGAATACATATGTCCTATTAAACAATCATGTGGATACACTGGTTTCCTAAGTTTCCTGATAATGAATGATTTATGTTCTTTGGTCCTGTTTGTTAGTGCAGTCTGTTACTACTCATAAGCTACCACAAGTTTGGATGAGTATGTATATTAGTAATAGATGGCTATAATCTTTTTTGCCAGGTCTTACATAAAGAAAAATGGTTTGTAGATACTTTGTATCATAAATCAAAACATAGCCACATCCAGCCTTGAATAAAGAAAATCTCATGTTTCCTGGGTTGTAACTTAGAAAGTTTACACTTTATTCTTATGCGCAAATATAGAATTTGCTTTCCTCTTCCCTCCCTTTCCGCACTTTTATAGGTTTGGGGAAATGTATAACATTTGTTAGTACTAGTCTAACAGACAAAACGACACAATGTTCAAACATAACAGCCTGAGTCAAAGCCTTAAGTGAATGGAAAGATTTGAAGAAGCCTAAAGGAGTTAGACACCCTAACTCCATTAAAAGCAGGAAAGAGTCCTGTGGTATCTTATAGTATAACAGATGTATTGGAGCATGAGCATCCGACAAAGTGAGTATTCACCCACGAAAGCTCATGCTCCAATATGTCTGTTAGTCTATAAGGTGCACAGGACTCTTTGCTGCTTTTACAGCTCCAGACTAACACGGCTACCCCTCTGATGCCTAATTCCATTAAAATTCAACTGAAATTGGGTGCCAAGTTCACTTAGGCTTCTTTGAAAATCCCAGCTTTATGGTCTAACCAATCTACTCCTAAATTGGAAATTAGGCACTGAAATAAAAGGAGTCTGATTTTCAAAGGCACTGAGCACCAACAGTCCCTATTGACTTCAGTTTGATTTAAGGGTGCTTGGGATTTCTAAAACTGAAACCACATATGTAGGTGCCTAATTAAAGATTTAAGAGCCTAAAGCTAGATATTAGGGTTTAAAATGTTTGTTCTAAATAATGTTGTCAATAAAAACCATCCAGGGATACAGAATTAACCAAACTTCCTATGGGCATCACCAAAATATCCACAAGGAATCTGGGAATTGTGCCTCCACTGTAACAACTGCCACTGGCATTAAAAACCACAAATAAGGACTAAGGTTGCTCTTTGAATCATAACCTTTTATTGCTTCAGATTGACTGCACAGGGTATCTGCAATCATAGACTCATAGAACTGGAAGAGACCTCAAGAGGCAGGACTCTGTTTTATATGTATTGGCATTCAGCAGTGTGAAGTCACAAGAACCAGGGACATCAGAAAGTTTCTGGGATCAGAAAGAGTGGAGATGAAAGTAGAACAGCAAGCAGGAAAACATCTCAGGAGAGTGACAGTGAGTGCAAAGGCAGAGAGAGATCAAAAAGAGCCCAAAGCCTACTAAACTTGTAATAATATGTGGCTTCTGCTACCCAAATATTAACTGTGTCACCTAGGGACAGAGACTGCATGTTTTAGGATGGCTAAACGTAAATGTATATATTGAAGAACAAAAACGTAAGTCATATTTAGCATATGGGGGACTCTATCATGGGAAGTAGCGACCCTGAAAAAGATCTGAGGGCTGTGGTGGATAATCAGCTGAACATAAGCTCTCAGTATGACACGACGGCCAAAAGAGTTGATGCTATACCTTCAATACATCAACAGGGGAATCTCAAGTAGGAGTAGAGAGGTTATTTTGCTTCTGAATTTGGCATTGGTGTGACTGCTGCTGGAATACTGTGCCCAGTTCTGGTGTCCACAATTCAAAAAGGATGTTGATAAATTGGAGAGGGTTCAAAGACGGGCCAGGAGAATGATTAGAGGATTAGAAAACATGCCTCATAGTGATTGAACTCCTTGAGTTTATCCATTTAACTTAACAGAGGGAAGGTTAAGGGGTGACTAGATTGGGGTGTAAGTATCTACATGCAGAACTTGGACTCTTCAGTTTAGCAGAGACAGGTATAATATGATGTAGTGCATGGAACTTGCAGCTACACATACTCAGACTGGAAATAAGGCATACATTTTTAACCACTGGAACAATTTACCATGGGTCATCATGGATCACTGACAATTTTAAAATCAAGATTGGATGTTCTTTGAAAAGATACGATCTAAGAATGATTTGGGGGATGTTCTATGGCCTGTGATATACAGGAGGTCAGACTAGATGGTCACAATAGTCCCCTCTTGTTTTGAACTCTATGACTAGAGCTCATCAGATTATTTCTTGCTAATAAATTCTTCTGATGAATTTAGATCTTTATTTTTTCTGTTCACAAATAGTCTAAGAACTGGTTGCAATTTGCAGTTGTTCACCTAATAACTGGTGGAAATGTGTAGTGCAGGGAATCATTGACTTTAATAGGACACCACATGGTCTACTCACAAACACTATGGCTTATTCATAAATTAGTAACTGTACTTGATATTTGCATTTCCTGCCACAAGATGAGTCACATGAGGTAAATTTTTTCAAAAGTTTCTAAATGGTTTAGCAGTCTAAGCCCCATTGAAAGTCAGGCTCCTAAGTCAGTTAAGTGCTTTTTAAAAAGTTTATCCATGTTATTTTTTCTGTTCCTTGACTCAATAACCTAAACTTTATAAGAGGAGTCCATTGCCATTTGAAAATTACCTGCAAACTGGTCAGAAATTTGAGGAATTTGTCCACTATTCATATTTATTTCTGTATTTATTTATTATAATCAATACATACATACATTCAATTTTTAAAATGCCTGTGCTCTAGAAAAATACACACCCTAGGAACATTAGCTGAGCTGTCTTACCCACAGAGCCAAAGCTAATGAACCACAAAATTAATAAATCAAAAGCACTTGTCCAAATCTTTGTGGGAACAAAAAGAACTGTGTAAGCTGGCCAGAGGTAACTCTTCCAGTCTGAGAGCATTTGCTTATATTTCCTCCTGCTAGCATTTGCATGGTTTAAACTTTTTTACAAAAATTCTTGGAAATGAAACCTCCATCCCCTAAACGTTTGTGAATTTAGACCAGAACTCAAAAGCTAATGAATTTCTATGGGAACTGAGGTACTTAACTTTGTGAAGGATCAAGCCTTATCTGAGTCACCCAACAGCACACAGTAAGCCTGTGGCAAAGTCAGGAACTGAACCTAGCTCTCCAAACACCCACTCTAGTAGCTTAACATAGATGAACATAATTTGTTGGGAAATAATCAACACGGTTTTTGTAAAGGGAAATCATGCCTCAACAATCTACTAGAATTCTTCGAGGGGGTCAACAAGCATGCAGACAAAGGAGATCCATGGACATAGCGTATTTAGATTTTCAGAAAGCCTTTGACCAGCTCCCTCACCAAAGGCTCTTAAGCAAAATAAGCAGTCATGGGAGAAGAGGGAAGGTTCTCTCGTGGATTGGTAACTGGTTAAAAGACAGGAAACGAAGCATAGGAATAAATGGTCAGTTTTCAGAATGGAGAGAGGTAAATAGTGGCGTCCCTCAGGGATCTGTACTGGGCTCAGTCCTATTTAACATATTCATAAACCATCTGGAGAAAGAGATAAACAGTGAGGTGATACAGATGATACAAAACTACTTAAGATAGTTAAGTCCCAGGCAGAGTGTGAAGAGCTACAAAAGGATCTCACAAATCTGGGTGACTGGGCAACAAAAGGGCAGATGAAATTTAATGCTGATAAATGCAAAGTAATGCACATTGGAAACATAATCCTAACTATACATATACAATGATGGGGTCTAAATTAGCTGTTATCATTCAAGAAAGATCTTGGAGTTACTGTGAATAGTTCTCTGAAATCATCCACTCAAGGTGCAGCGGCAGTCAAAAGAGCAAACGGAATGTTGGGAATGATCAAGAAAGGGATAGATAATATGATAGAAAATATCATATTGCCTCTATATAAATCCATGGTATGCCCACACCTTGAATACTGCATGCAGATATGGTTGCCCCATCTCAAAAAAGATATTAGAATTGGAAAAGGTTCAGAAAAGGGCAACAAAAATGATTAGGGGTATAGAAAGGCTTCCATATGAGGAGATATTAATAAGACTAGGACTTTTCAGCTTGGAAAAGAGACAACTAAGGGGAGATATGATAGAGGTCTATAAAATCATGAGTGGTATAAAGTAAATAAGGAAGTGTTATTTACTCCTTCTCATAATACAAGAAAAAGGGGCCAACAAATGAAAGTAATATGTAGCAGGTTTAAAACAAAGACAAGAAAGTATTTTTTTCACACAACGCACTGTCAGCCTCTGGAACTCCTTGCCAGAGGGTGTTGTGAAGGCCAGTACTATAATGGGGTTCAAAAGGAAACTAGATAGATTCATGGAAGATAGGTCCATCAGTGGCTATTAGCCGTGATGGGCAGGAATGGTGTCCCTAGCCTCTGTTTGCCAGAAACTGGGATTGGGTGACCGGGCATGGATCACTTGATGATAACCTGTCTGTTCATTCCCTTTGGGGCACCTGCCATTGACCACTGTCAGAGGACAAGATTCTGGGCTTGATGGACCTTTGGTCTGACCCAGTATGCCCGTTCTTATGTTCTTAACTACTAGAGCAGGCTTCCACTCCAGCGTACTGTAAGGGATCCCACTCTGAGTGGATAAGTGCACAAACTAACATGAGTTAAGACTCCAGGAGAATTAAATATTCACAAAGGTGAATGAGTTTTATTTGCCAGCAAATAAGTTCATATCAAGAGAGAAATGGGTGAGGAAATAGGTCCCCCTCCAACTTCAATTTAAAAACATGCGTCCATTGCACACCTGGGACTCCTCATCCACTTACTTATCCTACCGAATGTGCATGATGCTGAGCTTAACATGTTTCAGGTGAACACTGCCCATCGTCAATCAGGAAGACAAAGTGACATATTAGTTCCTCCTTTTCTGCCCATGGTGCTATGTCTGAGTGCTGAGTGACTCCAATGTGAAGTCAGAAGGACAGCAGGTGAAAAGGAGAGAGAGATAGCAGGGATTGGAGGCAGTGAAATGACTAGCAACAGAGGTGGAAGAGAACATGCATAACAAGAAAAAGAAAGAAACTGGGGGAGGGGAAACAGCGGAAAGTAAGAACTGGGTGTGAAAAAGGAAAAGGACGAGAAAGAAGAGAGAAACAGAATGAGAGGAAGAAACAGAAAAGGAGTGGAACAGCATCTGCCATCAATGACAGCGAGACCAGGAGCCATAAAAACACTGCTCCGGAAAACACAGTTCAGGAATCTGAAGTGCAGAATGAAGAGATATAGACTAAGGCAGAGAGATTTAAAATAAATAAACTGAGCAAGAAAAAATGCTGTATGCATGGGTGCAGTTTGGGGGAAAGTGGGGGACGTTGCCCCTCCAAACCACAAGCTTTGGGCAGGTGTGAAATCCCCCCAGCTGGCCTGGCTGGAGCTGCTCCTCCCCCAAATACAGAAGTCAAACTACGCCTATACTTGTATGCAGCGTAGGTGTAACCGTGTCAGTCCCAGGATATTAGAGAGAGACAAGGTGCGTGAGGTAGTATCTTTTACTGCACCTTGCAAGACAAAAATGTTCGGGTGAAGGAGGGTTTGGTACAAGAGACTAAAAATTATATACCAAGCTGGCTCCTCTTTCTGCCCAGATTGGTAGGGAATGAAAGTGGTTATGTGCTGTTTGGTGAATTATATAAGAGGAATCTGCTGGTCTCAGCCCAGTTCTTAATGGACAGTATAATGGTAGTCACTTGAGTCAATGGATATTGATCCCAGTCATGTGAGGACTCTGGCTCCCAAGTTCTTGCTATCCAGGATGGTATTGGCAGTGCTCCTACGTTGGAAGATGTAACACATAATAACCAACAAAGCAGAAAACAAAGAGAAGCAAACGCAAGTTCAATCTTAGCAGCTGAACAAGCCAAAGCAGAAGGAACAGTTTTGGGAATATCCCTGTCATATGACCTTTGTCACCCTGACTCCAGATAATGTGATTGGATGTCAGGAAATAAAGTCTAGTCTCTGACAGGAATTACAGAGAGGTGTCTACATCATAAAATAATGTCATCAAAATGGTATCCCTCTGGGTAGTACCATATATAGCAGTATATATAAAACTAGTAATAGTAACTCTGAGAGCATGGATGGGCTCAGCATGATGCCTGGCAAATTAGAGGTTAAGATTCTAGCCCAGGAAGCTCCCACAGCTCCCACCAATTAGGTTGCTAAGCCCCTGATGGAGTTATAAAGGTAACTGTTAATGGGTAGCCGTGTTCCCAGAGAATATAAACCCAGCAGGAAGGGGACTGAAGGGCTTGGTCCTGAGAATTTGAGGAGGACAGATGAGTCTACTACTCATAGATGCTGCTCACGTACTTCAAGGCATGGGAAGCTTCCCCTTTACTGACTGTGAGCCACAGGAAGCACAACCTCATTGTCTCTACTTTGAAGCCTTTATTTTGTGACTGAACTGAGTGTTCGTTTTCCTGTTTTCCATCCCCTGGTGCAATCTGGTGCCCACTCTTTCTCCCCTCTTCCCCCCACCATCTGTTACAATAGCTGAGAAACAAAAGGAAGTCCAGTCAGATACTAAATAAGTGAGAAAGGAAGAAAGAACATTAGAAATAAAGTAATGTAAAAATAAAATAGGAAATAATAATTTTTTTTTTTGCTATGTGGTTGTGGCAGGTCTTTGTTGCTGATTAATCTTTTATCCTCAAATACCAAGAGACTACATCTCCTTTCTTTTAAGCAATACCTGTAGGCAAGTGGATCTAAGCCTGCAACTGCTTTGAATATAGTTCCCTATATGCCCTACTAAATACCAGAGAGGTAACAGCAAAATTACAAAGGTCAATGAATCTCTCACATAAAACACAAGAAGACTGCTTAAAATAAAAGAATGGAAATGAGAGTAATTTCAGTTAAAATAATGATAAATATTCACTCTTTGAAAATGAGTTGGCTATCTAATATTCTTCATAACTCTCAGGAGGAGTTAACTTCTCAATATTTACATTACTGGCAAAGACTAGCAATGAATTAGGGATTATATGGACACCTCTCTGCCTGAATATTTTCACAACCACTGTGCATTTCAGAGTTGAATGTAATAATAAAAGCATCTAGAGGACATCTTTAACCTCAAACTATTTTGCAAATTGTGACCCTTATCCTGCAGTTGGATCCATGTGGGGGGAACCCCATGAAGTCAAGGTGGTTTTGTATGAGTTTATTTGATTACAAGATGAATATGTGTTTTTTACACACGTACAATGGGCAACAGGTGGGGAGAGAGGAAAATGCTGGCCAAAGACCACTGGGCAAACGTTTACTCTTAGAAAAAATTCCTTGGGATCTTTAATATCTGCAGAGCAGATAGAACCTTATGTTATTAAATTGTAATGAACTCTATTTTCCATTGTACGGAATGAGTTTTCAGGATTTGAATGTGAGGCTTAGATTACTAAATCATCTCCTCCAGCTGCAACATATAGTCCCCTCCAAAATAATCATTTAAAAGGTACTGATATAACATTGTTTGTCCACCTCCCTACTGAATAACTGTAGATTTTTTCATTCATGGTATGAAAATGTCACATCTTCTATGCATTTAATATTATTCAAGGAAACAGGGATTTGGGGATTTATTTGGAAGGAGGGTTGGTCACTTTGTGGACTTCTGCAAATAAAGGGCAAATATTAAATGCCTGAGATGGACTGTGGCTGTGATGTAAAGTGGAGTTAACAGAGCAGAAGTAGATAGTTGGGGCAGTGGCAGGTCAAGGTAAGAAGTGATGACCGTGGTTTATCACTACTATTCTGCTCGCCACATGGAAGCTGGAAGAATTCTATCAAAGCTTCTAAAATGATGCTGAACAGTTGTCACCGTTGGGGAGATAATCTGACTTTATATTAGCATAAAGGTTAGTCTCAGGAAGGAGCTCTGCCTCTAATTAGATTTTTATTCAGTCATTTGGGAGACTAAGAATTCCCTGGCTGAAAGCAAATGAAAAGAGAACTATATGGTAGAAATATAATGAAAAGACTAAGTTCTTATTATTAATGATGATCTGTAATCTCATTAAAAGAAACCTGACACCATCAATAAATCTTAAATCAATTAAACTTTTATTTAGTTTGAAAAAGGGTGCTTGGCCTAGTGATTGAAGCACAGGACTGGGAGTCAGGAGATCTGGGATCCTTTCCTTTGTGCCACTGACTTGCAATGAGACCTTGCTCAAGTCCCTTAGGCCAAAAGTTTGATGCAGAAAGCTAAGTACCTAAGTCTGTATTTGGGCACCTCAATGAAGGTATGTCTTCACAAGCATGAAGACTGGTTGTGTAGTCGAGAGGTCTCCCAGCTCTGTAAAAAAACCATCCCCACAAGGGCAGTAGCTCTCAGTGCTGGTGCACTGTCTACACTACCACTTTATGGTGCTGAAACTTTTTTCACACCCTTGAGCAAGAAAGGTGCAGTGCTGAAAAGTGGCAATATAGACAAGGCCTTAGTGGTCTAATTTTCACACCTGTGGAGTATCCACAACTGACTGGTATCATAATATGAAAATGTTGGCCTTAACGTCTGTTTCCTCATCTATAAAATGGGGGCATTATTATATCTATCCCTTAACAAGGGTGTTGTGAGGATTCAGTTATTAATGTTTGTGAAGTATTGTTTGATTATTTGATGGAAGGTTGTTGTAATAACATGTTATAGCCGCACTGAAACAAATAGGGTAAATAAATATCATATTTCCACTTGAACTTAAAGGAGATAAAGAAACAGCTATATTGATTTAAAGGGAGTTTTGTTTCCATTTTAATAGCTAAAATGCTGCGTTATATGCTGCCAAATACAGTGATATTGTAGGAATATTAAAGAAGGTTTATATTAGAAATGAAAGTGATTCCCCATAATTGCTCTCCCATAATTTAAATCCATAATTTAAATCTCGTAGCATTACCAAGTAAAAGATCTCTTGGATTTATTGTTAACTTACAAGCTACAGTCTGTGTAAAATTTGTAAGCCATTGATTGCATCTGTTCTCAGAAAAATAATTTATTGCTATGTAAAACTTGCAAACAGTCAATTGACTCTGTTCTCTGAGCATACTCTGTAATTGATACTGTGTAAACAAATGCAGTAAGCGTTAATTAACTCTCCACTCAAAACGATACATTGTAAGGACAATTGCTCTTAGAAGCAGCACAGAAAAAAAAAACCCTCCCTCTGTAATCAACAGGCAGGGAGTCTCAAATAAATTAGTAACACTCTGAAAGTGGTGGAGACAGTAAAATGTGATTAAAAGAAGTGTGTGAATGAAAGCTTGGTTTACATGAATGATCAGGGAGGTACCAGCCTAGGAATGCAGTATCCATTGGCCGAAAAGGCATCAAATGGGAACAACCAGATGACCCCCGGAGAGCAAACTGGAATCCACCCCACCATCTCAAAGGATGAGAAAAACCAACATCTGACAGCACGCAGCCATCAGGAATGTGCCACCTGCTGATTGATTCAGCAACAGCAGGATGAAGCAATTCCCATAGACTGCCACAGGAATAAATTCCTATAAAAATGGACTCTAAAGACTAAGAACTTTGAATCTCTGGTTCTGCTACCACCCTCCAGGAGCATCAAGTTTGACACAGACTGACACAGACTCAGCTCCACTCTCATGGACACTATACCTGGCCAGTATTCTGTCAGGAGCAACTTCCAGGTAACTAACTGATTAATGCAGAACCTGTGTGAGTGTTTGTGTGAATGAATGAATGTAACAACTGTTTGTTATATTTGCAGTAAATATGGCATTTTGCCTTATCGCTCTTATAAGATCCTCTTGGTATTATTTTATTAGTGTAACAATATGCAATGTTTACTCTCACTTCTGATTAACAGTCTATAATCCTGATATGAAACTTGTCCTGAGGGACACAGGCTATTTAATATTAATCAGTAACACTGTATGAAGATAATTCAGAAATTGTTTTTATTATTCCAGAAATGAAAAACCTGGTGCCTCACTTTATTCACAGTGACCCTGTGATTATGGGCTGGTGTTTATTATGACTGATAGGGACAGCAGCAGCAAAAAGAAACCAGAAATCACACTGCTGCAAAGTACACGACTTCTTCTAACCAACCTTGGATCAATGGCCAATAGGGCAGCATGAGACTGAAGAATCAGTGTAGGCTGATTGTATTTTTAAGGTCCTATAACTTGTGAGCAGACAGAGCTCAAAATGCTTTATGCCATTTCCTTTTATCTTTAACTTTAGCATTTTTGATTCTCCCACAATTCCATGCTTCTACCAATACCTGCAGTGTTTCCCTTCCTGTTCAGGTTGGTGACCCCTTACTCCACTTATTTCTGTATGTGTTTCAAGAGGCTGACAGAGAATATTTGCTCTTGAAGGGTAAGGCTGTGTGTAGAGTGGGGCAGTATGATTTTCTTTGCTTTAGATTATAACAACATGTGCAATGCCTTGTGGCCACCCTTATTCTCTTTTGTGACCTGCCGACGGATTGTCACCCACCAGTTGAGAACACTGATATAGGGCCTGATCCAACTTTCATTAAAGTCAATGGGAGTTGTATCAAAACCGTAATGTCTTTCCTGAGCTGGTCCACAAAGTCCTTTTCCCTATTTAGGGCTTGACCCCTAAACATGTTGAGAATTCTGGCTCCAATTCAGCAAAGCACTTAAGCATGTGAGTAGGCAGTAGGTGACAACTAGGGTTGTGCGGTTGGAGAGTCAGAGTAAGTTTCCAAGATCTGAAGAAGAGCTCTGTGTACGCTCAAAAGCTTCTCTCTCACCAACAGATGTTATTACAATAAAAGATATTACATCATCATTATCTGTCTAATATCCTGGGACCGCCATAGCTACAACAACACTGCATACCACTGAATGGTTCATTTGTGTGACAGGAAGGAGTTAAATGTTGGACAAAAGGGCCATAAGGTCACTGAAATTGACTGAGGATTGTTGTGTTGAAATGAAAAGTGCCTAGTGGTAGAGAGAAGATGAGGAGAGGAGAACTTGTAAATAATTAGCTGTGTGCCTATTATCACCCGGAGCTCCCTGCATGTTGCATCCCTTTCACCCCCAACCCCGCTCAACTGTCCTTCCTTTTAGAGACTGTATGCTCTTTGGGGCAGGAACAGTGACTTCTTCCGCACTCAGAAAGTACCTAGAATATCATGAGCAATAAGACAACCTCTATAATAAATAATAACAATAAGCTGCTAAAACCGTGTGGGAAAGAAAGTTGCACAGGCACTGCACCACTGACGTTGCTGCAGCACAGAGAAGGATTTAGGCTTAATTGGAGAGACCATGACAACAGGCTAGGTTGCGCTGCTCACTGACGCCTTGTGACAGGAATATAGCTAACAGACTGGTACAGGTGTTTTCAAGACCAGTAAACTTTTCTAAACTGTGGCCCTGGCCTAGTGATCGGATGATCTTTTATTACTGAGAAACTGTGTTTACTCAGACTCCCAATAATTTGCAATCCTCACACTCTCCTGGGTATCCTAAATAAACAAACTGCAGTGATCTTACAGTGTTTCTACAAAATTAACAATGTTTCCTCTATAGCATCAAACTTTGTTCCATTTAAAACGTCAAAAATTCAGCATGTTTTTGCCCAGGAGATGTTTGAAGGAAATCAGTAGGGAAAGCATCAAATAATTATGAACCAAAAGAGAAGTGAATTGGAGACTGGGGGTGAAGGACCATAAAAGCAATTTGTTCCTATGCTAATCAAGGAATGGAAAGGTAAGAGAGTTGCTAGGAATATTTTTATTTAATGCCACTGAAAATCAGAATGCTGGTTTTCAAGGCATGGATCTGGCTAGGATAAATAGGTTGCAGTTGATGCCAAAGACTTTTCAATGCTTTAAATCAGAGGCGGTCGTGCTAAATTTAATCACTGCATACACCAGTACCCCACTAGACCTTGACATTTATGGAACCTCATTTTGATTAAAATTCTATTTAAAATCAGTTGTAACATGAGTTTTAAATCACACAGTCATTAAAAAGGGAATGTAAATGTTACCCTGCAGCTATGTGTTCTTAGGGAACCAGGACGCAGTACCCAGCCTGTCTGACTCACGAAAGACACCCCCCTACACACACACAACTCAGCCTCTGCTTGAACCAAATTCGCATCAATAGAAAGACTTACAACAAGCAATGAAAAGGCAGTGGAAGACACACCTAAACTCTTGGGATAAAGATGACAGAATTAAGGAAACTCCCCTAGCCTCATTTGCATCAAAGATGGGACAAGGAGGCATTTCCGTTAGCATACAGAATGGAGAACAGAGATTCCAAGGCAAGAACTGCACAGAACTCTGGGACCAGAGAAGCAGGAAAGCACTGCATGGTGGGGGATCTCTGCTCCAGATGTTAAAGAACCCACTCCTGCATACACCCAGCTCAGTAGTTTTCAGACCAATTCTAGTAATAAATCCTTTATTGGTATCCAAAATACTGGAGCTCCCTAATTGCATTGTGAGTTCCCTCCAAGGAACACCGCCCAAAGCCAGGAATAATCAGCTTCCACAGTCTAGCTCAGTGGTCAGCAACCTTTCAGAAGTGGTGTGCCGAGTCTTCATTTATTCACTCTGATTTAAGGTTTCGTGTGCCAGTAATACATGTTAACATTTTTAGAAGGTCTCTTTCTATAAGTCTATAATATATAACTAAACTATTGTTGTATGTAAGTAAATCAGGTTTTTTAAATGTTTAAGAAGCTTCATTTAAAATTAAATTAAAATGCAGAGCCCCCTGGATGGGTGGCCAGGATCTGGGCAGTGTGAGTGCCACTGAAAATCAGCTCTTGTGCCGCCTTCAGCATGCGTGCCATAGATTGCCTACCCCTGGTCTAGCCTGAACAAAACAACTTTGGTATACCCCCTTGTTTACACATAAACAAATCTAGTGTTCTCCCTTGAACCACTGTTGTTTCTCTACAAAAACTCCTACCCATGCTCAAGTAACTGTTTTGATGCCTGGATCCAAAATCTGCATCAGTTCCACTGGGACTTCATCTTCTCCTGACTGATCATGCTGGGGGCTCTGCCTATCTCCAGCACTCCAGACCCTCTGCTACCACCACCACCTGGGACCCCAATCGATTCAAGCTTCATGGAGTGGTGAGAACCCAGCTCTCTCTCTCTCGGTGTAGCCTTCTGACCCTGATTTGTGTGATCAGTTATAGTTTTCTAAACCTGACTTTCATAATCAAATTTAAGTTAGATTTAATATTATAACTGTTTTGTTTGTTTGGCTCCCCTACGGATATTACTTGGCAATAAATAACTTTCATGATTAAGCTGGTTGCTTCTCTCTCCTCCACAAGGGTGTTTTTTGGTTTCCTCATTCACTCTGCAACACTTCTTGTACTTAAGCTACAAGATCCCTGCACAGCCCAAAAATCCTGTGAGGTTTGCTCATCAAGTGCATTACTACCAGAACAATTGTAACATGAAAGGGGGGATAGAGACATGCTGAACCAGGGACATATAAGGGTGGCAGCTTGGAAGTACTGCTCAACCCAGCCTGCTCAGGCATGCTCTTTTCCGGTGAGGTACAGATGACATATGAGGGTGCTTGGAGGTGCTGTTTGACCCAGCTACTGAGTCCAGGGACATATAAGGCATCAGCTTGGGAGTGCTGATTAAATCAATCCTCCCAGATGTACATGTGTGTGTGTGCATGCGTGCACGCGTGCATGTTAGTCTAATTTTGGAGCTGGAAGAACCCAGCCCTGGGGAACCTCGGTCCTGCAGGATAGCTCCATTGGGAAGAAACTTGCAGCGGGGAGAAGTAGAACTCCGTATGAGAACATAAGTGACACAAGCAGTACATTGATAGAAGTACAGACCACCCTCCTTCCCCTACCCCACACACACACAGAAGAGTAACCCTAATAAATGAGCATATCCCAAAGTAACTGACAAAGCTGGCAACACAGATGACTTTATTCCATTTTTTATTTTGTGGCCAAGAGGAGAATGTTTGGTGTGTAGTTATACTGTACCCATTAAATAGAGGAACAGAAAATTAACTGGGTCAAATGTTTCCAGGACAGGTCATGTTCACCATCAACTTGATTTGGGCCTGGGAATCATTGCAGGCACTCTGGATTGATTAGTCAACATTCTAGGACATCTCCACTGATTGGGAGTTTGTAAGATCAATGTTGGGTCTCTTGAAACCGCTTGCACCCACAGGACTTTTCTGTTGCTGTCAGTCATATCTGGTTTGGGCCTTATGCCATCATCATGCTAATCTCCTGCCCCTATGCTTTAGCTGACGTGAGCTATCTGTGAACACAGGCGATCTGTGAGGTTGATAGTTACCAGTGCATCAATGGATGTGGACAGCAGCTGGTTGTATTGTCTTAGGAGTCCATCAGTCCATTGATCCTACAGCTGGACATTGTTCTCAGCTATCAGAGCCCTCTGAAGCTCACTCAATTCAATTGCTAGGTGTGGCTCTTCATGATTGTCCCATCTCCGAGATGGACAGAAAGACATGCCCTGATAACTGTCTGAAGGAGGTGATGGTTGGATTAGGGCAGTGCTCAATTTGTAATGAAAGAGGTGAGGAGCAGCAATCAGGTGTTCAAGCAAGTTTTTTTATTTTCATAACTGATGTGCCACGCCTAGAGGTGCTGGTCCTCAACCCTGGCAAGCCCTGACACAAGTTAAGCACTGGACTAGGGTAGAAAGACAATGGGACTTTGAGAGAGTCTTAGCAGCAGGTTTTCCAAATTGGCCTTGTCCTTCAACTCACATACCGGGTGTATGTTTTGGGGCATCTTCTACATCTCAATGGCCATTCCTCCATTTTCACTGTCTGGTCTACTGTTTCACTGAGTAGCCTAATAGGAGTGTACTGTACTAGCACTGGGCCAGAAGGCTATTGCAGTGATGTGACTGTGGATGATGGTGGTCCTTTTCATCCCCGTTCTTGTATCTATCATCAGTATCTAGCTACTGGTCCCTGTCCTGATATGGTGTTTGGGCCTCCTGATGCTTAACAGATAATAGATGCATAAGATAATACATACAGTACATAATAATAATTATCTGCCTTTAGATCTGTGCCTGGAGATTGGATCTTTTGTCTCAGGACCTGCTACACACACACACCTACACAAACACAGAAGGAATGGGAGTTGGAAAGTTGCAAGGGGCATTCTATGTTGTTTTTTGACAAAGTTCAATTCAAATAAGGTTCTAAAGGTGAATGGCTGAGTTTTATTTCTGTCCGAAATCTTTATGTGAGCTGGAAGTTTAATCATTCAGAGTGAGATTCCTCACCACCAAGTTACAAGTCCACTGCTTTCTCAAGCCCTAGAATATGATTCCAATCTGACTACATGATTGCACTCATATAGTCCTATTATGCCTAAGAGGAAATATTCTTATGTTAGGAAAAGGCAATGGTTAACTGAACATGCATGAACCACACAAGTATATTTGATAAACACAGCAGGATAATTTCACTGGCATGGATCTAACATTTCTTTTACATGTGCCAAAAGAATCTGAGTTCCTAAAGCCTAGAAGCTCTTCCTATTAATTAGCTAATGTTTGGTAAGCATATGGAACATGAATAGCAACTGTATCTTTCGAAGTATCATAATTCCCAGTGTGTACAAAGGGAAACAATTTGACCAAGAAAACCTCTATTCAATGAAAAGCAAAAGAGATTTCTTATGTAGGAGATAGACAACTTTTACTCTGACCGTTTCATAACTGTTTCACCCTTATAGAGGATAATGATCAAAGTGATAAGGAAGAAGCAGGGGGGGGAGCTTGGATAATGCTACACTGAACAAGGTAGCAGATGACAGGGTGATTATGAAGAAATAGGAAAAAATACTGCAGAACTGGTCCAATTCTCATATTTTTGGTTCTCTTTGCTTCTTTTATTCTACGGTCATTTCTTTTAACCTATTTAATTCTGTCATTGAATCATTTGTTTCCTGTTCATCTCAATATGTAAGACTCATTTTAAAATAAAAACATCCCCATGTTGGCATTCAGCTCCTCCAGGGATACATCAACTCATCTAGATATTTGCCTAGATTAACAAGCTACATAAAAAGCACTAGCGAAGTCAGTACAAACTAAAATTTCATACGACTGTATACTGCTCCATATACTATACACTGAACTGTAAGTACAATATTTGCATTTCAACTGATTTATAATTATATTGTTAAAATGAGAACATAAGCAATTTTTCAGTAATAGTGTGGCTGTGACACTTTTGTATTTTCATATCTGATTTTGTAAGCAAGTAGTTTTTCAGTGAGGTGAAACTTGGGGGTCACAAGACTAATCAGACTCCTGAAAGGGGAACAGTAGTCTGGAAAGGTTGAGAGCCACTACAGTACCTTAAATGTCTGCAAAAATTGTTAACTGAATTGTACGTGGGATGAGTTAATGTATTATGGACTCTGAACAGTCATCTCTCCCCTTTTATAATAATAATTATAATTACAATTAATTTTGATCAGGTGATACATAACATAATTTCATGTGCTCAGGGCCGGTGCAACTATCGAGGCGACCTAGGCAGTCACTTAGGGTGCTGGCATTGGGGGGCACCATTTTCTTCAGCAGCAACCGCGGCGGCCAGATCTTCAACCCCCCCCTGGTTGCCGTCGGCATTTAGGCGGAGGGAGCTGGGGCAGGGGAGCGCAGGGAGAGCCACCTGAAGCAAGTACATTGGGGGGAGCGGCACGCAGGGGAACTCCCCACCCTAGCTCACCTCTGCCCCGCCTCCTCCCCGAGCAAGCCATGGCTGCTTCACTTCTTCCGCCTCCCAGGCTTGCGGTGCCTAAGCTGATTGGCACCGGAAGCCTGGGAGGCGGGAGAAGTGAAGCAGCCATGGCGTGCTTGTGGAGGAGGCAGGGCAAGGGTGAGCTGGGGTTGGGGGGTGCCTCAGGGCGGAGGGTGGAGAGCTGCCATGGGGGGCCGCCTCAAGGCAGAGAGGGGGAGCTGCTGTGGAGCAAGGGTCCTCAGGGCTGGGGCTCAGGGACGGGGAAGGGCGCAAGGTGGAAGTTTTGCCTAGGGCACAAAACATCCTTACACCGGCCCTGCATGTGATTGTGGCTGCCTAATAATGGGCTTAATAGCACAGACATTATGGGGATGATATGAGGTAAATGCTTTAGTAAACTGAAATCATCGACTGTTGTGTTTTACAATCTAGTCCAGAGTCCTAACATCAAAACACATGACAGGGGACAGTGTAGCTCTAAAGTCTGTCAAACATCTGATGTTTTCCAAGTGTCAGAATTATCTGAAATTAATCACGATAGACTGATCCACTGAGAAAAATCGACAGCGATAAATAAATAGCCCACAGCCATCTCATTTCCTTTCTGTACCAGGCAGTCTACTTTGGGCTATAGTCTAAAACTTGGAAGGAACAGGATAATGGGCTGAAATCTCATAAAGGGGTTTTAGCTCTTCCTCCAGCAAATATGTACTGCTCCTTTGGCAAGTAACAAAATAACCCTCATCCTTCAAGTACACCTGAGACTGGAACATTAAAGCTCACTACTGACTAGGGATATAGCTCTGTACCCATTGAATTGCCGATAAGCCACAAGCAGCATGTCCCATGTGAGCAGGATGTATGCCTTGAGAGGGGTGTGAGCTCCTGATGAGGGAAGAGTTCAGAGGTTTGCTTTGGAATAGCATCTGGAAGTTCAGACGCATATATTGACTCTCATCACATCTGAAGTCAACAAGATCAGGGTGGAAATCTTCTAAGATTACTCCTGACATTTCTGCTTCCAGACCTGGTGAGAGCCTGGGAAAGCAGAGGTGCAGAAAATTGAAAACAAATGGGGGTGGGGGTGAAGATTAAAACAAGCAAATGTAAAATTTAGGGTAAAAGTTCTGGTTATTTCTTATTTTACCCAAACTGACTCACATATCCCTAATTCTGGGCCTTCATCAAGATATAGTTTTGCACATGACCTGGAAAGTGGGTGAGTTTGTGCCTTCTTGTTTATTTGTTTGCTTGTTTTATGATATATAAAGAAGACCTCAAAGGCTTTTTTTTTTTTTTTTTAATTTAGGTCTTGTTTACTGTTTTCTTCTGCAACTGGGCGGCTTCACCCCCGCGGCGCCTTCGGCTGGTCACTTCGGGAATTAGCTCAAATTCCAGCTCGGAGCGCCCTCTGCAAGCCAGTAACCCACCTGTCCCGGCTGGCCCTCGTGTCACTCCCTGGACCCGGTGCCCTTTTACATGGGCTCGTGTCACTCCCTGGACCCAGTCCCCTTTTACATGGGGTTCCTTAGGGTTTCCCCTCCCTGGGAACCCCCCACCCTCTATCCCCACTTTGCTTCAGTATTGGCTACTGCCAGTCATTGTCTAGCCCCACGCCCTGGGGCAGACTGCAGTATCAGCCACTCATCATCAGCAAAGGGGTTTGGACCTGCTGCCTTGGCCTACCCCTGGGTTGCACCCTGCAACCCCAGTACCTCTTGGCCTAATCCTAGGCCGCAGCCTGGGGCTTTCCAGGCAGGAGCTCCCCAGCTCCGCTGCCTTTCTCCAGCCCTGCTCCATGCTAGGTACCTTGTCTAGTTCCCAGCAGCCAGGCCCTTCTCCCTCTAGAGCCAGAGGAAGACTCTTTTTGCTTCTGGCTCCCCTGGCCTTCTTATACAGCCTTATTGCTCAGTTTGGGGCGTGACCCCCAGCTGCAGCCAGTCCCGCCATCAGCCCAGGTTTCTGGCTCCAGCTACAGCCCCCTCCTGGGCTGTTTTAAGCTGCAAAGGGCAGGAGCGGGTAACCACCCCGCTACATCTTCCTACAAGATTCTGTGCATGACTGACATACTAATAGAGAGGAAGAATGGCCTTGTGGGTAAGGCACTGCAGTGGAACTCAAGAAGATATTGGGTCAATTCTTAGCTGTACCATCGACTTCCTGACTGACTCTGTGAATAACTTAATCTCTCCGTGCTTTAGTTCAGCCAATATGAGGATCACACTTTCTCCTCTGACCCTTTGTCTTGTTTAACTGCAAGCCCTTTGAGGCAGGCGCTCTCTCACCAAGTGCATGTACAGCACGTAGCCCAATGTATCATCTCTGCACTGGTGTAACAGAAATAACTAATAATAATGGTAGGCTTGTGGTAGCACAGATACCAAGAAAGTGAAACCTTATTCCTCATCCTACCAGCTAATATTTCTATTGAATTATTTTTCATTCTATGCATCAATTCTTGACTTATGTTAAGTACTGTTGCCCACGCACTCTTTTTATGTACAAAACTTAATTTTGGGGCCTAAGCTACTTAACAGTGTCCCTTCAATCTCTGTGAAGAATAAACACAACCCTAAGCAGTTAAAATGCTGACACAGTAGAAGAAGATTTCATAAGACATTTTTCTGCCAGTGGATTAATTCAAAGCAGGCAGTTTTCTATTCTTCAGAACTAACTGAAAAACATAATTCATATTAAAGACTTAATCATACAACTACACTAATAATCAATCCAAATATATTGCAGACAGCCAAAAAGTTTTATTGTTGAGACTTCCTAATGTTTGTTTTTTCTTATACCTCAAGGAGTCCTTGGTTTCAACCAAATTACTCTCAGAATTCCCTAGAACATTTGCTTAATGTTCACAGATTGTTTGATAAAACAGCGCACACTCCAACTTTACTTGTATATTGTCATCTTGTTGGCTATAAAATGAGAAACTGAAACAATCGGGGAGATAAACAAAGATATTTGGTTTCTGTTGGTGACCATAACTTTTCCTTCTCCCTTCCTTTCATTCTCTCAGTACCTCCCTGTTTAAGGTCCCTTTGTATTTCACTGTCATCTCCATGCTAACCTTTAAGTTGATACACACCGCCCCCCTTCTTGTGTCAGTTCTTTAAAACCCAGTAGCTGGGCACTGATGCTGTGGCAACAACTGTTGGGTCCCACTGCTGATCTATTTCTGTTGCATGCCATGTTTGAGCCATTGGTTGAAGCTTAGGGTTTCTCAGTTTATAGCTTATGGTTTCCTTTTGTTTTGATGTGAAGCGAAGGAACAAAATTTTGAGTGAGTTTCAAAACTCAGGTGGCGTCAACATGCAGATATCAACACTGAAGGAGAGATCTGCATTTTTACATAGGTCCCTGTGCAGGGAAACAGCTGAGCTTTGTACAGTTTGCTCTGTTGATGTTAAGCCTTTTCAGTGTGTTATTTTATGTTTTTCTTTTTTTGGTCTATCAAAACATTTTCCTTTTGTAGCCATAACTATGAGGATGAATGAAAAGGCTTAGTTATGTCATTACAACTTCAGCTTCCACTCTTCTGCTACAGATGCAGATCAGAAGTGTGATTTTCTGTTTAATAGGAAAAGGCAGGTAGAGTCCATGCCATGTCAAGGAACAGTAACAATTGTGTCATACTAGGCCCAGCAGAACAAGCCTTGTAAGAAACATCACGTGAACTTTAACAAATAAGATACTGATGCAGTTTAGAGAATCCTCTGAATGTATGTAAACAGACTGCAGGGTATGGATGGATAGATAGGTTAGACAGAATTAATTACAACCTTTCAGCAAAAAAGGGAACTCCTCAAGAGTCATCCTGTGTTAACAGAACTCTGCCTACTCAAGCAATAGGCTTCTATTCACCCAGTCCTAACAAGCTAGAAGGAGCTGTGTAGTTCTGACAGCTTGTCCTGGGACATCATCTGCTTTAACAATTACATTTTCTACATACTGGGGATGACATTCCATCATTTGCCCCCTTTGCTTCCTCTCTTCAAAGTCCCACACGATAAGGGCTTCAAGCTCAGCTAAGGAGAAATGAACATAGCTACTTTTATGTCCATCTCTTTCCTAGACCTGGCCAACAATTTTCAACCTTTGAGTCACTCGTGACATTTTCATTTTCAGTGTTCATGCTTCATTATTCATCAGTCACCTCAATCGCATGGTATTATTTCTGCTCCCTCACTGGACTAAAGAGTAGACTAATGAAGAACAAATAGACTTGTTCACTAACAATAGACTTGTTCACTAGCAAATCCAGGTATACCAAAACTAGCCATTCTGCAGACATCAGTGTGAACAAAGAGGCTCACTAATAGCAAATGAAAAGGAGTCTGAACATGGGCAAGATGGCGATATCTTTCAGAATTCAGTGTCTGCACTATTCACCAATCTCTACTAGCAGTACTTACCCACCCCGACAAAGTGCTTTGGGTACTACAGGAATAAAATATATTAGTAATAATAATTCCTAATATGGGCTATGAAGATATTAAGCCAGATAAACTGGAAGTCAAACGGGATATGCCAGCTTACTCTGAGTGAGGATCTAGCCCATCGTTTCTAGAGAAAACCTGCTCTCCCAAACACACCTAGCAGGATCCCATAAGCATTCTCAAATCCATCCAAAGAAGAAATATTATTTAGTTGACAGCTACCGCTTTGCTGTAAATTTCAAGGACAACAGCAAAACTCTTGTTCATTCAAAATATTGCTAAAGTATTCAACTGCAAGGTTACAGGATAAAATAGAGGTTTAGCCAAGTCTGGGATTTCTGTTTCCCACACTAACTTCCAGATGAGGGATATTTAAATGATGATCTCTGACTGTAGTGATTTTCTCATATCTATACAGACCTGCTTGTGAGTTCATGCTCCATTCCTGAACCTGCTCAGCATTCACTCAAGGAGGGTGTGTATTACTACTGCCCTTGCCTTCCACTACCCATCTATGTGAATAATATTTCTTTTACAAGAAGTTGCCGTTAGTTAATTTCAGGGGTTTTTGAAGGTTTATACGTATTGTGCCAGTTCTCAGCTAGGGCAAGTCACAGGAGCTCCACTGAAGTTGATTTACACTAGCTGAGGATTTATTATTAGGGATGCACTTCTGATTCATAGCTGATTCAATATTACCACTTGATTCATTTCACTACATAAGAAATCTTAATGTAAGCAACAACACAGCTTGTAAATACTGTTACCCTAACCCAGGGGTCGGCAACCTTTCAGGAGTGGTGTGCCAAGTCTTCATTTATTCACTCTGATTTAAGGTTTCGCGTGCCAGTAATACATTTTAACGTTTTTAGAAGGTCTCTTTCTATAAGTCTAAAATATATAACTAAACTACTGTTGTACGTAAAGTAAATAAGGTTTTTAAAATGTTTAAGAAGCTTCATTTAAAATTTAAATTAAAATGCAGAGCCTCCTGGATCAGTGACCAGAACCTGGGCAGTGTGAGTGCCACTGAAAATCAGCTCACGTGCCACTTTTGGCAGGCATGCCATAGGTTGCTTACCCTGCCCTAACCCCTAGCATATGCAATTCAGTTACTCTGGTTTCTTTGTCTTCTGTTTCATTAAAATCAAAAGTCAATGAACACATAATATTTTAACAAACATGAATATTTGACCACCTGGGCAGCTGAAGCTTACAGAGTTATGCAATGAAAATAGATAGTGTGACCATACACTCCATATTCCTTATAGAAATATTGTTAGGATATGAATATGGCATAGCTAAGATACGTTTTGTGCAAGATGGGTCATGCAAGATATCATTGGAAAGGTTATTATTTACTGAATGTGATTATCCAGTGTGTATGCATGTATCATTGCTGTATCTATAGTTAGGAATATTGACTATGTAATAATTACAACTGCGTGTGTACTTGGGAAACACCCACTAGATAGCAGGCCATCAGCCTTGATGGGCCATTAAGAAGAAACAATAAGACTTTGAAGATACTAATCTCTCTCCTTCCTGAGAAGCATCCTGGGATGCTGCTTTGACACTACAAGATCAGGTGGTCATGTCATCTGGTACTAAACACCATCCTGGACCTCTCTAGAATCATTGGAGATATGTTGTTGATACTAAAAGACACCATGCTAAACCTTCAACAATAGAGACCAGCACTCATATCCTCACTCTAAGCCAATGTTGTGATGTTCTGAAATGTCCAAGAAATGGTTGAAAAGGACTCCCTTTCAAGATATAGCTTAGCCTGAAGATTGATCTTGTCAACTAGCTTACTAGGTAACTCCTATCTGCAATCATTCTTAACATATAATAGTCACACTCCATGCATATTTCATTGCCAGTACCACTTCCTTTTTTTTATGTAAAAGACCTGAGATGTTTCTGTAGTTTCCTCTAATTGTCAAGCCAGTCAGGTCTGCCTGATCAAATCTCCAATGACTGGCAAAAAGTCAGTCACTGTGTAGTAGTTGAAAGGTTAAATTTAACATGCTTTAGCATCAATCAGGCACTATCAAAAATACTCTGAGACATAGGAATAACTACAAAATTCAAGAGGCACAGAAGTGTGTTCAGATTATGGATCTGTCCAAACTATTTTTTTAATTCTTGAAAGAACAAGAGATTAAACTCTTAACGATTGTCATATCAAACAATGGTCCTACCACTACCCTAAAAATCTGGCCTAGTAAACACAATGTAGTATTTATTTTTAATGCAGAGTAACTTAAAAAAGCATCATGAAGTTCAAATTAATTATTAAATTGGTTGAATTGATTTTAAAAGGTATTTGATTTTGTAGAACCATATATAAAATTTGCCTACACTTAAGTTATAAAGCTGATGAACTCCTACAGTTAAAAGCATTTCTTTGCCTACAAGTCATCACATCCATTCACAGAAGGATGAGTTCAAACAGCCCATTTTATGATGCTGAATATTTTTCAAAAAGGAAAGTGATTTAGTTAATCAGATGAGATCCAGGAAAAGCTGTATGGAATAACAAAACAACACTACACTTTTTTCTGTTTGTAGTTATAGCTCGAGGGCTGTTTCACTGAATGCACTCAAAGAAAATCTCTCTTTGCTTCCAGGAAAGCGTGCATCATCCTACATTTTTCCTTTTAAACAATTTAGCAAGTTGTGGTTCAGAACTGTAGGCAGGCAGAGATCTTCAGATACATATTATTGAACTCATCTCTCCTTCAGTAGCAATAAACCCTGAGGAGTAAAATAACCTTTAGCGCATGGTCCTTATAAAGGCACAGGAGTTTGTTACTTGGATTTTAATAACTAACGGTTTCCTTAATTATTTACCAAGCATAGATAAAGATACCAACTTAAATGATTTCTCAGACTGCCTCATCATTATTATTTTTTTAGTCTGGACTTGAGAATTATTCCTATTCCATGCTAATACATAACTTTCAACCAGGTGCATAAATTATGGTAGTTTGTGGTATTCAGTTGACCAAAAAGAACTTTCAAAACCTTTAAGAGTACAATTTTTTGCCATCATCACAAGCGTCTAAGATGGTGATTACCACCACTGCAAAAAGAAAAAGTTGCCCAGAGTCTTTTAAGTACAGGAGAGACAGTTGTCACAGCGTATTTTCAAACTGGAAATATAGTGGATTTCAACTGTCAGCAAAGTTACCTGAACAACTAAATTAAATATTCCACTTATACATATTTCAGCACTTTATGAAATGTGACATTCATCACCAGCCAATGTTATGGTACAGAAAGTGCATCTCTCTCTTTTGTGTCTCACAGTGAAAAATGCTCCAGTATATTAATTTGAGTTAGTCAGAAGGTTGAAGCTAAAAAGCCACCTGGGGGGAACAAACAATTCTCAGAAGATTGGTTCCATAGCTTAGTACCATTCTCCTAAAGTCAACAGTCTAATTCTGTGAAAATTGATAGTGACCCAAAATCAACAGCATCTTCATAAACGGAATGCATATAGGAATCTTTCCCTAATGAAGGATGGAGACCACACAGCCCTCTCAATCCTAGAGTTCTCAATCCTAGATGGTTATTCCATCCCAGGATTGTGGGATAGCATAGGATAATTTGAATTGCTGCTGGCTGGATAGATAGAGGGCTTCAGACTCCAGGGACTGTCAATTTGCCAGATTTCACTAACACTGATAGAATAATAATTATTGGGTTTTTTTTTAAAATATATATATATATATATCTGAATGATCTCTCCTCCTCATAATAACACAACTGTGTTACAAAACAAGGTGTAACATAAAAAAAAATAAACCAAAGAGTTTCAAAAGCAGAATTCCCCCTTCTCCTCTCACTGCAGAAACAAAAACTTAGAAAGGAAAAACAGAGATTGGAAACCACTGTATATGATCATAGCAGCAAAGAGCTGCTTGAGGCTAAGATTACCAGACTACAAAGTCAGTATATTCTCATTCTACCCAGGGATTGTATCCTTATAACTATTACGATCTAATGTACAATCGTTCATAAAACAAAATATCTACCCAGATGTGAATTGCAAATGATAAATCTTCTGTACTTTTAGAAGTCAAGATCTCTTCTTTGCCAAATGGATACTGAAAATTACCTACTGAAGTTTCATAATGTATATATCTCCAGAACTTCCAGAAGGCAAGAGTGGAAGACTAGCCATATGAAAGGGCTAGACTTGTTTGATAAGTTATTATGCATTTGGAGTTTTGGTGACTTTACATAAAGCATTTCTTTCCACCATTGAAAGCTATGAGCTATTGAATCAAGACAATCATGGGACGCTGTTGTGGGACGGAGATCTGCTGGGAAGAGATGAGGTCCGCCGAACCAAGTAGGGGAAGAACACCTTCATGCAGTGACTCATCAAAGGGGGCAAGTGATGAAAGTCCACAGATAAGCATTAAAAAAGGGGACCTTGACAGAAAGCTAAATGTTGGGGGGCCGAGGAGGGACATGGAAAATTACAATAGAGTCATAAGAGCTGGAAGAATGAAATCAGAGGAAAATCTGATCAACATCTTAGATGTCTATACACAAATACAAGGACAATGGGGAATAAACAGGAAGAACTGTAAGTATTAACACAAGCTAAATTGTTACTTAACTGACATTACAGAGACTTGGTTGGATAAATCTCATGACTGGAATAATGGTATAGAGGGGTACAGCTTGTTCAGGAAGGACAGGCAAGGAAAAAGGGAGGAGTTGTTGCATTATACATCAAGAATATATATACACACACACACACTTTTCTGAGGTCCAGAAGCAAGTGAGAGGCAGACTAGTTGAAAGTCCCTGGGTAAAAGATAAAAGTGGGGAGAATGGGGTGACGTCATGGTAGGAGTCTATTATAGACCTCCAAATCAGGAAGAGGAGAGTGGAAGAGGCATTTCTAGAAGAAACAACAGAAATATCCAAACACAAGTTCTGGTAGCAATGGGGGACTTTAACTACCTAGAAATCAGCTGGAAAAGTAATATGGCAAAAAAAAAAAAAAATTCCAGCATGTTCCTGGAATGTATTGGGGACACCTTTTCATTTCAGAAAGTGGAAGTAACCAGGGGACAGCCATTTTAGACTTGATTCTGACCAACAGGATAGCAAACCTTAAGGCGATGGAAAGCAATTTGGCTGGTAGTGATTATGAGATGATAATGTCATGATTCTAAGAAAAGGAAGAAGTGAGAGCAGCCGAGTAAGGAGAATGGGCTTTGAAAAAGCAGACTTTAACAAACTCAGGGAAAAGGTAAGGTGCCATGTTCTCTGGGAAGAAAATGTTGAGGGATGAATGAGTTCAGGACCGCTGGCAGTTTTTCAAGCAGACAGTAAAAAATGTACAACTGCTAACTATTCAGTTGTGACAGAAAGATAGGAAGAATAATAAGAGGCCAATATGGCTCCATCAGGAGTTCTTTAAAGATCTGAAAATCAAACAGAAGTCCTCTAAAAAGTGGAAACATGGATGAATTGCTAAGGAGGACTATAAAGAGTAACATAAACATGTAAAGATAAAATCTTAAAGGCTAAAGTACAAATGCACAGAACATAAAAGGATATAAGGCTTTAAATACACCTCTACCCCATTATAACACGACCCAATATAACACAGGTTCGCGTATCATGCGGTAGCAGCAGGGCTCTGGCGGCGCTTTAAAGGGTCTGGAGCCCCGGGCCCTTTAAATCACCGCTGGAGCCGTGCTGCTGCTACCCCGGGGCTGCGGCAGCAGGGCTCGCTGGCAATTTAAAAAGCCCAGGCTCCCCGCAGCGGCCAGAGCTCGGAACTCTTTAAATCACCGTCAGACCCCTGCCGCCACAATCCCGGGGCTACAGCAGCGGGGCTTGCCGGCGATTTAAAGGGTCTGGGGAGCCGGCTGCTGTGGGGAGCCCCAGGCCCTTTAAATCACCACTGGAGCCCTGCTGCCCCTACCCCAGGGCTGTGGCAGCAGGGCTCCACCGGCAATTTAAAGGACCTGGGGCTCTCCACAGCGGCTGGACCCTGGAGGTCTTTAAATCACCGTTGGAGCCCTGCCGCCCCTACCCCGATATAACGGGGTTTCAGCTATAACACAGTGGGGATTTTTGGCTCCCCACGACTGAGTTATAGCAGAGTAGAGGTGTATATTAGGAGAAAGAGAAAAAGGAAAGAGAGTGTAGGCTGTCTATTTAGCAAGAAAGGAGACCCCATAACTGATGACATCAAGAAGGCTGAGGTGTTTAACTCCAGTTTTGCTTCAGTCTTCACTAGAAAAGTAAATGGTGACCAGACTCTCAACACAATTAATATTAATAACAAGAGAAAAGGAATGGAAGCCAAACTAGAGAAAGTATAGGTTCAAGACTATTTTGCTAAATTAGATGTATTCAAAGTGGCAGAGCGAGATGAAATTCATCCTAGCAACTAGCTGACACAGTCTCGGAACGGTTAGCAATTATCTTTGAGAGCTCACTGAGGATGGGTGAGGTCCCAGAGGACTGGAGAAGGGCAAACACAATGCCTATCTTTAAAAAGAGGACCTGGGGAATTATAGAACAGTTAGCATATCTTCAATAACCCAAAGGAGACAAATAAATTAATAAACAATACATTTGTCAGCACCTAGAGGATAATAGCTGATTTTAAGGAATAGCCAGTATGGATTTGTCAAAAACAAATCATTTATATCTTTAACAGGGTTACTGGCCTAGTGCATGGGGGGAAGCAGTATATGTGATATATCTTGATCTTAGTCAGGCTGTGACACAATCCCACATGATATTCTCATAAGCAAACTAGGGAAATGTAGTCTAGATAAAATTACTATAAGGTGGATATACAACTGATTGAAAGACACTCAGAGTAGTTATTAATGATCTGATGTTAAACTGAGGGGATGTATCCAGTGGGTTCCACAGATGTCAGTCCTGGGTCCAGTATTATTCAA
Organism: Chelonoidis abingdonii; assembly: GCF_003597395.2. Classification (NCBI taxonomy): domain Eukaryota; kingdom Metazoa; phylum Chordata; order Testudines; family Testudinidae; genus Chelonoidis; species Chelonoidis abingdonii. The sequence continues at coordinate 48,619,202 of NC_133783.1, forward strand.
TATTTTCATTAATGTCATGGATAATGGAGTGGAAAGTATGCTTATAACATTTTCAAATGATACCATGCTAGGAGGTGTTACAAGCATGTTAGAGAACAAGATTAGAATTCAAAATGACCTTGATCAATTAGAGAATTGGTCTGAAGTCAACAAGATGAAATTCAGTAAAGACAAGTGAAAAGTACTTCACTTAGGAAGGAAAAATCAACTTCACAGCTACAAAGGGAGAATAACTGGCTAGGTGATAATACTGCTGAAAAGGATCTCGGGGTTAGAATGGATCACAAATTAAATATGGGTCAACAATGTGATGCTGTTACAAAAAAAGCTAATATTCTGGGGTGCATTAATAAGTCTGTCATATATAAGACACAAGAGGTAATTGTCACACCATATTCAGCACTGGTGAGGCCTCACCTGGGGTACTCTGTCCAATTCTGGGCACCACACTTTAGAAAAGATATGAAAAAAATAGAGAAAGTCCAGAGGAGGGCAAACAAAAATGATAAAAGGTTTAGACAACTTGACAGATGAGAAAAGATTTAAAAGAAAAAAGGCAATTTTTAGTCTTGAGAAAAGAAGACTCGGGGGAGGGGGGCTCATAGTCTTCAAATACGTAAAGGACTGTTATAAAGAAGACAGTGATCTATCGCTCTCCATGTCAGCTGAAAGCAGGACAAGAAGTAATGGTCTTAATCTGCAACAAGGGAGATATAGATTACATAGCAGGGAAACCCTTCCAACTACAAAGGCAGTTTAAGCTCTGCAATAGGATTCCAAAGAAGGTTGTGGAATCTCCATCACTGGAGGGTGGTAATAATAGGTTGGACAAACATTTGCCTGGGATGGTCTAGGTCCACCTGGCCCTGCCTCAGTGCAGGGGTCTGCACTTGATGACCTTTCAAGGTGCCTTCCAGCCCTACACTTCTATGAGTCTATGAAAAGTATCGGAATTTAGATCAAAATGAAGATGTCACATTTATCAAACATGCTGCATTTCTAATAAAAGATCTGCCTCAATATTTAAAAAATAAAAAAGAAGTGCTTTGAAGAATATGTCAGCGAGAAGTATATTAGGCAAATGACTCATTAGCAATGACAGGCCCAGATAGAAATAAAATCAAAGGATTCAAATATTACTAGCTGTAAGGCAGTGTCATGGCTTAAGGGATACCCTGTGCTATTTCTGTATGTGTTTCTGTCAAACTAGATCCATAGTTAAGGAGGTAAGAAGTAAACAGGGCTTTTAAAAATTCCATCCGGTGGCTGAAACCTTTATTTGATCAAAGAAACTGCTGTAGTTTCTAATGCAGCATAGAGCGATCACAAAGTTTGAAAAGACAAATCTGTAAACCTTTAGCAGCTAAAATACGAACTCATTTAAAATACCTAAGGTTTTCATTGAAGGAGTGAAGGATTCTACCATAAAGGAAAAAAAGGATTAAATTTTATTGGGTTGATATTTGATGCATAATGTAAACAGACAAAATTACTGTATGACTGTTTCTACTAGAGTAGCACTATTTGACAAGGAGTACGAATTAAAGAAATAGTGTATGTATAGAAGTATTTGTACTTCTTTCAGAATCTTTAAAAGCCAGTTTTCCAACTCCTTAGCTTTCTTTATACAAATATATATACACGGTTTACAATCTAAACTACAATATTTTGATATTCATGTCTGTCTTAGGAATCATGACATTATATTGCTCTTCTTTACTCATGACTGCCTCTCCTTGGAATGTAGAGCACACACTGAAGATTCTGAAAGAAACATGACATTCTAACATCCAGCTAGTTGTTTCAAGGCAGTAATATATTAGTTATACAATTGAAAATAACACTGCTCTAAAAGAAGATTATACCTGCTGAAATTACACACACACACACCCTCGGACACAAATTGGGAATTTGTTTACAGCAATCGTCTTAAGGTCCTTGACACATCATTGTTGTCCCAGCATAGACTGGGTATTATTCATGTTCTTTATAGAAGATTATCCTCGGGACAAAATGAAATTCACTGCAGCAGCTTTGGTGCCTTTAAAAACGTCTGTGACAAGAAAGGGGTACGAACCATCCGTCCCTATTATTTTGCTTTCCTATTTTCTTACCTCGGCGAATAGCAACAGTTATCCATTTGCTTAAAGCTACGGTGTGTGCCACGGAATGCTTCCCCATTACCAACACAAAACTACAGATCTCGGTCACAGGCTAGTAAGGCTGTGAGGAAATAGTTGTTAGGAGCATGCATCGATTTTGACAGGGGTGATTAACTCTTCTATTTGCAGTTTTCCCCTCCCTCGCTCCTACCTTCAACATTCAGCTAAAGCCAGAAGCTTATTAAGAAAAAAACTGGACAAAGATAGGAAGAAGGACAGACGGACAGGGGAACTGACAGACGCTTGGCATGCACGTCCAACTCCTGCACTCCCCGCTCCTCAAATCCTGGTTTCCTTAGTGCCATTCCAATCCCAGCTGCCGCAGCTGATCAAAACCGTCCGTGCTTTAAAAATCAAATGGGGTGAGGGGGCAGAGAGGGAAATTTAGCAGGAAACACGCAGCTCAGACATAAGCCATTAACCTGCCATCGGCACTGAGCGTGATTTGGTTTCATATCTAGAAATTGTGTGTGTGTGTGTGTGTGTAAAGGATGGAGAGTGTGTGTGTGTAGGGGGGGTTATGTATCAAAGCAATGGAGGCGATACTAAAGAAAGTCAAGAGCCAGGTAACTCAAAGGGGAGGCAGAGAAAAGTTCGGGCGGTCGGAAGCTCCAGCTGGGAGGGCCAGGAGCGAGTTCTCCCTCGGCCGGGTACTTACACGAAGACACCGAAGAGCAGAACTCGTATCCCGATCTCGATCGCTAGATCCCGCATGGTTTGTCCGAGGGGCGGAGGGGCAGGATCCAGGCAGGCTTCGGCAACTTCAGCACCCCGCCTTCAATTCCATCCGCAAAACCACGAGGAGCGGGGTGGGGGAATCAGCTGCTTCCGATCGGCCAGGAGCCCGCTCCTTCCCCACCCCCGCCGAGAACAACGTGCCGGGGTAATCTGCGGCCCCGAGCAAGCCCCAGACCCTGTCCATGCCCTCCCCGCCCGGGCTGGGGGTCAGCAGCGGGGCCCGGCACTCGTCTCGCAGCTGTTGGACGCAGACAATGTTCTTCCCGCGGAGCAATGGGGCCGGGCAGCGGGCACCTGGCGCTGGGCTGTGTTGACTGCCAGCCCGCGCCGCCAGACTGACACATCCACCCGGACGGCTGCTGCTGCTACTGATCCGCCGGTCCCCAGGCGCAGAGAGGGGGAGGGTCCCCGGGACTAACTTCCAGACGGGGGCGGGGGAGAATCCTGGGGAACTCCACTCCCCTTCCCTGCCCTCCTACTCTGTAACTAGCTGTTGCCTGCCTCTGGCTCTTCAAGCTCCGCCCCGCAGCCCCAGGGAACTCCCGCCGCCTCCAGCTCGCTGGGTGCTTCGCAGATCATTTGCGCAATATCCACCCCACCCTTCAGCCCGCACCTCCCGGGCTTGCCGGTGGTTTCCCCCAGTCTCCGATGTGCAGGAATTTCACAGCCCACGCCCCGCTGCTTCTCCAGACAGCCCCCCTTCCCAAGGGGTAGGGGGGGTTATCGTCCCCTACAGACTGGATTCCCTCGCTCAGACTCTCCCGCTTGTTCTGTGAACTGGGAAATTCCCACGCTCCTTGGAAAAGGGGATCCCAGCTCCTAGACAGACACCTGCGAAGCCTTGTTCCTTTGGACCCACCTGGATGCATGCACCAGGCGTTGTGCTTAAGACTCTCCGCTGCGGTCAGGAAAGCTTTTCGGAGCAGCGGCTCATTTCGGTGGATTGGGACAGCTCTGCAAAGGGAGGGCCTAGGGGCTTTCCCGTTCGTACGGGATTCCACACTGGGCTGTTGGGTCTAAATCAAAATGAATATTAGCTGAAGACGCTAGCACAAATCCCCCGCCCCTGCTAGGAGTGTGACTGGCTCAGTGAAGGTTGCGCAAAATCATGGAACAACCCCCTAGTTGCATTGAGTATTTGGGTAACGTTCGGAAAGAATGTTCCTGCATAGTCCTGCTGCACTGAAGTAAGCGAATGAAAGTACGATACTTCTGACATCTCAATTTAAATCTGCATCCTCAGTGAGAAAGAAATTAACAATTGTCCATTTAATCCTTCAGGAATCTACTCATGGAACAGGCTGCAGGAGGCTGACTCACATGACATACCCCTCTGATACTGTGTAGTTTAAACAAATAGTATCTAAGATCAGGATTTAGCAGGTTGAATTTTGTTGCTTATAACTGGCTCATAAAGAAGGAGTTTGCAGTATGAAATGGAGCACACACACACACCCCAAAAAAGGGGCAGGGGGAGAGAGCAAAGGATACTGTTGCTGGTAACTTGTGCAGCTGGCAGTTACAAGCCAAACAACTCATGTTGATACTGTGCTTGACGCCATTATAGGATAATATTTGCCTAATGGATAAACAGTGTTTGGATACTTTCTTCACCATATTCTGCATGTATAGTAGGTTTTCTACCTAGCTTTGGCACTGATATCTTTTCTAAACTGCATTTATTGCTGTCAGTGCAAGTAACATCTTAATCTCTGATCATATGTATATTATGATTATTATTATTTATTATTATTTATATAGCACTGGAAATTGTGTTAGATGCTTTACAGACATGTAAAAAGACAACCTGTGTTTATAATCTAAGTGCTAAATTGTGTCACCTTTGTGCAGTGAGTAGCCCCATTGACTTCAGTGGATTTGTAGAGCAAGCATGGCAGAATCTGGCCCCATGTAGGCAATGAACAGACAAAGAGATGGAACATGAGGCTGTTTCCACTATGTATTCCATGATGTCCATTGTAACATCAGTGATATTAATAGAGTATTATGTGTTTTTCAGTTCCATAAACCAGCTGGTAATGCGTGGTCATTTTTCAGACCAGTAGTTCTGCATTTTGAGCAATTAAATTAATGTTCCACATCTCAGATTGTGATAATCTAGACCCAGCAGTTTTCCTTTGACCTCTAATCACTGAGGAAATCCTCCTTGTAAATTGCTCCAAGGGAAACTTCCTTATTGCCTATGGATCTCTGTGTACACCCAAGGCAGAGAGTTTGTCTGAATTCTTCTCTTGTAGCTTTGGGGATGGGGTGTGTTCCCAGAATTGCATTTCTTCATGTGGACAGTGTCCAACTAATATCTGAGATTAGATTTATGCATGCGTATTTGGCTCAAAGTCTCTGTGCAGACTGGCAAACACACATCTCACTAGGTTCCCCTCTCCTGGATGCACTTGGGACTTGAATTATTTTTAGCATATTTATTGTGCGGAAAGTTCAGGATCACCACAGTGAATACAAAAGAATAATTCACATTTAGTTACATAAACTCCCAACCTACTTTCATGTGGCCTTTGAAAAATGTGTTCCTTGGAAAGTGTACGTGGTTATGATTACTGCACACAGTTACAAAGTAAACATCATTGCAATATGTGGGCACCAACTCACTTCAGTATATTCATAATTAGATAACTAACTGTATGCTCTGGATTATTCATATCTGTGTTGTGATCTTTACCCTAGCAGGTCCATGTATAATGCATATGTGCCTCTTCGTAGTGCTTCCACATTTCGGGTGACTGCTCTACGTATGAGCTACCATATAGTCAAACTCCCACTGATCTATAGTTGTGGAGGATCAGGCCTAAGAGAGACATAAATTACCACATCAGCATATTCTAGGTAGTAATTTAGTATGTACTTGATTAAATGCACAACAGCTATACTTCTTCTAAGAAGAGTGGTTGAAGCACAGTGCATGTGGCCGTCCTGATTTGAAACATGGACACACTTGGAGAAATCACTTTTGTGCATAGCTACTGAAAAGAGATTTCTATTACTTAGCTAAGATCCATCTCATGGTTTATTATTATCTATTTGTGGCTTGCACTGATTTTCAATAACAATCAGAGTTGCTTTGGGTGGAGATAATGTCATTAAACTTCCACTATGCTCGCATTTCTATCTTTGGTCCTTCCACAAACTAATAATATGCTCCCTGTGCCTAAACGAGCGAGCTGTGCAGATCTTTGAGAGAGGCTGCAACTAGGGCCATAAAATAAGTTTCAGAAGCATGTGGTCTACCTTAAGGACAGAACGTGTCCCCTGCATGGTCACAGATGGGAAATCGGGTCTAGTGGCCTGCCTTCCACATTCCCTGTAATTTTGAATAATCATGACCCTAGTTCAGCAAGATATTTAAACGTGCGTAATTATAAGTATATGAGTAGCCCCAATGAGGCCTCTTTACCTGATTGTCCTTTTAAATAAAGCTCATCTCCCTCTCCATTGAAAAGTCTCAACTGATATGACTTCCATTGTCAAACATTTGTGCCTTGTCTAACCTCACCCGTAGATGACTGGTGTAGATAACATACTACCTGTTGTGTATGTGCGTCACTGCTGGTGGAATATATGCATAATCCTTATTCATGTGAGTAATCCTTACTCATATCTGGTCAGATATCTCTGGAACTCCTAAAGGCAGAGGGGGAGAAAGCTTGTGAGTGACATCCTTGCACTTCTCTGCACCTTCTGGGAAGGAAACCACATGCAAACACAATTACTTTATACAAAAATAAAGGGGAAACATCTACCTAGGGATATCTTTGCTCAGCGTGGTCAGCAAGGTGCTTGCAAGGGTTATGCTGAAAAGACTTCAAGTCCTTGTGAGAGTTTATCCTGAGAGTCAGTGCGGGTTCAGAGCTGGACACTCCATGACTGACATGTCCTTCACAATGCACTTGTTGCAAGAAAAAAGTTGTGAACAGCAAGCCCTTTTCTATGTAGCATTTGTCAACCTTCAAAAGGCCTTCAACATGATTAGCACTGTTTGCAATGAGTTTAGCATTGATACTGGCATAAAGCAAGACTGTGACTTCATTCCTAATGACTTTGGCATCTTTTTTCTCTATTCTTTTTAAGTATGCTTTTGGAAACATTCAATCTGGAGCATTAATTGAATTGAGGACGAACATCAGCTTGTTCAACACCAGACAATTTCAGATTAAAAGGTTTGTCACCCAACTCAGCTGTTTGAGATCCGCTTTTCACAGATGCCGCTGCATTTGCCTCTTAACTCATCTGATGAATTACAGATCATGATGAATAAGTTCTCTGCTGAATGTATCAAGTTTGGCATGGTAATCAGTATCAAGAAAACAGAAGTCATGTCACAGGGCACCAACATCCCACCTCAGATCTATGTCAATAATGAAGTGCTAGACAACGTCGATCACTTCTGCTATCTTGGCTCAACTTTAACCAGCTCTCTTAGCCTTGATAGAGAACTTGATGTGAGAATCAGCAAAGCTGTCATCTTTGGCAAACTTACCTCATGTATCTGGAGCATGCTAACCCTGAACATAAAAGTGTCCACTTATCAGGCTAGTGTCCTCAGTATCCTCCTTTACGGCTGTGAAAGTTGGGTCAGGAACTCCAAGCAGGAGCAGAGATTGAACAGCTTCCATCTTTGCTGTCTGAGAAAAATCCTTTGAGTCACTTGGGATCAATGGATCACTAACAACGAGATCCTTGAGAGCACCAACCTACAGTCTGTGTAGACTATGCTGGATGCTCATGCGCTTTGCTGACAGGGCCATGTGGAGCGTATGTCTCAAGATCATCTGCTGGAGGCTGTGCTCTATGGCCAACTCAAGAACTGCCTGTGATGCAGAGGAAGGCTAAAGCAGTGACAAAGTCAAGCAAGGTCTCAAGAAAGAGAAGCTGGGTTAAGACTGGTGCACCAGTGACTGACTGGTTTCATCGTGTTTCCTTTCATCCGTCAAGATCTTGGATGGCCATACTATACTAATCCTTACTTATGTGAATAGTTTCATCAACTCCAATGAGGCTGCTCAGATAAGCAAGACATTGTAGGATTGTAATGTAATACTTCCTGACTATGCTACAATCCACACAAACTGTGGTGATGGGAGTTGGACAGCTCCATTGACTTCAACAAAGCTAAGCTAATTGTGACACAATAACTTCTTAATGCCAACTGACAAGGGGGTGCAGAGGAGTTACAGGGATCTCTTAGTCTGTCATGTACATTCTAGTTCACCAAAGAGTGTCATGACTAAAAACTGGTGTTGCTCTGGTCATCATTATCATTGCGAAACTTGTGTGTATGTTGGTTAAGGAGTCATGTGTATATACATTGAAAATTATTTTTGTTAAAGTCTCTGTTAGGAACTGGTCACCAACAGATGTGAAAAGCAGGTCTTCTGTCAGACAAGACGTTCATCTGTCTGGTTGTTTATGCGTCAGTTAAGTATTGTATTATTTCACAATGGGTCTCTTCCAACCCATCTGAACTGAACTGAACGCTAATGAAGGATTGTGAAAAACTTCAAAAAGAGCAAAGTAAGGAAGAAGCAAAAAATAGGGGGGGGATAAGAGAATCCTATCTTGAGATGCATGTCAAAGGTTTGCTCTAATATATCAGGGGCACAAAGAAGATACCCTGTCATCCTTCACCTAGGAAGTGAACAGATATTACGTTTTCTTCAGAAAGAGGGCACTCAACCAGGATTGGTTGAAAATGCTGGAGAGAACTTTGGTGAGATGAGCTTCTTTAGATACAAAAGTAACTCCTGTTAGTTTAGCATCTAAAAAAGCATGCTATGATTTTGTTTTATGTGCAACCAGTTGTTTCCACTATTCTTATTCACTATCACTTGAATCTCTGTTTTTGATAATACATTTGGTCTTATTTTCACTGTAAATATGTCAAAGTCCTCTAGTGCTAAGTGGTGATCCTTAGTTGAATCTTACAAGCTACTTTTCCTTTGGTAACAGCAGGCTTGTAATTCTGTGACTGTTCAGTCGAAAAGGGGCTGAACACTGCATGGAAAGCTCTGAGAATTCAAGGATTGGTGTGTGCTTATCACGGCTTGTACAGAGAGAGCTATGCCTGGAAGGCAGTGCTTATGCTGCCAGAGGCTAGTAGTTTCAGGAAACTGATCCACAGCAGGCACAGACATGACTTCCTCACCCTAAGGACTGGGGGGGGTTTCACAACGCTGAGTACTTCTGGGGAGCGTCACACCAATTTAAACTAGCTGAAGATCTGGCCCAAAGTATATAGGATTTGTGGGCAGAAGAAAAGTTTATTTTTCCTCTTCTTTTCTTTCTTTCTTCTCCCACATCCCCTTTGTAATGTTTGGAACTAAACATTTTTATCTCATTCACCTGCAGCTACTTCCTGTCTTTACCTTTGTTGCAGCCTGGGGGTGTTCTGTGTATAGCACAGGAGTTCTTTTTACTCACCAGCATATTATCTATATGTCTTCATTTGGTGTTAGTCAACCTTTATTTAAACATAAAATAACAATTTTAAAATTAAATAAAAGTTGTCCTACTGCAGTTATCTGTTCATTAAGGTCTGATTCCAAAATCTTTACAGCTAAATATCTTAGATTCGTTTTCTGATACCAAGTTGAACTTGCAGTGCTAGAATTTGGACATAATTTGTTCTGACTTTTCAACTTTTCAATCATGCAAATTAGATATAGGGACAATTGGTGGGGAATATAATAAAGTCCACATTGAGTCATTAAGTCACAGCTTGGAATTAGGTGTGGTGCAAAGCCCCCCTGCACCAGCAGGATTTTCCTACAGGCACTGTGCCTCTGAAAGGCATTGTTGGAGTGCCTCAGCTTGCTGTAGGAGCTTGGCCATTGCCCTACCCCTAAAAAGGGGTGCAGTATGTGCTTTTCTCAATGGCTGCCCTGTTCAGCTAGCTAGGATGGTGGAGGAATGAGATCCCAACTTCTCTCTTCTTCTTTTAGAGTGGCTGTCATGTTACTGGTGCTCTTAACGGGGCACACCCCATTTGGTCCCTTTGCTCAGGAATGGTCACAGTTTCTAATTGTACGTGACTCCTGCTTAGGGGCACAAAGATGGAGGATCTTGGTGCCTTTTTCACAACTGTGCACCTGCACCAAGGCCCATCACTGTTCAGCCCTTAACATGGCCCATCTAGATCCTAATTTGGCAGAATCATTTTGCTGACCGTGACAAGTGGGCGCAACATGCCTGGGCTTCTAAAGAAGTAAACATTCCTCAGTAATACAATGTAGCCTGGCTCATTCCTAGGCCCTGCAGTAGCTCTGCATCCCTTAGAGGTTTCATGGACTGATGACTAGAAGGTGTATCTCTTTCATAATGGAGTCCAGAGAAATTTGAGAGCCTTTGAAAAGGTTGTAGAAAATCTAACTTTTCTGCTGTTATATAGGTAGATAATTACACACCGGTAGTTATGTAGGTCAGGAAGCAAACCATAGACCTACCATGCCTGGATTAGTTAATGACAACACCATCGCCATCATACATATTTTGAAACTTTCTGTGCCAGAGGAGAATTAAATCGCTGCCATGTACAATAACTAATGAGAAGCAAGAAGAAGTATCCAGTCTGCAGGATAATCAGTATAAATGTTTTTATCTTTCTTTGAAAGATAAAAATCAGAGTTTGTCTTCCATGAAGAATTGGAAGCTACATTCTCATAGCTGGGCAATTCCCAATTCCCAAAGGAATTTATGAGACAAAGGCCCATTCGTGCCAGCCGCTAGAGGGTTCACTACTTTGTATCAGCAGCTCCTAACAGGCCTGACAAACTCACTGCACCTAGCACACCACTTTCCTAGTATTTATCTGTAAAAAATATCAAGTGAGGTACCAATTCAATTATTAAGATGTACAAGGCCAACGCTTGCATTTAGGCGACTTAGGCAGTCGCCTAGGGTGCCAGGATTATGGAGGGGGTGGCAGGCGGCTCCGGTGGACCTGCCGCAGGTGTTCCTGTGGAGGGTCCCCTGGTCCGTGGTTTCGGTGCAACTGCCACAGGCAGGACTGCAGCAGGTCCACCGGAGCCGCGGGAGCACCGGACCGTCTGCAGAAATGACTGCGGCAGGTCCACCGGAGCCGCGGAACAGGGGACCCTCTGCAGGCACGACTGTGGCAGCTCCACCGGAGCCGTGGGACCAGCGCGGGGGGCGGCAAAATGGCCGTGCAGCCCAGGAAGCTAAAAATACTAGCGCCGGTCCTGAAGATGTATGTACGGATGGTATTTAAGGAGTTGTGTATATGTACCTGTAGCGGGGTGACCACCCGCTCCAGCCTGGAAGGGGTTGGAAAAGCCCTGCAGAGGGCAAGGTAAAACCCTGGCTGATTGGGGGAAGTGGCTGCAGCTGGGGCCACGCCTCAAACTGAGCAACAGGGCCTTATAAGAAGGCCAGGGAAGCCAGGAGCAAACAGTCTCCCTCTGCCTGTAGAAGGGAGAAGTGCCTGGCTGCAGGGAGCTAGACACAGGGTACCTGAGTGAAGCAGGGCTGAGGAAAGGCAGAGGAGCTGGGGAGCTCCTGCCTGGAAAGCCCCAGGCTGTGGCCTAGCATAAGGCCAAGAGGTACTAGGGGCTGCAGGGGGCAGCCCAGAGGTAGGCAAAGGCAGCAGGTCCAAATCCCTCTGCCTATGATGAGTGGCTGATACTGCAGTATGCCCCAGTGAACAGGGGCTAGATGGAGTCTGGGCAGTAGCCAAAACTGAGGCAAAGTGGGGATAGTGGGTTGGGGGTTCCCCAGGGAGGGGAGACCCAGATTGGTGGGGTACTGCCAGGGGGCAGCACCCCAGTTAAAAGGGCACCAGGGTCCATGGAGGGACATGGGGGCCAGAGGACTGGCAGATCACTGGCCTGCAGAGGGCGCTCTGGATGCTGGAATGAGCTAATTCCCTGAGAGACCAGCAGGAGGCGCCGCAGGGGTGAGTCCGCTTGTCTACAGTACCAAAAAGATTTTTTAATCTGTGTCCTAGGCCTGGAGGACAAGCAGGTTTTGCCTGACAAAGGAATGTAGAATCGCCAGTCTGCCTTGGTTCATAGTAAGCCAACACAATCAAAGCCCTGTTTTGCATATGGACTCAACATGAAAATGTGAAAGGCACCTTGGAGCCGGCACACTAGGAAGGGAACCATGGAGTAAGGAGGGAGGGAGGGAAGGTCATGCTGATTCTGTGCACAAAAAGGAGAAGCAAAAAAAAACCATTTTGTTATACACTCCGGCTAACTGAAAACCAGCTAACTCCATGAAAGACTGAATCCTTGGGGGGGGAAAATCTACTTTATAATATAGGAAAGATAACTAATGATAAATGTAGACTCAGGTTTGTGTTTTATGCTTTTGTTTTATATGTAACAATTTATGATTCTATTCTTATTTACTATCTCTTAAATCTTAGCCTTTGATAATAAACTGATGATTGTTTTCACTATAACTATATCTCAGTGCTATGATGTTTTAAAGGGCCTGATCCTGAGTTGTACCACCCAAGTTGTGCATATACTGTTCTCTTGGGGACAGCAAACCTGGTAATTCCTGTGAATGTCCATTGACAGGGGCTGGATACTACAAGGGGCTGCTTTCAGAAGAATTCAGGGGCTAAAGTTCATCTACTGTTAACCTGAAAGGGAAAGTAAAGGCTGGCAGAGCCCTGAGGAGATTGTTGGGGTGGCTAACAGACTAGTGATGTCAGGGAGCTGACATCCAATCAAGCGCAAGTGAATCTTTCTGTCTCTGGAGGCAAGAAGGGTAACGGTGAATCATAGATAAGAGCACCCAGAATTCTGAATGAAGTTTATTATTTCAAAGCTATTCTCATCTCCACATCATTGCAAAAGAATAAAATCCTGAGAGCCTGAATTAAAGCCCATTGAAATCAATGGGAGTCTTTCCACTGACTGGAATCAACATGGGCTTTGCATCAGGACCTTACACTTTGCTGTAGAATGAACAGGCATCCAACGTATCAGTGGTATCCTGAGTAATGTATTTTCCTTGTCATTTTGCCTGCCCAAAGGTTTCTGCTTAAAAACTTATGCCACGGTGTGACTCATTATTAGGATTATTGTACTGAAAACAAAGGATGGCTAATAAAATGAATGGGGATTACAGATTTTGTAGTTTCAGAATGGGGTTGGAAAAGGAAGGGGTGGTAACTAAGTGAAAATATCTTCTGCTGTGAAATGTGACTAGGGTGACCAGATGTCCTAATTTTATAGGGACAGTCTCAATTTTTGGATCTTTTTTTTTATATAGACTCCTATTACCCCCTCCCCCTCCCCTGACCGGTTTTTAACGTTTGCTGTCTGGTCACCCTAAATATGACCTGTTTCTTCATGCTTGAATAATTTACAGCAGTTCTGTGGATTTTGATTATATTTAGATTCAAAGCTCTTTGGGGCAGGAATCATTTTTTTTATTCTATGTGCACCTAGCTTAGTGCAGTCCTGGTCCATGACTGCAATGTAAATAGTGAATAATAATGACTTTAAAAAAAATCACCTTTGAGCAGAAAGCAAGAATAAAGTAGTTCAACCCTAATGAAACACTAACTGCTGTAAGTGGCACAGGGAATCAGGTTCAAACAGCTCTTTCAGCCTTCACTTTAGTATTGTTGCCTCAGTGCTGTGCTCCCAGCAGTTCTTTGTGGTTTCACCAAATCTATCTACAGGAGAGGGAGATTTGAGGTATCAGGATTTGGGTTAATTCAGGGGAGGATTTGTCTTATCTTCCCGAGTCTTAGAGCAGAATCAAAAACGGTCAAATCAGTCACAGTAACAATAAACAGATACATAAATAAAATAAAATGAAAAGGATACTCTTGTTTACAATTAAGGGCTATGCAAAGGCTCTAATTTCCATTTTTTCTCTCTCTCTCTCTGTCTCTCCCTTCACGTCTCTGCAACTGACAAGGTGTTGTTTCTCAGTAAATTGACTTCTTCTAAATTGGAAGCACCATGAACAGAAGTTCTTTAACAGTATCATGGTTTTATGTGATGAGGATTTAAACATACTTGATATTTTTCATTATAATGCCAAAAGTTTTGTTAAGTCAGATTCCACTAGCATTGATTTTTGGGTAACAACGCAAGCTTGTCATTAGAGTTAATATATCAAATTCAGCCCTGCTTTAAGGAGATTTCATTGATTTCAATTGCATTGTTCCTGTATTTAACCCTGTGGTTTCTGCTAATATCCTACCACTAAACAGAAATTTCTATCTCCTTGTCCACACTGCATGGCTATAAACGTGGGAGGTCATAACTGCGAAAACTTTTTCATCTGAGGAACTGAGTCCTAAGTAGATCTAGATGGGAAACTATTTTCCTGTTCTGGGAAAATCTTCAAGATTTTGAAAAAAAAAAATCAATCCCATCCCAAAATGGAACAAAAATATAAAATCTCAAAAATTTTCTCAAACTAAAAATCTCCAAAAAACACAAATAGATTTGGGCCAATTGAAGTATTCATTTTTATGTTGACCTTTTTTTCTTATGAAACACAAGTTTTTTAACTGTAAATTAACTTAAATTTTTAAAACAGAGTCATTTTGAACCAAGAAAATTGAACTTTTCCCTTTGCAAACATTAAAATGTCACACTTTAACAACTTCAAAACTTTTCCATGAACATTTTTAGAAAAAAAATCAAAAACTGTCCTTTTACCGTTCCAGGTTTTGCTTTCGATGAACCAGCATTTTTTTAACAGAAAAACTATTTGTTGAAAAAATTCTGTAGTCTGAAGGTTGAGCATTTTTCCAGTCTACTTTCTGGCCTTTCCTCTCCCATTATATAGTTAGTGATTTTAACGAGGGTGAAAGGGATTGATAGCACTAGAAATTCAAGGCCAGTTTATGCACAGAACATGTACCACTTGGGCAAGAGCAGTGTAAATTTCCTTACACTGCCTTGCTAATGTGATTGAACCTAGAGTTAAGGGACCTTCTTGAGGGGTAAGAGGAATTTCATAACTTGGCCCTAGGCCTCTAATGTGAGCTTGCCAACAAGGGTATCAATAAACGCAGATTGAGACCTTGACCCTACATTGAGAACTGTGCAGGCAGACCCCTGTGTCCACCCAGAGCCTTGAAGTCAAGGTCTGGCCACAGGAATCCACCCACACCTTCTCAGTGCAAGACCAGGATCTGAGATGGTGATGTTAAGTGATGTGAATGAATACCCAGGCATTAGGAACTGGAATGCCGCCATCAACTCATTTCACATGCATCCTAGGACAATTTTGTCACCGTAGCCTGGGAATGAACTTTGTGCATAGCCTTGTAGATGAAACAAGGCTAACACAATGTACCATCTGTTAGTTCTGGTTATTTATCAAAACCAGAACTATAAGCAGTGAAAATTATGGAAAATGTGGAATACGTTTCTTCATGTAATTTATTTCTGGCTAAGTCCTTACGTTTATGGACAAATATCTCATGGGAGAACTTTCAGACCTATATAACTCATTCCTTAGTTACTAAAATTCACTCTAGAATGAAGTAACTTGTATTTTTGCTTATATAAGATCACAGAGAGGAAGCATACTTACTGAGGTATGGTTTCAGATGGTTGTGAAGAGAAAAACTATATGGTTATACATTTATATCATAGGAAGTGGGCCAGAGCCAGCACCACCTGTTAATTAACAGAAAAAAGTGACTAACACAATATTTGCAAGTATAATTTAGTTGTGAGCA
The DNA here is from genome assembly GCF_003597395.2 of Chelonoidis abingdonii. NCBI lineage: Eukaryota > Metazoa > Chordata > Testudines > Testudinidae > Chelonoidis > Chelonoidis abingdonii. Next base: position 48,634,817 of record NC_133783.1, read on the forward strand.
TATGTGAGCATATCAAAGAGGTCCTCCAGAGTGGAAAGCCAAGCATAGATATTGAGATACTTGGCAAAAAGAAATAGAATACCTGAGACAATCTTGCTCCCTATAGGACATACTCTGCTGTATCTTTCACTTACGTAAATGTGGCATCATTTCACTAAGCCTTTCTGTTTAAATACTTCACTCGACTGAAGCCACCAAATGAAAGTTACTTTATTTAAATTGCTCTTGTTATATATAGGCATAACAGAGCTGAATTTATTCTACATTTGTTTACACTGGCAATGGAAACTGTACTTTCACAAAGGGAAAATTGGGCCCATTGTTAAGAAGGCCTGCCATACAGCCCTATTCGCTGCTACCTATAAGTGACCTGTATACTTCAGAACAAAAAAATGTCAGAAGACAAGAATATCAATTCTCTATCAAAATCATGCAAGATATTTGGAATGAAATCTGAAACCAAAGTCTCACTTGGTTTTATTTTTTATTCAGCCCAAGTTTGTCAAATAATTTGCTAAAGTTTGAAAATATTTTCAGTGAACTTGGGCCAAGCTTTTCATTTGAATCAAACAAATCTTAAAAGTTTTGATGCAAAATGAGTTTTTCTTTGGGGATTAGGTCTGTTTGAATGTGGCACAAAGCAAAAAAATTGCTGCAGTGAGCCCTGACAGGTTAGAAACAAAGAAAATGGCCAGTTGAACCAAACTCATGCCTTTCAACTGCATTATTTTGCAGTCCTTCTCTCCCTGGGCTTCTTGCCTTCAGTGATACTGGAGCTATTCATTCTTTAATTTTGGGACTACTGTCCCTCACTCTCTTCTGTATGGCTGCCTGATCAATCGACTCTGAGCAGCCACTGTGGGAAACCTCACTCTTTCTCACACACACACACGCCTCATATTTAGGATTCCCTGTACATATTCAGGAAGTCATCCAGACATCACTCCCTCCAATGCTGATTGACATATGTGGCAATCAGGACAGAAGGTTCCCTAGGGATCTGTTCTCGGAGAAATGGCAGCAAACAAGTTGTACCTCAGACTTTCACAGTTTACTTTACTGAGGGATTTATCCTACTGAATTAGCTAAAGACTTCTATGTAGTTACAGAGTTCCCATGGGACAGAACTTTTTAAGACACCATCAAGTGATTTTGTCTGCTGTGCATACAAGTTTATTTATGTATCTAGCAAATTAATTTTGCATAAAACATGCAAAATTTTGCCAAGAAAACCTGTTTCTTGGGCTGCATGTTCTTGCAGTATATACATTTTTGCATAGTTCAGGAAGGCTGTCTCCTTATGGAAATGGTTTTGAAATGGCCCCATCACTGAAAAAACACCTCTATTCTGGCTGTAAATCTACCACTACAACACACAGTGTTTTCCTGCTAGGAATAAGAATATCCTGTGCAGGGAGAGACACTTAATTGCCACTGTCAGATCATAGAGTCTATACATTGCATTGCACAGGCACAGGTGTGTATATATACTACATAATCCTTAACCTTAGACATAACCTTTGAACATCTTCTCTATTACTCTGGTCATGAAGGATTTTTGTACAGTGAACCAGAATCAAGATAGAAAATGTTTTGATGTACGTGGCAACTCGAATTTGGCTTTTGGTCTGGACATGCTGAGTGCAACTATTGAGAGTTTGGTGCCTAAATAACTACTAGTCAGTCCATTGGTGATGGTTTCTTACCTTAAAGAGGGCTCCAATGGGCAAAAGAAACTTCGAAGAATACAGCTCAAAAGAATTACAAAGTCTTTTGATGTAATCATATAATTATCTTGTATGAATATCATATTTAAACCTCTATGCAAGAAAATTGTTAACATTTCTCTTTAGTTACTGCCTATAGCTGGCTCATGATTATGCCTAATTTGACAGTTATTCTGAACATTAAAGTATTTCACTAATCCTCATTTAATGAAATTATGTCAAGTGCACATGCTGAAAATTTATTAACCCTGAATGCAAGTGCTTGGAGCCATCTTGTGGCCTAGAACTACACCACAGTAAGTATAGTTCCCCACTGCATCTACCTACACAAACAGAAAGAATTTACTAATACATATGACAGTGCTACATTCCACTATTTCAACAAAGTAAGCTCTATAAATTCCCTGAATTACAGAGCCCAGCAGAGTGTAACATTGTTCTCAGCGGACTTCATCATTTCTCACCTATCTTTGGAATAAAAGCTTTGAAATAGGTCAATTGTATTTCCACATTTGCCCCGATGGACATGGACATATTTTCAGACTACAACAGTTGCATTTAAGTTACAGTCCAGTCAAAACTGCTAGAGCTAAATACTGCAATGCATATATCATATTAAGAACCAGTTGGCGATTTGTGGGTCAACAGGTTTTCCAGTACAGTATGTACTGCATATTTTGTTGTGATCTTACAGCTCATAAAATCAATTAAGGATCCCAATACCTGTGTTAAATCTGCTGTTGTAACAATAATATACAGTGAACTATATTAAGGTATTCATAGGGTTGTATGTAATAGGGGAATCATTTCTCATTACAAAGCGTCTTTACAGATAAGGGATACAGTAGGTGGTCACCATTCATTTATGTCCATGGCTTGTTCTTCCATTAAGTCCAGCTTGGTCTTGTCCCTGCATACAACATCCTGACATTTAATCAGTGACCGGCCTCTAAGTCTGATTGACCTTGGTTGTGGTCACATTATTTTCTTTGCCATGCTATCGGCTGTCTTCTGTTGTGTCTACACTGTCACAGTCTTTTCAGTTGAAGCCAATCCGGTACCCACATCCTACTAGCTTTTTCATTTGCTTTAATATTATTCCACTTTCCACCTGCCATCTTCCAAAGAACTCTCATCTCTACTGCCTCCAGCCTTCTGATATCTGTTTCATTTACTGCAGCTGTTTGCAGACCATAGAGTAATAGTGTTAGTAGGGGGGGTTCATAAATTTTCACTTTGCTGCCAAATGTAATGTTTTTATTAATCCCTAATTTCATCAACTTCTCTGCAGCCTTTGTAGCTAACTCACATCTTTTTTATACCTCATCCTTGATGAAGCCATTCACACTGATCAAGCTTCCTAGGTACACAAAAGATTTTACTTTGTTCTACGACTTCACCGTTGTTAAATTTCCATACTCTATCTATTGTCCATCAAGATGCAACCATTTTGTCTTCTTGGCACTTATTGTAATTCCAAGTTAAATTATACCAGTTTTCCAAAATTGAAAGCAGCTTTTTAAAACCTGCTCTGAAATCTTTGAATTTCCTAGGTTTTAGGTGTTTAATGTATTTGCAGTGAATTGAAGAAAATGTGTTCAAGATGACTCAATGTTTACTATTTGCCAAACATCCAGGATGGTTCTTTGTAAACATTCAGCCATCTCAGATAATGAAAGAGATTCTTTGATTGAATATATGTACTAGATTGCAAGCTTACAGGGGCAGGGTCTGCCTTTTTCTTCTGTATTTGTACAGCACCTAGCATACTAGGGCTCCTAGATTCTAACTCAATTTATATAATCATAATAATAATGCAATATTTTAAAAACATATTATATAGCCGGTATAATAGAGCAAGGATGTTCTTTTTTCAAGAGGAGCGGTGGTGGTGTTCTGGTGTTATTTACTTAGGACTTAATCAAGTTTTCTAGAATAGTAAAAATACAGTATTTTATACTATGGTTTCCCAGAATGTCTCATGCAGCGCCTTCTCGTTAAATAAGCACTTAGAATTCTCAGTATTTATGCAGAAGTCAGATTGGGTCTGAAGATGGAAGGAGCCAGCTGGCTTCTCATGAAATTAATTAAGGGTACATGATAACATGTTATGCATAGTAAAGAACCCTATGAAGGCTCTTTGAAAAAGTTACTGTGGTGAAGGCCAGTTTTCATGCTTTTTATGCTATTTCCAAACATTCATGCAACTTGAATACTCAGAAAATTGGCAGGTGGTTTTCCTTTGTTGTAGTAGGAATTCTTTCCTCTTCATCCCCCAAAACTCCATCTCTGTCCATCTCTCCCCACCTTTAAAGAACATCCAAAGACTTTAAAATTCAATATGTTATTTATTGTAGCTAACTTTTTTTGCAGCATTTTTCCATATTGCTCTCTCTTATTTGATTGTAACTGTTTGACTCATACAGGGTGTTTTCCTGTATTTTAATTTGCTTTTGTGATGTTGTTTGGCACTCCCAGTGGTTTGTCAGGTGGTGGTGGGAAGGGGACACTTTAGAAATAAAATAAGTTATACAAACAAGAATTCCTCTATACTAAGGTCCAGATTCTCCCCTGTCCTGTTCTGCTGTAACAAATTGCTCCTAGTGCTGGCATAGTCAGCAGCGGAAGAACTGCTCCACTTTAGTGTGATTCCCTGATGGCAGAAGGCCAGCATTATGGTTTCTATGCCAGCCCTTCCTTGCAAATGGCATACGAGGTGTGGTTTTGAAAAAGGGGGTATGACCAGATCCTCTTTAAATCCTGGCAATCTCCAGCTGCTCTATGAACCTTTGGGGACATTAGCAACCAGTGTAACCCTGATGTTTCAACCCTTAGGCTGTTTTGACTTGAGTTACAGGACATGAATGGCACACGGCTGGCCAGGATCAGGCAGAGCACAAAACTGCTGAAGATTAGGATTGAATTAATAACAAGGATTTCCAGTATTTACTGTTTTGTTTTACCCATAAGCTTTGCCTTCTCTGAACAGACACAGACTACATAGTACATAAAGATGGTGTTCAGACATATATTTGATATGCCCAGAAAATTTTAATAATGTAGTTATTCCTTGTAATGTAGCCTAGAAATCCTTGTGAGACTGTGGTGCTTATTTTTGCTTTAGCATTAGTGTGCTATCCTCAATGTTTTCTTTCTTTTGCTTTGCCTTTTGTCTTGCCTGTATTAAAGGATGCAACAACATGGCAGATGAAGGAACAGACTACACAACCAATTTTGTGTGTGTGTTACTGGTAATTTCATACGGCCTGTGGCATTTCGTCAAAGTGAAGGCTGCTTATTAAGTAAATGAGTTGGTATAGTTCCAGCTCACAATGCATAGCAGGTTCTTATTCCACATCAGTTAAATTCATTAGTCAATTTGATCCATAGTTGTTTACAATGTGCAGAACTACAAATTTACACCATTGTCTGATAATCCTACAGTTTTTGCATGAGCAAATAAATAATTTGGCAAATAAATATATTTCAGAATTTAAGCAAGAGTTTGCTTGTCTTGCCCAAATATACTGAAAGTAGTAACAGCTACTGGTAAAGATGGATAAGAAGATATTATGTCAGACCTTCAGCGGATTTAAATTGGCATTGATTTCAATGGAGCTGTGCCAGCTTATACCAGCTGAGGATCTAGCCCACTGTTTGAGTCTGATCCAGATTTAGATTTTTATTTCACTGGGCAGTTGTAGCTCTTGTCAGATAAAAAGGTAGGAAATTCTTGTGACAGAACACAAGCAGACTGCTGAAAGAGAGAATATAGCTAAGGTGCAACTACTAATAATTTCTTTATATATTTTTAAGTACTGTGAAGTTTTATGTAATTAAAATTCAGAAGCAACATAATGGTGTAAATTAGATGACATCCACTCTTTAAAGTCAAGCCATTGTGATTGCTTTTACTCCCTTAAGATCAATTCTAAAGTCTAGTGGCCACAGTCTCCTTTCCTGTACATCAAGAGCCAATGATGTACATCATCTGAGAACTAATAATCACAGCTTTCAAACATTATAATACATTAATCTCTAAGAATATTGGCTGCTAAAAATCTTTCTGGCATTGTGGATGGGAAAGCAAAGAGTGTAATCAGAATAATATTTTAAGTTTAGGAAGACAAGGTGAGTTGGGTAATCTCTTTTACTGGATCAACTTCAGCTGGTGAGAGAGAGAAGCTTTTGAGCTACATAGACTTCTTCTTCAGGTCTTGGAATGTCACGTGATTTTTAGTGTTTTGCAAAGTTATGAATTTAAGCTCCCAGACTCATCTTTTAAAAGTGTTGTGCAGGTTTCCTCCGAGAATGAGGACTGACAGGTCAGCTATAGAATGATTGTTTTGAGAAAAGTGTTCACCCACAGGTGATGTGGTGGTTTTGTCCTTCTATCATTTTCCCATGTCAGTTGACCCACATAGTTGTTGTTGGGGTATTAAGTGCATGAATGAGGTACACCACTTGTTTTGATAGGCATGTGTAGGACTTATGGATCTTGAAAGATGTATTTTGGGGGGTGTTGATCCATTGTAGCAGTGGAAATATGGCTGCAGGTTTTGCATCTGTTTTTCTGGCAAGGTCTACTGCCTCTTTGAGTTGGTATGTCCTGATCTGTGCGGAGTTTGCTTCTGATGATGAGCTTGGAGAGGTTGGGGGGGTTGCTTGAAGGCACTGAAAATCATAGTCTTAATAAATACACTGGATTTATGGCTTATTACAACTATCTGTAACTTACTAACCCTCCTCTTTTTGTCCTATGACTACAGGGATGTTAACAGGCCATCCCCTAGAATATGTGCTAACTACTTATATTAAGTTATCTGTTTGACCTTGTATTTAACTATGACACTTGGAGTACCTTTCCTAGACCTGAGGAAGAGCTCTGTGCAGCTTGAAAGCATGTCTCTCACCAGCAGAAGGTGGTCCAATAAAAGATATTATCTGACCCATCTTGTCTCTTTAATATCCTGGAACTACATGGCTACAACAACACTTGGAACTACATGGCTACAACAACACTGCGTACAACTATTTTAGGTTTCACATCTTGCAAATACCAGGCTAGAAAACCCTACTGTGGGTTTGGTAGAGGTCTGTTTTCTTTTTTGTTGTTTGGTTTTTTGTTTTTGTTTTTTCACAAATGTGAAATAATATGAAATGAAATGACAAAATACTTAAAAAAAATAAAAAAAAATTCACCGAGCAGTGGTAGCTCCCGCAGTTCCTGTCTCATGGGGTGGTAGTTGGCTCCCCACTTCAGGTGTTGTGACTTGGCACACCGACTCGCAGCACACCTCAGGTTTGGCCCAGCCACCCCTCTGCCAAACCTGGCTGGCACTGTGATCCTGTGTGCCAGATCACAGTGTATGGAGTGGGGAACTGGGCCTAGCCCCAGGGGACAGGAGCTGAGGGAGGCATGAGTGTGGGGTGGGCTCATTCTGCCACACACACACTTAGGGACTCCTGCATCGCAGGGGGACTGGATAAATCCAGAGTAACTCCACAATGGAGCTCACTAGGCCAATTCTGCAGTCAGTTACACTGGTGTCAATCTGATGTAACTTCACAACAGTCGTTCCAGATTTGTACTAATGTACCAGACAATTATTGGAATCATTGGAAAGACTCCCATTGCCTTTATTTGATTTTGGATCAGGTCTAATCGACAGCTAGACTGACACACTAGTGTCCAATTCTGGCTTCTGTTCCAGCTGTACAATTACAATGAATTATAGAAACATAGAAATGAAGGACAGGAAGGGACCTCGATAGGTCATCTAGTCCAGTCCCCTGTGCCGGGTCAGAACTAAGTATTATCTAGACTATTCCTGACAGGTGTTTGTCTAACCTGCTCTTAAAAACATCCAGCGATAGATTATACAACCTCCCTAGGCAATTTGTTCCAGTGCTTAACTACCCTGACAGTTGGGAAAATTTTCCTGACATCTAACCTAAATCTCCCTTGGTGCAATTTAATCTCATTACTTCCTGTCATGTCCTCATCAGTTAAGGAGAATAATTTATCACTCTTCTCTTTCTAACAAACTTTTACTTATTTGAAGACTGTTATCATGTCCCTCCTCAGTGTTCTCTTCTCCTGACTAAACAATCTCAATTTTTTCAATTTTTCCTCATAGGTCAGTGGTAGGCAACCTGCGACCTGTCAGGGTAATCTGCGGGTGGGCCGCGAGACAGTTTGTTTACACTGACCATCCACAGGCACAGCTGCTCGCAGCTGCCAGTGGCCGCGGTTGACCATTCCCAGCCAATGAGAGCTGCAAGAAGTGGCGCAGGCAGCAGGGACATGCTGGCCGCCGCTTCCCACAGCTCCCATTGGCCAGGAACAGTGAACCGCACCCACTGGGGAGTGCGGGCGGTTGTGCCCGCAGACAGCCAATGTAAACAAACTGTCTTGTGGCCAGACAGTGGATTAGTCGGATGGGCTGCAGGTTGCCCACCACTGTCATAAGTCATGTTTTCTAAATCTTTAATCCTTTTTGTTGCTCTCCCCTGAACTTTCACCAATTTTTCCATGTCTTTCCCAGAGTGTGGTGCCCAGAGCAGGACACAATACTCCATTGATGCCTTTTCAGTTCTGAGTAGAGTGGAAGAATTACTTCTCATGTCTTGCTTACAAGAAGTTATATGGCTGTAACTTAAAGGCAGAATTTGACTCTGTGTTTGAACAGATACATTGGCTTTCAGTTGCACCAGTGCAAATGCAAAGTAATTTCACGGATACTGATGCAGGTTACTCTGGTGTAACTAAGAGCAGAATCTCACCCTGTGATTTATATACTCAGATCCTACTTCAGTTAACCAGAATTGTGCCCTGTAGAGAAAGCCACATAACATTATGTTATGAGAAACCAATACTGCTGTAGGCAAATACCACACTGAAGTTGGCAAAAGATCCCACTTTCTCTTCCATAAGTGTGTATAAAGAGTACTGCCGTGGATACCCACCACAGTATCACAGAGGATAGCAGTTCTGAACAGAATATCAATTAAAACTACACAAGGGGGGATTCCTACATAATTCTGAACTACATTCAAATTAATTCTGTGTGTTCATCATAATTAATGTTGTTGTTCCAATGAATACCAAAGGAATTATGATGGAATTATTATCCACTTCTTGTTATGTAATTATGATGTAATTACATAACAAGAAGTAATTACATAACAAGAAGTAAGTAACGTCTTGTAATTATGATGGAATTATTATCCACTTCTTGTTGAGTATTACTGAAGAACCTAACATTACTCTGAGTTTTCAGTCTCTGTGCACAAAAGAACATTTCTGTTAATAATACAGCCCATAACTATAACAAGATTTCTATCAAAGTTTCCAAGGCTCAGAAATGTTCCATGCTCTTAATTTATTCTAAAGGGAGCATTTATTTTAACTTTAATTAGACATGGAGATAGCGGAAACCTGAACCTAGAAGTTCCTGCACTGAGATTGCACTATAAACAGTGTAATAGATTTACAGTATCTGTAAAATGCTTGTAAAAGTATTCTTTGAAATGCATTTGATTAGGCTCACTATAGAATTCCTGTGTAAGTAATAAAGCTTTATTATTCTTCCATCCAGCTGCCTTTGCCATTAATTCAGAGATGGGAAACTTTTCTCCCTTATACCTGGGTTTTTCTTTAAAATATTATTGTAGAAAAAATAGAGAAAAGAGAAGAAAACTGCTATTCCAAAAAGACTTTGGAGACATGAAAACAACTATGTCCTCAAATTATGAGGGATACAGTCAGCCCTACAATAATCTATCCCTCTCTTCCCTCACTATTATTGGTGATGATATAAATGTGAGGGGTAACTAATTATTCCAACATTGTGTTTGGTGCAGAAAAAATGTAAAACACCAAACCACATTGTAATGATCGAAATTTCTTGATAGCGTTTTGCTAATGTGTTTTATCCTTTTTTTTTCCCCAGGGGTTCTCAACCTTTCTTCCTTTTCTGATCCAGTCTAACAATCTTTTGCCTATATTGACCATCAGAACATTTTTTGCTCATATCAAATATTTATTCTTTACCTTGGGATGCCACATAAATGCACACAAAATATTCATTATTTATATGTACAGAATAAAAGACTAGTTAACTGAAACAGATTAAAATAGAAAAATGCATTTAATTCAAAGATTTATAGGTGGCTGCATGATCAGACATCCTAATTTTACCCCAAAAAAGTCTTGAAATCTTGGGTGATTTGTTTAGACACCAGGGTTTCATCCAAATTTCAAGATTGACCCATCTGAAGTCAAATCTTGGCCTCACTGACGTCAGTGGCAAAACTCCATTGATTTCATAAGACCAGGATTTTGCTCCTAGTTTCTCTTCCCCTGTTACTCCTGATTCTGCTTTTCTCCCCCTTTGCCAGCTCTCTGGTTCTGCTCAGCCTCTCCTTCCCTCCTGAATTTCCCTGGTCTCACTTCCACATTCAGGGATATGTTTCGCTCACCAGCCCCATTCTTTTGCCACAGTGACTCAAGTCACATATGAACAGACATCAGTGGAGATCTTTGTGTACCAATGGCAAAAGTTGCAGTGGCCTGCTCCCCCTATCCAGAGACTGCACCGAAGTTTCCTTTTGCTGCATAAGAATAATCCACTTCCACAGGAGTTTGAACTAAGGGCAACTTAGATATATCATGGTGCAAACGTATCCGAAGGTTTTTAATGCCATCACAACCTAAAGATAACCTTGACGTCACATTCTTTCTGTGGATTTTATTGATGGAATATTGATCAGTGACTGTGATTTGTCTTGTGCCCACTGGAGCGTAAATCACTGCAGCAATAAGCAGACGTTAAAGGGAAATAGCTCTGATTCCTACTAGTAAAAGGGGCAGCAGCAAGCCTCTGAGATCTGCAGACTTCCTAAAGCCCTATTAGGGATGCCTCAATGCAATGCAAAGGGTCACCTTCTAACCACAAGAATGATGATACAGGTTGGGAGTTTTTTTTTGTTTCTTTTTAAGCAAGAGAATTTATCTGCAAACCCACCTCTCCCCTCTGAGGACCAACTCTAGGTTCCTAGATTGAGTAACAATATTTTATTTCATTATTTTCTCATTGAAAAATGAAATGAAAAGCATATAGCCCCCTTGTAATGAAAACATTTCAGCATCTACTTTAAAATAGTTGTTGCTTAGAGATGTGGAATTTTTTTAAATAAGAAGCCATAAGCTGTGATTTGGAATGCCATTTTATGCCCCAATACAACTGTAGTCTCTCTAAAATATTGGGAATGTTCCAGCTTGTTTATTGTCCTGTTTTTAAATACGAGTCCCATTTCTACTGAGCTATGCTCTTGAAAGTTGTAGTCTGAAGATTGACAATAAAAATTCCATATTTATTGGACCAGATCCTCAATTGGTGTAAATTGCTGAATCTCCACTCAGCAATCACAGAACTATGCTCATGTATACTAGCTAAGGACCTTGCCCCTAATGACTTCAGTGTAAATGGTCATTTTACAAGTATAAAGAATGTACTTTCTGCTAGCGCTGACAACTCACACTGGATTTTGAAAATCAAACTGTTGTTCTGGTTTATATATCATCAATAGTGACAAAGATTCTGCAAGTGGAACTTCGTGAACAATTTTGTTGACAATGCACAAGCCAGAATAGAACCCAACTCTCCCTCCAATAGATGCATTGGCTCTGTAAGGCTAATAGAAATCGCAAGTTCTAGGAATTTGTCTTTGACACTGAAGTCAGCAGAGTTGACTCAGAATATACATGATGAACAGATCTGGTCAATGTGAAGGTGCTAAATTTACGGTTACTTTTGTGATCATAAATTTACGGTTACTTTTGTGATCACTTTAAAACCAAAAAGCAATAATATCATCCCTATGCATTTGCCTTCTCTCTGTGGAGCAAACATCCTTTCACATTTGCAGTGATTGCAGCTCTTGGGCATTCTTTGCTAGCCATCCCTTTGTAAAGTCTTAGCTTGACAGCAGAGAAGTAATTGGATTTTTTGTTTTGTGGGGAATGCCGCAAGCTGGAAAAAAAAGTGTTTTATTTTCTTTTTGTTCCATTTCAGTATCAAACTCTGAAACTTTTCGTAAGACTAAATGTTCAAAAAAGGCTGAAATGCTTTTTTCTAAGTTTTTCTTTCAAAATGAACTTTCATTGAAATTGACATATTTGCATTAAACATTTCATTTTTGACAAATTATAATTTTCCAGCAGAAAAAAAGTTCCATTGGCAAATTTCTGACCAGCTCGACTTAACTCCACCCTGTCTTTAGTGTTCTCAACTCCCAGCATGGTTATGAGCCAGGATCCATCAACAGGGGGTTCTACATTACAATCTGGAGATGTGATTTCAGCGTGTGTAGACTTACCTGAGATAGCTTTGATCAACTAGATCAAGCTTTGATTTAGCCCGATCAAAGCTAGCTTGGGTATGTCCACATGTGCTGTTGCAATCAACTCTCCCAATTGCAATGTAAACATACCGAACTGGGAGGTGTGCAGTTTTCTCCTAAACACACTAGCTGGTTTGCACATCAAACATATGGCTGACAAAAAAACAAGTTAGATTTGTAGCCAATGTCCTAGTCTAACAGAATGGATATGAGAATTACAGATATCTGTAGTGTGACGGAATGGATAAATGTTACACAGCGTTAGGTTTGGATATACATGATTGACAGCTATATAAGTAACAGATATTTGAATGTGGAATGTCTCATTATTTCTTCTTTCTCTTTAGTACCATATAGATCCTATTTTCCACTCAGCAATATAAAATGGAGAGCATACCACCTCTCTTTAAGCCGCTGACAGTAAGAAATGCACTAAAAGATTTGGAGCCACTAGCTTTACTTTTGCATTCAATAGGCATATATGTCCACTGAGTTTCCAAGGAAATCTTTCTGTTTATTTATGTTAATGATAAGTGTCTGACAAGTTATTCTTTTGACTGGTAGGCTCATGAGCTCAGGCATATAACAATTCCTCCTTTCACAGCAAGATTTGTTTTGCAAGATGTGAACTGTTTGGATTGTCATATCTGTATGTTCCGAAAGATGATTATGCAATATATACTATTCAAGGCTAGAATTCTGTCTAACCCTTTTTTATTTTGCTGTATTCTAGACTTAGTGGGCCAGAGCCTCAGCTGATGTAAATTGATGTAGCTGTGTTGACTTCAGTGAAGCTATCCGTATGCCAGCTGAGGATCTGGCTCTCTCTCTATTCTTTAGTGCTTAAGACTCCAAAGGATGGGTATTTAGAAATATTATGCCTTTCTATGTTTCTTTAATATTCTGGTTTTTGTTTGTTTGTTTTGGGGGAGTGGTAATAGATTCTTCATTATATCTCTTTTGACTGGAAGGGGAGCAAAGGGAGAGAAATAATTAATTATTCAATTTGAAATGTGTTAATAGACTTCAAACAGTTTTATTGTAGAATGGAGCCTAAGGCTGAAATGGGTTGTTCATTTCAGGTTTGTGGTGAAGCATTAAATTCACTCCACATTATTTACTGAGCTTGCTTTTTTCCTCTTATGTGGAATTTAAATATCTTGGGTGACTGCTTGGGATGAGACTATTTCTCCACTAGTCGTATCAAGTATGCTCTGCATCGTACAAGAATACAGGGTCAGCAGGGATTTGGGGCATTCCATTTATTGGCAGCAGCTATGAAATTTATGCAAATTTGATCTCTATTTCTAGCATTCGTTTTGGATACAGCTCTCTCTCCTCAATGTCACTTTAGACAGGTGCTTCCACCAAAGAGAGAGGAATCATTGTAGCCTTTCCTGTAGAGTAATAGCAGGATCACAAAAGCAAGTCAATCAAAGCATCTGTGATGTTTCCAGGTAACTCTGCCAAGAAAGCCAGGAGAAAGAGGGACCCCAGCGATAAATCCAGTTTAGAAAAGTGTGGCAGTTCATATGTAAAAAATATCAGACCAGATCTTCAACTACTTAAGGACCAGCCCCCTAATTTATAACTTTATGATCCCTACTTGCATGAAGCTATATATATACACATCAGCAGTGCTAAATCTATGATCATTTGCTTGTCCACTCCCTAGAATGCTTTCAAGTGGTCCATCAAACTGCCTTTTTCTCAATGGTAAAGCATTTTTCAGCCCTCAAGTAGTGAAGCTGGAGTTTAATCCAGAACTGTAATTCTTTCCAGAGGTTTGTTTGACCTATTCAAACAAAGCCAGCACCTCTCAGCATCTTGTGGCTGCTTCATTTGTGTCATTTTTGGAAATTTCTTTGCAAACAAATCTGAAGATGAGACAAACTAGAAGAAGCAGTAAATAGAGCTGGTCAGAAAAAAATATGGATTGCCTTGGGGTTGGGGACACCAGGCTTCCGGGGCCTCCAGCTCTGGGACAGCACATCATATGGACTGCCTTGAAGTGAGCGCTCTATTCTCAATTAAGGAGAAAATTTTCATTTTTGGATTTTGCTCCAAATTGAAACAAAACCACATTTCAAAATATCAATCTCAGTTCAGCTCTAGTAGTAAACACAAAGGAAGATGGGACCCAATGGCATCATAACCTGGAAAGATTAGAGCAATGGGAAGGTTCAGTATTAACTCACATCAAATTCTATGCCAAGAAAGCAGTAAATAAACAGCACAGATATGAGGGGTTGTAACAAAACACTGCACCGACTGCATTAAAGTGAGGCTATTTTCACCTGTCCTCCCTCCCAGTGCCCTAATACTAACTTTGTATTGAAACAAGTGTTATAATTGCCTCTGGCAAGGTGTGGAGTTAAGATTGGAAGTTTGGCAAGGAGGGGGGCCCAGACGAGGATCTCTGTTTCAAGAAGTGACCCGCGATTTAAAATAGCTGACAACCACTGTGATAGGCAGTAAAAGCCAACATGGCATGACGTTAATGATAATAATACCTAAACCCACAAAATACAGAGTGCAATGTGGGATGTCAAAACAATGGCTAGATGTCTTCTGATTGTGCTCTCTGCAGGGCAGGGACTGTGTATTTCAAAGGTCATTTTGAGTGCAACTGCACTAAAAATAATGCTAAAACAAGTATGGCACTGGGAAATTAACCTTAGACTAATGATGAAAATAGCTCTTGTTACCTTTAGGGATAGGTGAGTGCATGGAACCTGATCCAAAGCCCACTGAAATCAATAGAGAGGCTCCTATTGGCTCTGATGGATGTTATATCAGGTCCATGAATGGGGAATACTTAAGGTAGTAGCCAATCAGGGTTAATGGATTTATGGTAACTGATCAGGGTTGAGAAGTGAGAGCACCTTTCATTATGATAATAATAATAACTTGAAGCTGCTTTTTGTTAACTCAGAAATAAATATAAACTGGTCTAATAGTCTCCCTCGCCTTTCAGCCCTGGGTTTATTTAGTTCAGGATATGACAACCATCTCTTTAAAAAACAAACAAACAAAAAATCAACCAAAAAAACCACGTACATTTTAATTCAGGTACCTCGTTACCACTGCTTAGGTAGAGGCATTATGCATTCTTACTATACTTTGTCTTATTGCTGTTATTAATATTAAATAGTATTGTCTTGTTCCTATTGTTAAATGGCTTGCTTTAAACATATATATAGGACCAAGCTTTTCAAAAGTTACTAGTGATTTTGAGTGCCTCAATTTTTGGGTGCCCAATGTGAGGCAGCCTTTAAAGGACCTGATTTTCAGATGGTTCTGAATTCCTCCCTCTGCACCCCTCCCTCCCAAATCAGGGTCCTTTAATGTATCTCATCCAAAAATTTGGCGAATCAAAAATCAGCAATCTTTTTGGAAAGTCTTGACCATATATATATATTTTCAGAGAGAAAAATTGAATGTAATTTTGATTCTCACGCTTCCATAAGATGCTATTTAGTGACATCATGCTTGGTAATTTCAAGTGAATTATCAGAATCTGTTTTGTAAAGCCCATTTTACAACAGAGTCTGAACCTTTTGTTGGTTGAGAGATCAAGCGTGAATATAAAAACATTTTTGTGTGCAATGACTACCTGTCTTACATAGACACGATGCAGTATTTATATTACTATTTATAAATCCAGACTACTTTTTATCTACTCAAAGAAAAGTTAAATTCAAAAGTTAGCTTTAAGCTGAAAGAAAAGAAAAATAACTTCAAGCAATGGTTTCTCTTTGACAAGCATCTTTAGCCCAAGCCACATTAATTTCAAAGACATGCAGAATAAACATTGCATAAGTTAAGATGAAGCTGTAGGTTCCTAAGCAAATCATCAAAGTGCTTTGGGTTCCTGAGACTGCTAAGATGTCCAGTGCTTGTAATTCTCAAAGGAGTTATATAAATATTTTATGTTGCATTGTACTTTGCACATATATAGATCTTATCATCCCAGGTTCTCAAATTAGCGAATGAATTAAGCTTCACAACACTATTTAGGAAAGGGTGTTTACGAGGTTGGATTTATTGCACACATTTTTTAAATACTTCCTATGATAAGAGTAGCAAAATAACTTGTGACATACTAGTTGTTGTAGTAGATGCTGCTGGTATCCTAATTTCAAAGATAAAAATTGCTGTAGACTCCAATAAGACCAGGAATCGGATTAAAATGAGATACAACAGTGTTTACCTCTTTCATGTTTTGTGATTATCCTTCACCCACATTCATGAAGTAATGTACCACATGAGCATATAGGTTTCCATGAACTAATGATTTTCCGACTATGTTGTTTTAGGACATCATCACATAGGCACATGTACTTAGTTTAGAGGGAAAAAAATTGATTTAGCATGAAAAACATTTTTCTTTATCAAAAAAGTGTGTGGGGTACAAATGTATCCCAAATGTGTATCCCAAAGGTTGCCTTTGGCAGCATGCCTGCAGAGGGTTCGCTGATCCCACGGCTTTGTTGGACCTCCCGCAGGCGTGCCACTGAATCCACAGGACCAGGGACCTCCCGCAGGCAAGCTGCCGAAGGCAGCCTGCCTGCCACACTTGGGGCGGCAAAATACCTAAAGCCGCCCCTGCTCACTAAGCAAGCTGGTTTTTTTTAACCTAAATATAATTTGCATATGCTAATTTATGATGCTTTTGTGATCATAGAATCATAGGACTGGAAGGAACCTCAAGAGGTCATCTAGTCCAGTCCCTGCACATGGCAGGACTAAGTATTATCTAAACCATTCTTTGTCTAACCTGCTCTTAAAAATTTCTAATGGTAGAGACTCCACAATCTCCTTAGGAAATTTATTCCAGTGCTTAACCAGTTAGGAAGTTTTTCTTATGTCCAATCTAAACCTCCCTTGCTGCAATGTAAGCCCATTGCTTCTTGTTCTGTCCTCAGAGATTAAGAACAACAATTTTTCTCCCTGCTCCTTGTAACGACCTTTTACATACTTGAAAGCTGTTATCTGTTGTATAATGATCATGATCCTATATGTTGCAATAAGTCATGAACTTGTGGCCATTCAACTATGCTGTTTTAGGACATTGCATATGCTAATTGATAATTCATTGAAGTGACAGTGGTTGCTGCATACAATCACCCTAAGGGAGAAAGTACTCTAGTGATGTGTGACAGCTGCATAGGCTCATACTGAATCCTGATAATTCTTTCAATTTGCTAATCAAATACATTTTTTTACATTTAAAACATTAAAGAATTGTTCTTGGTTTCCAAATGCATTTGGGGGACAAACTTCCCCCATCACACAGTTAATATAACTTTATTCTTGGCACTTGATGAAGGTTAAGGCACAGGATTGCAAATCAAAAGATCTAGGCTCTATCCCCAGCAATTCTATTAACTTTCTGTCTGACCCCAGGCAAGTTATTTAGGGTATGTCCACACTACCTGCCTGATTGGCAAGTAGTGATTGATTTATCAAGGATTGATTTATCGTGTCTTGTCTAGACACAATAAATCAATCCCCGCCATGCTCCCTGTCAACTCTGGAACTCCACCAAGGCGAGAGGTGGAAACGGAGTCGATGGGGGATCCACGGCCGTGGATCCTGCGCCATGAGGACGGGAGGTAAGTCGAAATCACTACACTATTCTCATAGCTGAAGTTGCGTATCTTACATTGACCCCAACCCTCAGTGTAGACCAGCCCTTAGCCTCAGTGGGAGTTGAGGGGGCTGAACTTATCACAGGAGGCACGAAGATGATTGTTTTTTTAAAACCAATTTCATCAAACAAAAAGGTTCTTCTGATCCCAAAGGAGCAGCCACAAACCAAGGTCAATATATAACTCAAATCTTACCCAATAAAAATGCCAGTCCTTTAGTATCTAAAATCTAAAGGTTTATTTATAAAAAGAAAGGAAGAAAGAAAAAGTGGGAGTTAAAACTGGCTAAAGGAATCAGATACATACAATAAATGCAAAGTTCTTGGATCAGGTTTATAGCAGTAATGGAAGAAACTGTTGGCTTAAGTCAAGTCTCTATTGCTTCCAAATCACTGGAAGGTCTTCAGTCTCTTGGTTAGAATGCTCCCATTAGTACAAGTTCATAGTCCAGAGGTTTGCATGGGAAAGGGATAAAATGGAGATGTTTCTAGCACCTTTTATAGATGTTTTCTGGAATATCTGCCAGTTTTCAGCAGAAATTTTTTTATTTTCATTTTTTGATGAAAAGTCAAAATTTCCCAGAGGAAAAACAATACTCTGATTAAATTTAAGATATGAATGCCTCCGTGCATTCCCATATTCTTTGCCTCTGACTTCAGGACCTACTGGAATTCCTTCCTCATTTCCCACCCCTTGACATATATGCAGATAATGTGGAAAATACTCCTCCTGCTGCTAATACAGTGTATTACCTAGCAGTTAGTGAAAGGAACTTTTCAGTTAAAGACTCTGCTTCTCCCTCATTTTTCAAGGTCCTCTCTCTTTGTTACTCCTTCCCTTTGGCAGGCAAAGTCAATTCACCCCAGATTCAAATGCATAGCAAAGATTAGTCACAGCTGCATTCATTGCAAAGAATACATTTAAAATCAAGAGGCAGTTTTAAAGATGAGTAGTATCAACTGAAAACAATAATTCCTCCATTTTTTAAAGCCCCATGCAGAGATGAAGTTGCACAAACTCCATTTAACATCAGCAGGAGTTGCACAACTGAAGCCTTTTGGATTGCTTTGAAAGTGAGAGCGAAAGTGGCAGCTTGGTGAGAGGCTGAAATTATCACCTATGCCTGTAGAACTTCCCTGATTCAGACTTTCAGAAAGGCAGAGAAGCTCAGTAAAATCCATAAAATTCACTTGACATTTGGGTGCTGGGGGGAATTTCAAAGATTGGGAACTGTACTACCAGCTGTAAAAAGGGAAGGCAAGTGGCACCGTGAACAGAAGGAAATCCTATCAGAACAAAAGATTGCTATAGCAACTCATTCATTCTTTTAGCTTCGCTGTTCTGACTGAAAGACAATTCCTTCCTGTTGATCCCTTGGGAGAAAAACGTTGAAAATAAGACTATATTCTACACTTTACTAGTATATATTACAGTAGTTTTCAGACAAAAATTGTAATTTAAGCAAAAGTATTTCCTTGTATGCGAGGATTTAAGCAACCCAGCTTTCCAAGCTTTCATAAGAAAAGCTGACATCCATCACCATATGGGATTGTCTCACAGGTGATAGAGGGCTGCTGACTATACATTTCAGACATTTTTCTCTAAGGGGGAACTTCACTTCACCCCTCCACAAAAATCATGCACAGCATCTGAGAGAGTTATACAGGGTAGAATCGACTGTCCAAGAGGGCAGCATTTCTGTCCCTCCACAGCCTCTCTCTCAGCCACTGGGCTAATATCCATTGTTCATTCGCACTGCTCTTCCTTGCATCCCTTTCCCTCTTCTTGTATTTGCATATTGTCTATGAAGGTCCTGATCCTACAAAAGGATACCACAACTAAACCCTTATTCCCACACAGAGTCTACACAGGAGTAGGGGAGTACTTGCGTAAACAGATCTTTTCACAGCATCAGTATCTTAGATCATAAACTCTTTGGGTCAGGAAACTTGTATTAAGTGTCTGTAGAGTATTTAGCATGCTGTTGGTGCTATCCAGATAAACAACAATAAATAATCCTTTCTAACTGAAATTCCTGCCTGCTTGCTTTGTCTGCCTGCCTGCCAGCCTTGCCTCTCTTGGCTGCGTGCTTGCTTGCTGTAGGTATATCATCTCCCATCATGCAGCCCACATAATATAACCAAATTCATTCAAATACTGACTGCGTATTAATATTCACATTTTTCTGTACGTTTAATTTTCTTGGTTTAAAAACGTTGTTATATAAGGAGAGAATTGTCAGGGTCTTGTAAGTATTTGAGAATGAACGAGTAAGTTTAAATGTGTCACAGCCGTATTAATGCTGACTCCAAGATATATTATTTCAGATGTGTATGGTCTCCCAGTCACAAGGTCACATCCTTAAAGAGCTACAGTTCTAACTAACAGAGCACCGAGTCAGCTAATACTGACTGGAAATGTACAGATCCCTTCAAATTGTTAATCTCAAGGGACAGGACCTTCTTCCAGCTTTCAAGTCTTGTTAAGTATTCAGTCAGGAAAAATGTTATGCACAATCAATTTGCATAGTGATCTCACACCGGTATGAAGTTTAGTCCTGAAAACAGTTTAACTAAAAGAAAACAAACTCTAAATCTTGGTGCTTGGGATTCATCTATAAAAGATAAAGGATCCTCCATCTTGTCTTTGCAATCTTTCAGTTTTCAATGGATGACATAGGAGTCCAGAGAAATCATTGTCTTATTAAAGTACAGTGAGCCAAATTCTGGCTAGCTGTTGTTTCCAAGTGCATTCCATAAGAGCTGTGGGTCACAGGGGCTACCATGCTGCAATTTTTCATTCTGTCCCAGTTGTGACTTAGAAAACCTATTATGCAGGCCCTCCCCAGTGAGTGACTCCCTGGGGTGGGGTGAATTGAGGGTCCGGAGGTATAGTGGTGCATGCACCTTCTTACCCAGTGAGGTGCCATGCATCCCTGCTTCCAATGCTCTTGGCAGATGTAGTCTCCATACAGGAGCTGTATGTGGGGTTGTGGATTTTCAAAACATAGATTTAAACTAGTTTTGCAGTATCACTATGTGGGGGCGATTTAATGTAACAAATTTGATGGAGCGACAACATGAGGCCCCCGTGTTTAAATGTTTAGAGATTTTAAAGAGCAAAACTCTCCTGTCTGATCTGGACTTCCGTCTCTGATTTCTATCAGAGCACAGCTCTGAGAGGAGGATGTTGCCCTTCTTCACAAGGAAGAATCCACGAAAATAGAGCAGGAAGTGGACAATACATTCAAATATGCTATTTACAAGCTCACTTCTGCTCTACTGAAGTCTTGAGTTTTACTACTATGTTAGTATATTGGGCCCTCAGTGTTTAATTGAATTGTAAAGATAAAACAGCTGAGAGAATTAAATGTTCTGATGAGCCTTTTTGCTGATAATTTCTTAAGAATGTGCTTGTACTGATAAGCAAATTGCACTGGAAAATTGAAAAGGGTGAGAAAGGCCTAGGGAAAGAGAAGAACTCGCAGAGATTAATTAGCGATCCCATAGTTCAATGAGTGTCTATATCTTTTAGAACTGGTAGATAAATTAACATTGGAAAATGGCAAATGTGGCTGACCAGGGCTAGACAGAGCTTGATCAAGGGAGAAGCAAAGGATGTCAAAGACACATAAAGTGCTGTCAGCTGAAAAGGGTTGTGAACTTGCATTCATTATGGGAATTTTGGCAGCACAGGTTCTGACAAATATCCATTGAGTTCAATAGAAACTTAACCACTAGATTCTACAGGCTGTTTTACTGTGGATCCAGCACTCTATAGCTGTAATTCAGCAGGGCTGGTGCTCCAGGAGAGAAGACACAACATGATGTAAGCCTACGGTAAAGCAAGATATATGCAACTGAGCATAGAGATCAAGAC
This sequence comes from Chelonoidis abingdonii, assembly GCF_003597395.2. Lineage (NCBI taxonomy): Eukaryota > Metazoa > Chordata > Testudines > Testudinidae > Chelonoidis > Chelonoidis abingdonii. Next base: position 48,656,484 of record NC_133783.1, read on the forward strand.
TGAAAATGAACCAAGGTCTATGTGATACAAGTCTCAATCCCCAACAACAATACATATACATATATAGGACCAGATTCCACCACTTCCTTTCCGTTTGGAGTAGCACATTATTCCATGAGTAGACCCATGTTGTTAGAGACTGATCAGGGGAAAACTGTGCAGGCTTCACATGTGTGGAGTAAAAAATCGAAAATTACTTAAAGTGGGTAACAGCAGAACAGGTAAAGCGGTGTTAGATCATCTACAAACAAACAGACCCAGAAGAGCTGGCAGATGAAACAAAATACCCAGCAAGAGGGACTGTTACCTCCTCCTTTTCAAGAGGGAAAGTCCCTGTAATTTAAAGGGAGGCTAATGTGACACACTTTTAAAAGAAATCAAGGAAGGAAAAAGGAATCTCTAAGACATATAAGTGAAAGCTCATGGTTCAGATACCCTTGATCAAATTATGGCAAAGAGAGAAAAGCTGGAATCAAAGGCTGCCAATGGAAGAGGTGTTCCAGTGTCACAAGGCTAAGCAATGGAATCCTGAGCCCTAACATGATAGGACAGGCAGTCAGGTTCCAGTGATACCTGGGGACAGGGATGAGAAGAGGGTGGAGTGGCTATAACCCACTGTTTCTCTTCCACACTGTTTTTAGGACATGTCGATTTGACCCACCTGCCCAGCCCTAAACATGCCCACAATCCCCTCTTATATGGAGACTCACCAATCGTCACTGATGATGGTGAAGCAGAGCATGAAATCTGTCTCTGCAATTGCCACTATTTTGAACACTAACCAGGGAAATGCTTTGGTTCACTAGTTTGGTTTACTACTTTGTACTTTCTACTGTTTTACTACTAATGTAACTGCATGACCAGCATTAAGATTTACCACTCTTAGCTTTGTAGAGCCTAAACATTCTAGCAAGTTTTATAACTTTGTTATTTATCCTTTACTTTGACCCAGTAGAACCGCTACAGTTTAGGATCTGTTAGCATTGTTATAACAAACCCTTTTGCAGATATTAAAAACTAGGATTCTTTCTGAAACCCCTTCGATCTGGAACTGTTTTTCCATTTAAAAAAAAACAACTGTCTGACTGTGTTAAAATTGCAGGAGTGTAAACAAAGAAGAAAAACAACAGGAGGAGTGCTTGCTTTCTGTATTCCTGGGACTCAAAAAGAGATTGTTTCCACAGGCAATTGTGTAGTTATTTTCACCATAACGATCTTCACCTTTGTTATATTTGGAAATAAATAAATCAATAAATGAAGCAGCCAACTTAAAATGTTTCAGAAATTGCTATTGTACTTGACATAACTGTTTTTAATTTTAAACTAGTGGAGAAAATTTCCCTACACTCCATGCTTTGATATTCCTCATGGAAAAGTCAGATAGAATTTAATATAAAACAATCTTTTCTATAGAATCTTATAGGATGCATTTTAAAAAACCCTACAAAAGGAAGGAAGTCATTCTCTATCATGTTTTATAGGTCCATAGAATAGATTTTATATAGTTGTATTTCATTTCTATAGAACTCACCTCCATAGCAAATTAGCCTGAATTTTGTGTCTGGATTCTGCAGCACAATATTGTGGCAGACTGCAAATTCCACCGCAGCTTCATTTAAGATCATTAATTTAACATAACAATTGAGTGTATTATTGATTTTCATCAGAATTTATCAGCAAATAGAGGTCTCAAATAACATCAGCGCCCCAATGTGCCAGACACACAAACATTGTAAAACAGTCCCAGCCTTCTGAGATTATACTGTGAATAGACAAAACAGGAGAAAGGGAGTGTTATTATACAGATACTGAAGCACAGAGAAATTAAGTGACTTGCCCACTGTCACCCTGGGCATTTGTGACGGAACTAAGAATTGAATCCACTTCTCCGGAGGCCCAGTTTCAGCACTTTAAGTACACAGCTAACCTTCCTCTCAATCAGCATATCTCTTCTATGCCATATTTATTTTTGTATTAAATAGGGTGTATTTTATACTCTCCCCATATTATCCCTTTTCAATACATTAAACATTTTTATATTGACAATATCTCATTGCATCACTGCAGATGCTGGGGGAAGCTGGAGGTTTTCGCATCTGGGCAGGGGACAGTTCAGGCTTTTGACACAAGGGGATGGTTGGGAGTCAGTAAGGGACTGTATGATATGTACATGAGCTGGATTTTTTTGCTACAATGATCAGCAGTGGAATAGCTAACAATGTTGACATTGAAATTGTCATCTTTCATTTTCAGACTTCACGCAGTGAAATCAATGGGTTTCTTCCAACCTTGCAGGGAAAATGTACAATGAACTCAAACTCTGTCTCCAAATGCTCACAGACTTTGGGGACAGGCACTATCTAAATTTTTTCTATGGTTCCTAACTCAGTAATTGGCAAAACTAGAACACAAAATCCAAATGACACTGAAAGTTATGAAACCTGGATCCAATTTTTACTGCTCCGGCTAGTCCCTGGTTTGGATGCTTCTCCAAACCAAAGTGACTGAAGTTTATCAGAATTAACCATTTTCATGCAGAAATCTTGTAAGAATTGACTTTCATAAGACTTCTGTATTTCCTGTCACCATACAGATCAGAAATATGTGAAGAGCAGCTTTTATCATGGTATGCCTGCTTCTGCCCAAAACTGGGTATGGAGATGGTGCATGGACTCAAAAATGCAGACAAACATAAGCTAAGTATAATGACAGGCTTCAGAGTAGCAGCCGTGTTAGTCTGTATCCGCAAAATGAACAAGAGTACTTGTGGCACCTTAGAGACTAGCAAATTTATTTGAGCATGAGCTTTCGTGGGCTACAGCTCACTTCATCGGATGCATGGAATGGAAAATACAGTAGGAAGATATACCTATACACAGAGAACATGATACAATGGATGTTACCATACGCACTCTAACAAGAGTGATCAGTTAAGGTGAGCTATTACCAGCAGGAGAGAAAAAACCTTTTTGTAGCTGAATTGGAATTAATTTGCAAAATGGACACCATTAAATTAGGCTTGAATAAAGACTGGGAGTGGATGAGTCATTACACAAAGTAAAACTATTTCCCCATGTTTAAACCCCCACCCCCGGGTTCCTCACACCTTCTTGTCAACTGCTACAAATGGACCATTTTGATTACCACTACAAAAAGTTTTTTCTCTCCTGCTGGTAATAGCTCACCTTAACTGATCGCTTTCATTAGAGTGTGTATGGTTAACACCCATTGTTTCATGTTCTCTGTGTATATATGTATCTTCCTACTGTGTTTTCAACTGCATGCATCCGATGAAGAGAGCTGTCGCCCATGAAAGCTTATGCTGTAGGGTGACCAGATGAGAGGGAGAAAATATCAGAACACATGGGGAGGCGGGGTGTCCGCCAGTGGAGCAATAAAAAAAAAAAGGCATGTGCTGCCGGCTGAACGAAATATCAGGACAAACACCTACATATCGGGATGGTCCCGGTCTGGTCACCCTATTATACTCAAATAAATTTGTTAGTCTCTAAGGTGCCACAAGTACTTCTGTTCTTTATATAAGCTAACTACAAATCTTTGCACCTAAAATAAGGTCTGATGTTGGTGTGAATTTTGGGTAAAAGTTCAAGTCACTTTTTATTTTGTTAGGGCCAGGTCAACTATGCCTACTATCAGCTTACTTAACAGTGTTTATGAGCAGTTAGTAAAGCTTAAAAACAAGTCTTCATTTTAGCATATATATTTAATAAATTTGGGTGAGATTTATTAAATGAAATGTATTTTATGTATATTATTCTGTCCATCTTTTTGTTCTTGTAATGTTTATGAAGTAACACTTTCTTAGACTGCAAAACTGAAGGAAAACAAACGATTCAAAGCATAATATAATGAAATGCTGATCGCCCCTTCAGCATTAGAGTAGGGCATTAGAAGCTCCTGTGCCTTCTGCAGTTGGTGCTGTGTGTGATGTGACAGTGTGGCCTAGCAGATAGAGCTCAAGAGACTTTGTTCTAATCCTAGCTCAGTCACTAGTCTGCTGGGTGACCTTGAGCATGTTGCCTCTCTGTTCTTCAGTTTCCCCATTTTAACAATGGAGATAATGTCACTGATCTCCTTTGTAAAGTGCTCTGAACTCTACTGACGAAAAGCACCATATTAGAGCTGCATGGTATTATTATTATTTATTATTTGGAAGAGGTATTGCAGGCTAACTTACTCTTAGAGGATGATGCAGTCAAGTCTAGTGCACAGACTTCTGCTGTTGAGAAGATTGCTACCACGTTGCTTTATCCATAATGCATGACAGATGTCAGTGTTTACTATCTGATGGGCACATAGGACAGATCACTGATTAAGGGAAAATACAGTGAACTGGGTGAAGAGTAGAGATACTGCTAAGTAACTTAAACAAGTCATCTGGTCATCTGTTTTTAAAAGTTGATTTTAAAATAATCATAAAACTTCCTTACACAGTTATATTAGACTGGATTAAAAAAAGAAGATGACATGAAAACCTATGCTTCACAATTAAGCCAATCACTAACTGCTGGGATTCTTAGCCCATAATAGTCTGCTATAAGGTTTCTTGCACCTTTGTGGAAAGCATCTGCTTCTGGCAATGTCAAAGACAGGCTACTGGACTAGATGGACTATTGATCTGGCTTTGTGTGGCAATTCCCATGTTCTGATGTTTAAGACTGCATTGCACTGCATCTGATAAGGGAGGCAGTAGTATGGCTCTATATGGACTCTGTTATCGGTTTTATAAATTGCTTTAAATAGTTGCTAAGCAACTGGTATTGTAGGTTTGCTCTGTTCTGGTGAGCTATTTCTCTCTCTTCATAGTGGCTCCAATTCTGAGAGTTGCTGAGCATGATCAAGCCCCACTGAATTCAATAGCAATGGAAAGTATTACGTAGCTCTCAGGGGGAATTCTCTTTTTCACAGGTAACTTGTATCCATTGCAATACTTCCGCAGAAGCACAAAATTGAACACAAATCAACCACAAACACATTCTGTTGTGTCTGCTGGGACTTTCAAGCAACATGGTGAACTGCTTTCAAAAATATCACAGATTATTGGCTATTTTCATTTCAAGCAGGGCTTGGAGGTATTTGCAAGATTCTGCTCCACACCAAGAGAACTTTATTCCTATCCTGGAATGATTAAACTATTCTCATGCAGCATCACCCTCTGCTGAGCCTTGTCTTCTCATTGGGTAATTTTAGCAGTCATGGGTCCAGACCAAAAAATCAGACCTGCCTTTTTCCAAAGTTTAGTCATTTTCTGATTCAGGGTTTTCATTTGATCCAATCTGAAGAAAGATTCCAGCTGCAAAGTTTGAATCCAGACTTTCATAGAGTTTAAGAGCTTTGGTACAGTCTAATCTCCATACCTCAGGCCTCTTTAGAGAGTAATTGTACAATCACCACACCTTCACATGGAATTCATGTTCTCCCATCTCTAGTTTAAATATTCTAATCTTCAAGATGTCCTAAAGTTATATTTTTCTCTCTGAGGGAGTGGGGGAAATGTGTTCTAGTAGTCTCATTGCTGCACAGCAATCCAGGAACTTCAGAATTCTGATAGCAACTCTCCTCTGTCTGGGTATCCGAAAGAAGGATAGGAGACACTTGATATGGATTTTAATCAGGCCGCAATTTTATTATATAGATGTCTGGGACTACCTGGCAGATCAATTGTACAGTGCAGGCAAATCCGTGTTATTCAAATCAGTACCTGGGGCTTCCACCAGCCCCACTTCATTTTCCACCCTGCTGTGTGGGAAAAGGGGCTTTCAATACCCAGGGCTTGCATCTTTATAGCCTTCAGACAGACAGGGCCAGTGCAAGGAAGTTTTGCACTGGCCCTGTCTGTCTGAAGGCTATAAAGATGGAAGCCCTGGGTGTTGAAATTTTCACCTTGCGCCACCCCCCACCGCTAACCCTGCCC
>NC_133783.1:48664033-48901503 GCF_003597395.2 Chelonoidis abingdonii
CTCACATTCCTGGGGGGGGGGGGGAGTCAGTGCCGCAAAGCTGACCACTGTTCACCTTTTGCAGCAATTTCTGACCTCATTTCCACTCACCTCCTCCCTGGCTATAAATGACAGCTGCCTTCCCTCTGCAAGTTTCCCCCATTCTAGGTGCTGTGCGGTGTGGTCAATAGTGAGTTACAGCCTTGGATAGCTCACCTTTTGTGTGTCCACCTTCAGGTACCCGTGGCCTGATTTTCAAAGGTGCTGAACACCTGTATTTCCCACTGACTTCCATGGGGGCAGGGATTGCTGAGGATTTCTGGAAATCAGGCCCTAGATACCTAAAAGCAGAGGCCATATCTCAATTTTTGAACTTTAAAGATAAATTATAGAGTAATGATAGTTCTCTGCTTCCCAAGGGTGCTGGAAAGATTCAATACTTAATGACTTCCAAGTGTTTAGTAAGTAAAGAACCCAATATAAAAGTTGAGTATTATTAAGAGAAAACACTTAGCATCCAATTTACACCCTAGCACAGTATGCCTTGGGAGAGACCTCTAGTATTTTCCTCTCATCATGATGCTTGATGGAACCCTTGATCTCAGCTAGTTTGTCTTCAGATAGACTTCAGAATTTCAAGACCACAGAGCTTCTGTTCTGTTCAATTGTATATCCTAACAATTGGCTTTGCAGGAGCAAAAGAAATTAATCCTCTGTGTCAAATGATTGCTGAAAATGATTATATCTGTTAGAAGGGAATACAGCTTCAGGTCCTGATGTTTGTTTCCCAAATGATGCTAGTAGGAGCTAGAGACAAACTAGACAGATTTAAGTACTTCCAACTAAGGGTCCCCCGCTGCTAATTTCATCCATGTCTTCAGCTACACAGCGATGAGTATTCATCTTGCCATGTGAGTAGGCTGGAGATGGATCGAATTGGACTGCTTGCAAAAGGCTGTGCCATGGGCATGCATATTAGGGGCTTAAGTAGAGGTGGCCATGTGTAATCTTGCCACCTGATACAGCCACACTTGTATGACAGTGGTGCCTTACGTAAACAAGTATGGCTGTCAAAATGCAGCTAGAGGGATAGCCATAAAAAACATATCATTTGCCAAGTTATCACACACTATCAGACATAATTCAGTGATTTCCTAGGCTACGTCTTCACTACCCGCCGTATTGGCGGGTAGCAATTGATTTCTTGGGGATCAATATATCGCGTCTCATCTAGATGCGATATATCAATCCCCGAACGTGCTCCTGTCAACTCCGGAACTCCACTGGAGCGGGTAGCGGAGTCAACAGGGGGAGCCGAGGACGTCGATCCCGTGCTGTGAGGACAGTAGGTAATTTGATCTAAGGTACTTTGACTTCAGCTACGTTATTCATGTAGCTGAAGTTGCGTATCTTAGATTGATCCCCTCCCCTAGTGTAGACCAGCCCCTAGTCTAATATAGGAGGACAACTGTGGCACTGTATCTTAGCACTCACTGTAAGACAATGGTAGCACATACTTAATTTAAGTATGATCACTGGGCACATAAAACATTTGAGGTAGCATTGAGGTTCATTGGCAGACTGCCTGGGGAAGATTGCACCATGCCTGCTTTCGTTATCATTAGCTCAAAGTAGTCTATTACTACCTATTCTAATCTAACGAGGAATACATAGGTCCATTGACTCTAATTGAACTAAAACCCTTTGCACCATTCTGTGCATCACATGGTGTTACATTAAATTATGCAATGTTAGTGACTGTTCTGTTATTTCTAATTCTGTCATATGTCATAATACAGATGTGACTTGAGGGGAACTGGATGACTCAGAAAACTGGTTATGGAGCGTTTCCCCTGTAGGTTATAAGTTTAATTTCTTCCAGGTTGGTAGGAACTAGAGCTGGTAGGAAACCGGAAATTTCTTTCCAAATTGGAACGAAAAGCCAAAATGTCAAAATTTCCCATGGAATGTAAATTCCAAACAAATTCAGTTCAGACCCACTGAAACATTTTGTTTCAGTAACATTGATTTGTGTTGTTTAAACTTTTACATTAAAATGTAATATACACAAATGTACTAATTAACATAATATTTTAACATTAGAAGTCTAAACAAAATGACCTGAAACAATAGCATCAAAACATTTTTGCCTTATTGAAATAAAAGATTTTGACAGTATTGAAACAAAATATTTTAACATTACCAAAACAAAACAAGACATTGGAAATGAAGTATTTCAACTCTTCCCCAATGAAAATTTTGCTGAAATTGACATGTTGCCAGAAACATTTAAATTGTTATTAAATTGCATTTTTTGATGGAAAAATGTTCCATTGAAAAATTGTCAACAAGCTCTAGTAGGAAATAAAATTAATTATAGTTAGTGGTGAACTTCATGAAATAAGCTTATGATCCAGGCCTGTTACTAAAAGACAAGTGACCATATCTCAAAATCTGTCTCTATATTTGACAGACAACAGCTACATTTGTGACAGAGATAGCAATTTCCTGCAATATCCTGGATTAAGTTTAAGTATTTTAGAAGTTCATTGCATTAAGAATGCAAATGTTCTTGTATTACTGTAGAATGGTATGTAACATCTTTAAGGAGCAAACATGGCTAATATAAACCATGGGAAGTGTTATGAGCTTCAAAGAATTCCCTGAAACAAAGTGCTAGACAAACAAAGTTAAGTGGACGTCCTAGAAAATACTTGGGAGTCGGGGAAAGCAAACAACCCACCTCTGGATTCATCCTTTTGAAGCTGTGCCTTGAGGAGAAATCCACTGTCTGGCTGATTACCTATTCAACATGTCTTCAAAGACCCGAATTGGATAAAAGAGAGACTCTCAGATCCATGAGGCTGCTTGTTCTGAGCTAACAGCAGTTAGGAACTTGTGACCACAGAAAAACCCTTTCATGGGGTCTGAAGGACCAAAACCATTGTTGGCGTTGGGGTGATCTCTGGTACCATGGTGTAGGTTCCTTTATTGCTTTTAATGTGTTTTCTCTGTAGTGCTTTTACCCTAAGGGTATGTCTACACTATGAAATTAGTTCAATTTAATAGAAGTTGATTTTTAGAAATCGATTTGATAATGTCGTTTGTGTGTGTCCCCACTAAGCACATTAAGTCAGCGGAGTGCGTCCACAGTACCGAGGCTAGCATCAACTTTTGGAGCATTGCACTGTGGGTAGCTATCCCACAGTTCCCGCAGTCTCCACCCCCCCATTGGAATTCTGCGTTGTGCTCCCATAGTCTGATGGTGCAAAAACATTGTCACGGGTGGTTCTGAGTACATGTCATCAGCCCCTCCCCAACCCTCTCTCTGAAAGCAACAGGAAAAAATTATTTCTTGCCTTTTTTCCTGGGTGACCTGTGCAGACAACATACCATGGCAAGCATGGAGCCCACTCAGCTCACTGTCACCGTATGTCTCCTGGGTGCTGCTGACAGATGCGGTACTGTAGTGCTACACAGCAGCAGCTCCTTGCCTTTGCAAGTTGGCAAAGACGGCTACCAGTCATACTGTACCATCTGCTGCTGTCATGGGTGCTCCTGGCTGGCCTTGGTGAGGTCAGTTGGGGGCACCTGGACAAAAATGAGAATGACTCCCCAGGTCATTCCTTTCTTTAAGTTTTGTCTAATGGAGATTCAGTCCTGCCTAGAATATCAGGCAAGCCTACTAAAGAACCACAGATGCAAACGGCTGCTCCGGGTCAGAGCCCCAGACATCCCACAGAAATGATGAGCTGCATGCCATTCTAGGGGGTGCCCCTACAACAACCCCACTCTTTGCTTCCCTCTTACCTCACCCCTCCTGTGCTGTGATGAAGTAATAAATGAATAAATAAAAGCATGAATTTGAAACAACACTGACTTTATTGTCTCTGCAAGCAGAGATCAAAGGGGGGGGGAAGGGGAGGGCGATTGGCTAACAGGGAAGTAGAGTGAACCACCATTCTGTACTTGCTCAGCCTATAGCTGAATTGATCCTTACTACTGTCCAGGCTTCATAATCCATGGGAGCAAGGGGTAGGCTGGTGTAGGTGCAAATGCGTGGTGCTGCCGACTGGGAGAGCAGTCTGAAGCAAAATCCTCCAGCTGGCATGATATTCCAAGCAGGACTGAATCTCCATTACACAAAACTTAACGAGAGAATGACCTGAAGTCATTCCCATTTTTGTCCAGGCGCCCTCGACCAACCTCACTGAGGCCAGCCAGGAGCACTCACGGGACCACGAAGACGGCTACCAGTCATACTGTACCGTCTGCCATCTGCAAGGCAAGGCAGGGGGATGTTGCTGTGTAACGCTGCAGTACCGTGTCTGCCAGCAGCATCCAGTAGACATATGATGACAGTGAAAAAAGGCATGAAACGATTTTTCCCATTGCTTTCATGGTTGGGGGAGGGCTGACAATATGTACCCAGAACCACCCATGACAATGTTTTTGACCCATCCGGCATTGGGAGCTCAACCCAGAATTCAAATAGTTAGCAGAGACTGCGGGAACTGTGGGATAGCTACAGTCATCAGTCACCCCTCCCTCCATGACAGCAACTGCAGACAATCATTTTGCGCCTTTTTTCCGTGCAGACACCATAGCATGGCAAGCATGGAGCCCGTTCAGCTCACTGCAGCAGTTATGAGCACTGTAAACACCTTGCGCATTATCATGCAGTTTATGCAGAACCAGAAACTGAAAAACCAGGCAAGGAGGCGACGGCAGTGTGATGATGAAAGTGATGAGGACATGGACACAGACGTCTCTCAAAGCACTGGCCCTGGCAATGTGGACATCATGGTATTAATGGGGCAGATTCCTGCCATGGAATGCCGATTCTGGGCCCAGGAAACAAGCCCAGACTGCTAGGATCACATAGTGTTTCAGGTCTGGGATGATTCCCAGTGGCTCCGAAACTTTTGCATGCATAAGGGCACTTTCATGGAACTTTGACTTGCTTTCCCCACCCCTGAACCGTAAGAATACCAAGATGAGTGCAGCCCTCACAGTTCACAAGCAAGTGGCGATAGCCCTCTGGAAGCTTGCAACACCAGACAGCTACCAGTCAGTTGGGAATCAATTTGGAGTGGGCAAATCTACTGTGGGGGTTGCTGTCATGCAAGTAGCCAGTGTAATCACTGAACTGCTGCTATCAAAGCTAGTGACTCTGGGAAATGTGCAGGTCATAGTAGATAGCTTTGCTGTAATGGGATTCCCTAACTGTGGTGGGGTGATAGACGGAACCCATATCCCTATCTTGGGACCAAACCACCAAGGCAGCCAGTACATAAACCGCAAGGGGTACTTTTCAATGGTGGATCACAAAGGATGTTTCACCAACATCAGAATGGGATGGCCGGGAAGGGTTCATGACGCTCGCATCTTCAGGAACTCTGGTCTGTTTAAACGGCTGCAGCAAGGGATTTACTTCCCAGACCAGAAAATAACTGTTGGGGATGTTGAAATGCCTATACTTATCCTTGGGGACCCAGCCTACCTCTTGATGGCCTGGCTCATGAAGCTGTCCACAGGCACCCTGGACAGTAGTAAGAAGTTGTTCAACTATAGGCTAAGCAAGTGCAAAATGGTGGTAGAACGTGCATGTGGATGTTCAAAGGGTTGCTGGCGCAGTTTACTGATTTGCTCAGACCTCAGCGAAACCAATATCCTCATTGTTATTGCTGCTTGCTGTGTGCTCCACAGTCTCTGTGAGAATAAGGGGGAGACATTTATAGCAGGGTGGGAGGTTGAGGCAAATCGCCTGGCCGCTCATTACACGCAGCCAGACACCAGGACGATTAGCACTTCCTGGTGTGCTCTGCTGCGCATCAGAGAAGCTTTGAAAACCAGTTTCATGACTGGCCAGGGTACCGTATGACAGTTCTATTTGTTTCTCCTTGATGAAAACCTACCCCCTCGGTTGACTCTAATTCCCTGTAAGCCAGCTGCCCTCCCCACTTCGATCACAGCTTGGAAATAAAGTCACTAGTGTTTTAAAACCATGTATTCTTTATTAATTGATTATAAAAATGGGGAGATAACTCATAAGGTAGCCCGGGTGGGGTGGGGGAGGAGGGAAGGAAAGGGCCATTTCAATACTTATTGAATGACAGCCTTCCGTCCAGCCTACCCGCCCCCCATGTTCTTGGGTGAGGAGGCGTCTATGGAACTTGGGGAGCAGGGAGGGCAGTTAAACAGGGGCTGCAGTGGCAGTCTCTCCAGCTGACATTCCTTAACCTCCACCAGATGCCGGATCATGTCCGTTTGTTCCTGCAGTAGTCGCAGCATTGTATCCTGCCTCCTCTGATCTTCCTGCCGCCACCACTCCTCATGTTCACGGGCTGATTTCCTGTCCTGTGCTATTGTGTCGCTCCACTCTTTCTGCTGAGCTCTTTCAGCGTAGGACGCCTGCATGAGCTCAGAGAACATTTCATCGTGAGTGCGTTTTTTTCACCGCCTTATCTGAGATAGCCTTTGGGATGGAGTGAGGAGGCCTGAAACATTTGCAGCTGCAGGAGATAAAAACGGGAGAGAAGTATTTTAAAAGATACATTTTACAGAATAATGGGCATACTCTTTCCCGGTGAACAACACTGTTCACATTACATAGCACATGTGATTTTGGTACAAGGTCATTTTTTGCATCTTATATTGAGTGCCTGCAGCTTTGGTGTTAGAGATCAAACACGCCGGGCAACAGAGTTTGGCTTGCAGGCAGCTATGGTAAGCCATAGTGTTTTGGTTTCTCCAACCTGCATAACAGCAGCGCCCGCCTGTCCCATACCAAGCAAAGCTTGTCCATTTAGGGCTGCGGTTTTCATGTTACCATGCAGCAGCAGAAACCAAACTAACACCCCTCCATCCTTTTCTCTGGGATGGCTGCTTTAACCCTTTCCCCACCACACCATGTGGCTGGTATCAGAGAAGCTTCCTGCTAGCCAAACACAAACAGCTCAGTGCCAATGGCCTGCCCTCCGACCCCCTGCTTGGCTAACTGCGGGGAGGATTTCTTTTCAGCCACAGGAAAACAGCCCAGTAGGAATGGCCACCTATGAGTGTCCCCTTAATTAAATTCCTGTATTTCTACCAGGTTACCATGAATGATATCACTCTCCTGAGGATAACACAGTGAGATAAAGAATGAATGTTGCTTGAATTCCAGCAAACACTGGGACCATATGCTGCCAGGTTTTTGTCATGCAATGATACCAGATTACTTGCTACTAGCAGGGCGTGGTAAAGGAGGACGGAATAAGGCTGTGCTGCCCAGAAACCTTCTGCAAAGGCTTATCGAGTACCTCCAGGAGAGCTTAATGGAGATGTCCCTGGAGCATTTCTGCTCCAGCCCCAGACACGTTAACAGACTTTTCCAGTAGCTGTACTGGCCACGAATGCATCCAAAGTCCTCAGGGCAAAATAATCATTTAAAAATGCTTGCTTTTAAACCATATTTTATATTTAAAAGATACACTCACCGGAGGTCCCTTCTACAGCTTCATGGTCCAGGATACTGCCTTGGGAGGGTATTTCAGTCAGGGTGAGAAAAAGATCCTGACTGTCGGGAAGAACAGTGTGCTGTGTGCTCTCCACAACCTGCTTCCCATCTTCCCCATCTGCAAAATCCTCGGGCATGGCAACTGAGAGTACCCCATCATCGGAGTCCACAGACAGGGGTGGAGTAGAGGTGGCAGCCCCCCCTGGAATTGTCTGCAGCGTAGCGTAGAAGTGGCATGTCTGCAGCTCTGTCCCGGAGCGTCGGTTTGATTCTTTGAGTTTCTGGTTTGCTTGTCTCAGCTCCTTAAGTTTCACGTGGCACTGTATCGCGTCCCTGTTGTGGTCTCTGTCAATCATTGCCTTGGAAATTTTTTCAAATATTTTTTCATTTAGTCTTTTGGAACAGAGTTCTGATAGCACGGATTCATCTCCCTGTACAGCGATCAGATCCAGTACCTCCTGTACAGTCCATGCTGGAGCTCTTTTTCGATTCTGGGACTTCGTGGTCACCTGTGCTGATGAGCTCTCCATGCTGGGCAAACAGGAAATGAAATTCAAAAGTTTGCAGGGCTTTTCCTATCTACCTGGCCAGTGCATCCAAGTTCAGATTGCTGTCCAGAGTGGTCACAATGGTGCACTGTGGGATAGCTCCTGGAGGCCAATACCGTCAAATTGCATCCACACTAATCCTAATTTGAACAGGCAATGCTGATTTCAGCACTAATCTCCTTGTTGGGGAGGAGTACAGAAATCAATTTTAAGAGTCCTTTATGTTAACAAAAATGGCCTAGTTGTGTGGACGGGTGCAGGATCAATTCGATTTAACACTGCTAAATTTGACCTAAACTCGTAGTGTAGACCAGGCCTAAGAATGAATGGTTTTTTTTGCTTTGAAAGGGCTATGTGGTAACTTATAAGTGTGGGCAGTTACGCTGTTTATAGCCTCTGAGGAGAAGGCAAAGCAGGCCTGCTTAGGCAGTCTGATTTTGCTGGGAAATTCACAGTTTAGGCAGTAGGATTTCCAGGTGTCTGGCTTTCGACAAGAATGCCTGGTCAAAAAGAGACCCTGGCGGCTCTGGCCAGCACCGCCTGGGCTGTTAAAATCCCAGTTGGTGGTGTTGTGGGTCTCAGGCAGGCTGGTCCCTACCTGTCCTGGCACCGTACTGAGCCCCGGAAGCAGCCAGCAGGTCCGGCTCCTAGGCCGGGGGGCGGGAGGCGAAAGAGGGCGGGACACGGGGCTCTGTGCACTGTCCCTGCCCCAAGCACTGGCTCTAAACACCCACTGGCCAGGAACTGCCCCCCTGCCCTCCTCTGCCCACCTACCCCTCACCTAGGAGCCAGACCTGCTGGCCGCTTCCAGGAGGCAGCACAGTTCCAGGACAGGTAGGGAGCCTGCCTTAGCCCCACTGCACCACTGACCAGGAGCTGCCCAAGGTAAGCCTGTGCCCTAACCCTGAGCCCCAAGCCCTGCCCCAGCCCTGAACCCCCCCCACACCCGCAGCCCTCTCCTGCACCACAAACCTCTCATCCTTGGACCCACCCCACAGCCTCCACCCCCAGCTGTAGCCTTCACCTCCCCTGCATCCCAACCCCCTGCCCCATCCCAGAGCCCTCTCCTACACCTTGAACTCCTCATCCCTGGCCCCACCCTAGGGCCCACACCTCCACCCCAGAGCCCATACTCACTCCTGCACTGCAACCCTCTGCCTCAACCCACAGCCCCCTCCCGCACTCTGAATCCCTTGGCCCCACTCCTCAGCCTGGAGCCCCCTCCTGCACCCGAAACTCCTCAGCCCCAGTCCCACCCAAGAGCCCATATCCCTAGCCTGAGCCCTCATCCCCTCCCACACCCCAAGTCTCTGACCCAGTCCAGAGCCCTCTCCTGCACCCTGAATCCCTTGGCCCCTTCCTGCACCCCAAATCCCTCACTCCAATCCCACCTCAGAGCCCGCACCTCCAGTTAGAGCCCTCCCAGTTCCCACACCAGCCCAGTTAAATTGATTGACGGGGGGAGGGAAGAAGCCACTGAGGGAGGGGGAAAGTAGTGAGTGGGGGTGGGGCCTATGGTAAGGGGAGGGGTTGGGTGGGGCCTCAGGGAAGGGGCGTGGCTAGGGTGTTCAGTTTGGTGCAATTAGAAAGTTGGCAACCCTAGTAGGCAGGCAGCTGTGCAGCCTGGAAATACGCCAGTCCAGAGGGAAAGAGCTGTGTGTCTCTGTCTAAGAGGGGTAATGGCTGGGAAGCAAGACACCTGAGTGTGGGTGCCCACGCTGGACCACAAGGAGAAATAAAAGTGTAGTTGCCCTGAACTATGACAACACCAAGAATTGAATCAGCATGGAAAATGAGCTACCCTCACACCCCTCAAAGGTCTCTTTCCCTTTCACAGCCTACCCCCAGCATGTTTTGGGAAGGAAGGAAGATCACTCTTTGGGGCAGCGAGTGGCTTTTTCTTCTGTATTTATATAACTAGCATGATTGGGTCCTAGTCCACAATGGCGCCTCTGTGGCATGACAATAATAAAAATAACAACATAATTGTTAGTGTTATATAGTGATGGATGAATAAAAGGCTGCCTCCTGGGAGGCTATGCATTTTACCAATGACAAGAGGAAACTACATGGTAGCACATGGGAAAGGTTAACTCAGCCATTCATGCACACTCAATCTCTGGGACCAAATGAGATGTCAATGTGCAATAATAAGAGGTCAGAAGAGCTCCTATAGCAATAATGAAATCTAAAGGCACTGCGACTGTGCTATATGGAGCAGCAGCAGCAACAGTTCCCAAGTAAGTGCACCCTCCTGAGCCTTGTAAACTGAAAACTGAAAGAAAACTAAAAACCAGTCAAATTGCTGTTCCCCCAGCTAAAAGACAACAGGCAAATAAGCCCCCCAAATGTTTCCATATCTACGTATTGCTGTAGTATATTAACTTCCATAGAAAGATATCCAACAGTTTGTGCCTTAAGACATTGAACAGTACCAAATGTATTGAAAGGAAAATATATCTCTACATGTGATTGAGCTGTAGTGAGAGTGCTGTTCATAGTCTGACAGATATAAACATTAAGATTCAAACATTTTTCATATCTAATGTATGTGAGGTTAGTTTTGCCATGTGTCGCTTTTAAAATCGTAATAATGTCATACATTTATAGGTACATTTCATCCAAAGCACTTTCCAAACTAAATATATAGACTATCCCTAAAATGCAGCCCTCTCTGGAGTGGAGGGTGGAAGTTAAGAAATAACCAGCCACTGGGGATATCAGGCGAAACTCTGGCCAAAGACATGAGGGCAAAGCTCTCTTTGTATTTTTAAAGATGTCATAAGCTCACTAATGTTCCTATAGATGACAAATAAGACCTTAAAAACACATGGCCTATCAGAAAAGATTTACAGAAAGCAAAGTATCTGACAGTCACTTTATCTACCTTGTCCTTTTTGGGATTCCAGTATGGGAGTCTAAGTATTTCAAACCTGATGCTAAGATGCCTGGATAACATTCTGAATAATTTGTTAGCATCAAATGGGATATATTTTTTATTTTTATTTTTTCACATCATCCAAAGCTTCTTTCTCTGCTTGAATCTGATGGGCTTCTTGTTTGGATGGTCTCTCTGACAGTTTGAAGAGTGACATCCCACATTTGGCTGAGCTGCCAGGATGGAACCTATAGCTGGAACTCTGAATCTTGTATTCACTTTGTTTTTTAAATGTCAGCTAATCATTCTGCATATGATTCCCAAATCTTTAAAACAGAAAAAGGAAACCATTTTGGCGACTGAGTGCCTGTATGAAGATTGTTTTCTGGTTTCAATACACTTTCACTAGCAATTCAAGAATTAATGCAACGAATGTACATATAAGCCTCCTGCTGTGTTTGCTTGAATTTATTCTCTTATTATTGCCAATCTAGGCATTCAAAAATCATGTCTGAGCTCCCACCCCATGCCCAAATCATTGAATTGGTTTAAAATCATATGATGGCTTCTGGGTTTTGAGCATTTAAGGTTCATATTTACAAGCTTTTCTCTGCAGCCAAGAGGTCTAGAAACTTACTTTTTTTTAAATGGAAAGCTGAGATTCTCATATGCTTTGGAACTGGAGCTTTAGGAAATAACCAATATCAAGAGACTTGCAATAACATGGTCGGAGCTGGCAACACTGTCTCTTTTTGTGAAAAGAGGTGACTGGATCACATAGTCTCCAATTAAGCAGACCCCTAGAGTACCAACTTCTGAAGTGCTAAAATGGCAGGGTATTTCTGCAGTATTAGCAAGAGGGTAAAGGAAGGCTGTAATGGAAAAAGAAAACAAAAATATCTAGGGCTGTCGACTAATCACAGTTAACTCACACGATTAACTCAAAAAATTAATCATGAAAAATTGCATATTTAATTGTAATGTTAAACAATCAAATACCAATTGAAATTTAATAAATATTTTGGATGTTTTTTTACATTTTAAAATATATTGAAAATGTGGAAAGCATCCAATAATATTTATATAACTAGTATTCTATTCTTATTTAACAGCACAGTTAATTGCAATTTTTTTAAATCTCTTGACAGCCCTAAAAAAGTCCCATCTGGTCCCATTTAGGATAACACCAAAGCTCCCACTGACTTCAATAGGATCAGAATTAGGCACAAAGTGTGCATGTAAATGTAGCTACCTATGGACCAAATTGTGTCATTTATGGAAGGGGGGGGATATGGATGTGTAACAGTAACTGCAGCACTGACAGACAGTGAATTCTGAGAGAGACAAGGTAGGTGAAATAATATAGTTTTTGGACCAAGTTCTATTGGTGGAAGGCATAAGCTGTGAGCTTCACAGGTCTGGGGAAGGAAATCAAAGCATCTGAGCTAAATACAAACTGGGATGGATTGTTAAGCATCAGGGGTAATGCATGTTGTAGGCAGCCACTTTAAAAGATATGGGCAATGGAGGGGTATATTGAAGAAGAGCTCTGTGCAGATCGAAAGCTTGTACCTGCCACCAACAGAAGTTCATCCAGCAAAAGATACGGCCTCACCCCATGGCTTCCACAATATGGCAAAACACTGAACCCTGTCATTCAACAGGGGTATTGCACTATGTTTCTTGGCTCTGGTCATATATCATAGGCCAGGGTTACAAAAGTTAATGAGATAATAAGGGTCACTATCCACTGACTGCCATGGTTACTGTTACAGAATTATGGCAGAGTCTGCACAGGGACAGATTAGGCCTGTGCTCTCCCAGGAAAAACTCACTGAGAGATTATGCCTCTGGTGACAGAATCATAGAATCATAGATTATTAGGGTTGGAAGGGACCTCAGGAGATCATCTAGTCCAACCCCCTGCTCAAAGCAGGACCAATCAGGGTGGATTAGGCGGGAGGCTGTACCAACCTTCAGCATTTGAAAACCTAGCATGAGTTTTGAATGTTAATTTCTGAACTTCAGTGCTAGTTTCTGCACTTCATGAACAGATGGAAAATACCCCTGTAAAACATGTTTACTGACATTGCAAAAAAACAGGTTGGTTTATAAGTGCAGCAAGAATTTATTAGAGTGTAAACAGCTTAGTTAACATAATACTTTGCAGAAAAACAATTGCAGTCCCACCATAACTCACCGTACTTCCTTAGTGCTGATAAATCACAACCATCATTGTGTACAAAATTATACTACTACTGAAATTACATGCAAGTATCTTTAAAGGTTGAGTCCAGAATAGTTTCTCGCTCAAGGCTCTGGGCTCTTGCAAATCCTGGTCTCCCCTTAAACATAGAGATAGCTCAGCTCTCGACAGCACAACATCTACAGCCCACAGCACATGGCTTTCTGGGCTGTTCATCCCTCTGTCTCTAGGGAGGGAGACAATGTCAGAGAACACAGGAAACCTACAAGAACGAACATGGGCCATTAATTATTAAAGATAAGTATTAATATTCACATAATGAATAATATATGTTAAGACTAGTCTCATTACTTTCCAAACATTTTTTTTCCACTTGATTCATTGCTCCTTGCCTGTGAAATTGTACTTCTATCACCTACATTGTATCTACTAAGTACTATTTTGGCAATCCAAATGTTAACTCATTTTTGATGCTACATTTCCACTTGATAGAATTTGTTGTAGTAAAAGACACTTAAATCTGCAGTTTCTCCAGAGTTGTTTGATTTGTTTTGATGGTCCTGAGGTTAATTTTGAACATCCCCAAAGTTTTAGATGCGACATTCAATGAGTTTTACAACGGACTGGTGACTGCCTCCTAAGGCAACTCAACCAGATCTGTAGCACTTAGTTAGTGTCTCAGTGATGCCACTGCTTGTGTGCTTAAAGTTAAGCACCTGCTTCTGGGCTCTCCAGGATGGGGAATTTAAACATCAATTCAAAGGCACAGAAATTGGAAGGAAAGATTGAATGGTAGCCTTTCTGGCTTGTATTCTAAGTGCAACTTTTACCCTAAGTGAATTGAATTTAGTCTTTGCTTAGACCTCAGCTTCCTAAATATTATATTGCTCTTTATAATAAAAAGCCTTGCAGTGTTATGCATAGTGCTATGCAATTTAATATGCATAGACTTTTTCAACCAAGTAAATAAAATTTCAAGAGTTTTAGAAAGAAGACTCTTGACTGAAGAGACAGTAAGTTACTGGAATGGGGGAGTAACTCCCTGTAAGTTATGCCAAGCTTAAGCTAAACCTAAATAAAGAGTGCAGCTGCATTTTCCAGCTCTGGGAGTACTTGGTTTTACTCACTTAAGAAAACCTCGTGAAAATGGGCAAGAATGTAAAGGAAGCCCTTGACATTGTTTTTTATGTTGCCACTGTGATTGTTTGTTATTGTTGGTGTGTCAGATTCAATCTATGCAGGGAGAAGGTAATTTGTTAAAGTATACTCAGTGAATGGAAATCCTAGAAATAGAATCCTAGCTATGGATACAAAAATAAGTTGACTATGCTGCTACACTGACGTTGCCATTTTATCTTCCAACCCTGGAGAATATTTT
Source organism: Chelonoidis abingdonii (assembly GCF_003597395.2). NCBI lineage: Eukaryota > Metazoa > Chordata > Testudines > Testudinidae > Chelonoidis > Chelonoidis abingdonii. The sequence continues at coordinate 48,678,524 of NC_133783.1, forward strand.
ATTATTTAGCTAATGTACCGGCAAAACATTTCCTTCTTGCTTTTCTTTGCACTAAACTGACTTTAACCTTCTGCCCTCTAAATACTGTTTTCTCTTCCTAAATAATAAAATGACCAAATGTATTTTCTTTCCTGCTTTGTCCCTATAAAAATAGAATCACTTTTGTTAGAGTCTAAAATCAACACCTCTTCAAAGTTAAGAGGGAACAAATTGTTAAAGCACTTATCTCTAAGCAAGATATGACCATTGAGGATTACATAGAAACAATACGAACTAAAACTTCTGTGCATTATCATGCCAAGACATCTAAGAGGCTTTATGATAATATTAAAATTAAAAGTTAATCCACCCAGTAACATTAGTTATAATTAAAAGCCAGTTAAAACATGTGTTTTTTTTCATATTTGACTTGAACTGGGCAGAAGGTAGGGATATTATTGACATAGAGCAATAACGATAGGGCCCTTGCATGGTATTTAAGGGCTGAATGCTATAGACATTGTATGCTTAGCTTCAAGCACATGAATAGTCTCATTAATTTCAGTCCTTAGGCTCCTGCAAACACTTAGGGCTGGTCTACACTAGGGGGGAAATTGATCGAAGATACGCAACTTCAGCTACGTGAATAGCGTAGCTGAAGTCGAAGTATCTTAGATCGAGTTACTTACCATCCTCACGGTGCGGGATCAACGTCTGTGGCTCCCCCTGTCGACTCCGCTACCGCCGTTCGCGTTGGTGGAGTTCCGGAGTCGACAGGAGCTCATTCGGGGATCGATATATCGTGTCTAGATGAGACGCAATATATCGATCCCCGCGAAATCGATTGCTACCTGCCGATACGGCCAGTAGTGAAGACGCACCCTTACACACGTTAACTTTAAGCACATCTAATGTCTGAATCCTGCTCCCTTTGATGCCAAGGGGAGCTCTGCACTTGAAGTCAATGGAAGCAGGATCAATCCGTAGAAGTCACCACCCTAAAGTGATACAGTGAAGATTCTAGGAGACTGTATTAGTTGTTCTCATATGGTAACCAATAGAGCAAGGTGCCTCTCTTCAGGTAGGTATCTGGAGTCCAGTTCGTCAATGGCATTTTGTTATCAGACAGCACCAGTACACAATTGTGATAAATAGTCACTTAGATTCTTGGTTGTTTTGCCACAAATGCACCTGGGCCAAAACTAGAGTGACATGACTGAATTAACTAATTAGCACCAGTCAGAATTGTGTTGTATTTATTTCATGTATAAATGCATTTAAATGGCAATAGGTGTTTAGAATGACATTTTATGGTTAATGACAATACAAATATACTTATAAAGTTTGTGAAGGATACCAAGCTGGAAGGGGTTTGTCATAAGTAGATAGGTAAGGTAAGGATTAAGTTTCTTTTACCTGGAAAGGTTAACCAAACACCTGACCAGAGGACCAATCAGAGAACTGGATTGTTTAAAGTCAGGGGCGGGAATTTGGATACTCGGGGTCTTTGTTGTTTTCTCGGCTATGAGTAAACACAGTTTCCTTCTATCTCCCTCTTATCTCAAAGTTTCTCCTAAACATCTGTGAGTACAAAGGAAGGCAAAGTAATTCGGCTACGATGAGCTTTGTGTTGTATGGACATGTATGTTGATTTGTTGGACTGGTTTAATCGGGCTATCTTTTAAATCAGACTGTTTATTCATATTTTCTTATAAGCAAGAGCCTGTATTGAGTTTCTTAATGCAAGATTATTGTTTTATATTTTCTTTCTTTTTTTTTTTTTAAAGTTTTCTTTTTAAACCTTGTGGAAGTTTCTTTTCCTAGTGAGGCAGAGGGGGGAGGGAAAAGCCCAAACTCTGTGTCTCACCTTCCTATTGTCCCAGGGCGGGAAAGGCTGCAGGACAAAGGGAGGGGGAATCTCTTGTGTGAGCTGACTAGGTGAATGCCTAGCCTCGGGGAAGCTAGATTGCCTCTCCGGTTGTATTCAAGGAGTGAAGTATAGCATTGCACCGGCTAACCCAGGAAGGGGGGGGAAGCTGGGAGAGGAGAGAGAGAGAGAGCCAGGGGTCTGGGTCTTGGGGGTCCCCCAAAGGAAGGGTTGGGGACACCAGAGAGAGGAAAGGGGGGTCAGGCCCTATAATTCCTGACCTGGTGGCAGCGAGAATATCCAAGCTGGTAGTGAGCTTGGGGGAGTTTCAGGTAAGCACCCAGGTCTTGGACGCTAAAGTCCAGATCTGGGACAGGAGGCTATTACCACAGGGTTGCAAGGGCTTTGGAGGATCAGATTAAAATTCAAAATGATCTGGACAAACTGGAGAAATGGTCTAAAGAAAATAGGATGAAATTCGATATGGATAAATGCAAAGTACTCACTTAGGAAGGAGCAATCAGTTGCACAGAAACAAAATGGGAAATGACTGCCTAGGAAAGAGTACGGCAGAAAGGGATTTGGGAGTTATATTGGATCACAAGCGAAATATGAGTCAACAATCTAACACTGTTGCAAAAAAAGCAAACATAATTCTGGGATGTATTAGCAGGAGTGTTGTAAGCAAGACATGAGAAGAAATCCTTCCGCTCTACTCCACACCGATTAGATCTCAACTGGAGTATTGTGTCCAGTTTTGGGTGCCACATTTCAGGAAAGATATGGACAAGTTGGAGAAAGTCCAGAGAAGAGCAACAAAAATGATTAAAGGTCTAGAAAACATGATTTTAAAAATTGGGGTTGTTTAGTCTGGAGAAGGGAAGACTGAGAAGGGACATAACAGTTTTCAAGTACATAAAAGACCATCACAAAGAGGAGGGAGAAAAATTGTTGTTCTTAACCTCTGAGGCTAGGACAAGAATCAATGGGCTTAAATTGCAGCAAGGGTGATTTAGGTTGGACATTAAGAAAAACTTCTTAATTGTAAGGGAAGTTAAGCCCTAGAATAAATTGTCTAGTGAGGTTGTAGAATCTCCATAATTAGAGATTTTTTAAGAACAGGTTAGACAAACACCAGTCAGGAATGGTCTAAATAATACTTAGTCCTGCCATGAGTGTAGGAGACTAGATGACCTCTCGAGGTCCCTTCAAGTCCTATGATTCTATGAAAGGTGCACATTCAGTTGATAACACTATCAATATATACTGACCACTATTAGGGATTGAATCTGAGATCTCCACATCTGGAAGCATGCGTGAGTACTTGTATAAATAAATTGTCACCAACAAAAGTGAGGGTTATAGGACTAGGAATACACTCGGGCTTAATTATTGTCTATAATATGCACTGAAATACTTAAACTGCACTGTTTACAGTAGTTACCCTTGAAAAAAGACCATATACCTGTAAGTGAGGACAGAGCTAGGCCCATGGGTGATTGTCATGTATATATTTACCAATTCTTTGATTGTCCTACCAATTGTGGTTAATAATTCCCTAAGCACTTTAGTCCATCCTTTATAGCATCTTTCCCCAGATAAATTCCCTTCCTGATCTGTGCTAATGCTAATTTGCTAGTAAAATTTAAAAGTCAGATTCTCACAGCAGAGATAAATTATTCAGAATAGGCCATTTTTGTTGATTCCTTGCTTACTCATCCTTGATTTCTCATTTCTATCTGAACTTCCATTAATCTGGAGACGTCTCTTGATGTGTCCTCCTGACAGTTCTTGTTCTTCCACTTTTCAGAAAGCTTTCACTGATGCAGTCTTTGCCTTGCTCCAGTAACACTCTAGACATCGTGTTTTTTATTCATTTGTTTATTCTGATTACTTCTGTTGATTTAATTTCTTGCAAACAATTTTGTGGACATTTCTGGAGGATCTCATTGGACAATATAAGATAGACCTGAACTTTCAGGTTTAAGATTGCTGCTAGTCTTCAAAATGTTTCCCTCTTTATCCATTCCTGTGTTGCCAGATAGGCCCTTGACTTTGCAGTTCACTAGAAATCTTTGTTTATTTTTCAGTGCACCTTGACATGTTGTAGTAAACTCTACAGCAGTTTCTGTCTTTGGAGCTGATTTGTCTGTGCAGCCACAAAGAGTCTAAGCATGTGCACAGAATGAATGCATTTTGTAAATGTAATATTCATAAACACAGAGGAACACACATTTCCCTGAGCGGTCTCTCTATATGTACAATGTAGAATGCCTTTCACATATTTGGGTTTTAGATTTTCCATCAACAAGGAATTAATGACCTCAAACAATGTCCTTCAACCATCCATCTATTCTAATCAGTCTTCATTCAAAATCCTGACCAGATAGCCATAAAAAAAGATAATAATGTAGTTACTCTTGCATACTTCTCCAGTGTGAAAATCAGACTGAATACTACACTAGATGTCAATCTCCATTGTACGGCATGTTGTAGGGATAACAAGATGAAACAGAGCAATAGCTTGTAAATTTGATAGATGTCCTTTGTGGGTCTGGTTTGAATTAAAACCGAAGCCAATGCAGAAACCTGTGACAGAAGCCCCTTCACATAACTGGTTTTGATTCTGCACGGAACTGAATGCCACTGGGGAAAGCTTAAGAGAGCTGTGACAACTGGGCTGCTATGGAGGGGTAAAGAGCTAACTACCCTCAATTTGCACCTCCCAAAAGATTCAGTCTCTGAGTGAAGCATGTATGCTCATGGTGCTTACTAAGAAGTCACAGCTCTCTTGGAAAAGCAGGGTAAGGCTCATCTTGCCTGAAAAGCAAAACCATTAAGTAGTACATAAGAAAAATTAAAAGCCCCCCAGGCCCTAGTTTGCGTTCTTCTTGAGCAAGTCGACAGATGTTTGCAATGTAGCTGCTGTTTCATATTATTACTTCCTAACACCTAAGCCATGCCGGGCCATAGTTCAAACTAGAAAGAGGTATTCTGTGCTGTTCATGAGGCCCTGGCTGCCAGCGCAATGTGGAGATACTGCAAGCTTTAGGACTGTTACTGGTTTAGTGGGATATGACCCATTAAACAGAAGTTCTTTAGTACAAATTAACGTTGCTGTCCCAGGTCCTGAACTGCATGTGATCTGTACCAGGTGCACACAGGAGAGGAGGGCACAATGATATCTTTAAGACCAACCTGGTCCTTGGTGTAAGTCAGAGTATTTTCAGGAGTGCTGAAACTTACACCTGGATGACAACAGTCCAAGAGGCCATTTGGGCAGTCAGGAAACCCCAGAAATATCTGCACATCACCAGGTCATACCCCTTTGCCACTGGCTTGGAGGGGCAATGGCACATGAGCTGCTGTCACTGGGGGGTTCCCCCACATAGCCAGAGTGGAGACTGGGTTTTATGGGCCACTATCTACTTTTCAAAGGATAATATCCTGCTCATACCTAATATTTATTCATTCATTAATTCATTCATTCGCTTCCTCCCTTCCCCTGCCCTCCTGCAAAACATTCATTAATTCATTCTCTCTCTCTCTCTCTCTCTCTTCCTCCCCCTCCTCCTCCTCCAGCCAGTCTCTCTATGCCCCTTCTCTTATAGAAGGCATTTGCCCACCCTTTTTAAAGCAAATTTGGGGGTCCTGTTGAGTCTCCAGCTGCTGACAGATGATCACTCAATAGTAGTTTGCAGGAGTGCTTTTCCCTATGATTGTCTGGCTAAGAGACTGTGGCCATTTCTTTTGGCTCCTGGGTGGAATTTAAGGTGTTTGAATTGACCCATAAAGCTCTCAATGGCTTAACTAAGAAGTGTTGGATCAACTTCAGACACAGTGAGTATGTAGGTTAATGTTTAGGTGCCACATGGCTTCTCCAGCTGTACTTATTTCTCCTCTTCTGGACACAGAAATGGGAGTAAAGAAATCCTCACTCCTTCAGCTCAGCCATTATGTGCAATAGAATTACAATTTAATGGATAAACTAGATTAGCAGACTTTTTTGATGATCTATGGTAAGCAGCCTCCCACAAACAGCAAGGAGTCACATAGGATTACTAAGCTGTCTCGGGTCTTCTGTAAGTGCATATGTACAGGTGTATCTGAGATCTCATCCACACCCCACTGAAGTCAAGAGAAATACTTCAACCGACATCAGTAGGATTCAGATCAGGCCTCTGATCCATGAGTTTCTGTTTACTTAGGTGACTTTCCATTGCTGTTATAGGTCCACTAATCTGTTCTCAGAGGAAACAATCAAGGAAATGAAATGGCTGAGGAATTAGCTTCCCATGAAAAGTTGGCACCAGTTTTGATCAATTTTATTGTTTAAGAATGTACATAGATGTATCATTTCCCCCCAGATGACATATCCTAAAGACACATTAGCTGTAACAGGGCAGATTAAGTTATTAATAGCTTTATAAAATGGTTAGGCTTGCCACAGTATGAAATCAGTGAAATAGGGACAGTTCTAGCATCTTTAGACAGTTATCTATCATAAAGAACAAGATAACCTTCCCACATGTGCTGAAGTATCTTTGATTTAGCACTTCTCTATTGTCATTTGTAATGATGTCAGGCCGTTAGTGCCCATATGTTACTGAGTACAGAGAAGACACTCCAACAAGAATTGGGTGGTACTTGAGGAGACACACAAAAAGACAGCAGGGAAAGTAAATGATATCTAGATAAAGGTGAAGGTGTCTCTTTGGAAAGACAAAGGAAGGAAGACAAAGTTAGATATGGAAAGTCCAATACTCAGAGTTATTAAGAATAAGATGCTTTCCTTCTAGATTGACTGAACAGAGTGAGGGTTGTGACAGAAAAATGTATCCAACAGCCCAGGTGCAGGAAATCATTGGCAAGAAGTCTGAAATAAATAGATTGTGTTTATTAACAGACACCTGGGGCAACTTCAACTTTTCCCTCATGATTTTATGAAACAAGCCCTGGTATTAGTATTAATTACTACAGCAACATGTTTGCTAAAGATTCAAACTCTTTTGAAAAGGTCCCTCTAGGCTTACTTGAGAGCTCCACATAGTCATTGCTGATTTCTTTTTTGATTCAGGACATAAAGCAAACCTGAAAGCTGCCAACAGTTGTATTTGGAGAGTGAGTTGTTTTAGCAAAGAGTGAGAACAGTTTGGGCAAACAAGATCTTCATTTAAGCTTAGTGTAAAGCTGGTGGAATGCTGCAGAAACAACATTCCAAATGCCAGCTCAGTTTAAATATCTGCATGCCTCCTTTTATTCACTATTCACAGATAATCATGCAAATATATTTTTAGAGTGGCTGGGGAATAACTGCTCTTCATGTGAACATGAATGTCATTATTTCATAGCTGTCATTTGTCATTCTTCTCCTTAAAAAAGTTTCAGCCATCTAACCAGTTAGCAAAAGGATTAATATGTGTCTTAGGTAATCAATTACATGTCATGAACACCATGTCAATTGCTCGTCCAAGCTAATCAGCAAATACAAGTGAAAAAAAAATGAAGTATTTGCAGAACTCAGGCTTGGTTCTTGAATGATTAAATAGAAGAAAAAAGAAAAAAGACCAAATTTGCTCAGAATGTGCAAGATCAGCACCTTATGATAGAGTAAAATGTATTCCTTTAGGAGAAGTTATAGGTAATGTGTAGTTGCACCAAACTGTGTGCTGGAGAGATTTGATCTCTGGTGGCTAAATCCCTGAAAAACTCTAGTTTAGCTCCTTCATTCCTTCTGCTAAACTCATGTCCTGCTCACTTTAATCTTTCATGATGGTGGAATTAATCTGATTAAGACACAGGAACGGTTGCTGTTCACACCCTGGGACTGAATGCTCTAGTGTGATCTCATGCTGAAGCTATAATTTGAAATCAGAGAAACTCCTAGCAGTCAATTTTTCTGTTTTTTTCCTCCTCAGTCAAGTTTACAAAGTATTTACACACTGTAGAGTACTTATTTGTGGGAACAATCTGGCCATCATCTATATTTCAGTGGTCCTCAACCATTTTTGCCCAAAGTAAACCCTTTAGCTAATCAAGGCCATCTTGATCACTCACTCACTAAACAGTCTCCATGTTTCCTCTTACATGAGTATTTGTCTCCCCCACCCCCTGCAGTCCTCACCTAATTACTTTTCAGATTTCTGTACAAACAAGTGCAAACAGGCTCATTGCTAGAGTGATTCCATACCAAAAGGTGTACGAGTATAATGTATTGTACTACTCCTTAGCTCTGTGTTGCACATCACCCATGCCTGGCCTTTAATTTCACCTCTAGAATTTCCAGACATCCGGAGCAAGTTTCTTAAAACAGCATTCTCCCATACATACTCTGTCTTCCTGAGTGTATGAATATCCCAAGATCAGAGCTGGCTTGCTCTGCTGGTGCCTATTGAAGTCAATGGGTGTCCTACTGATTTCAATGGAGTTTAGGTCAGGCCGCTAATTATTCATGCAAAAATCTCCATGATATCCTTTGGAAGGCTAATGTTCAGGAAACAGTAATACCATCCCTCCCTCCAAAAATATACCCAAGGCAGAAAATTCTTTAGGTGAACATTCAAATTGATTTTTGTACTGCAGCTGGGTTTTTTTTCAGCTCCATTATATTTTCCCCTTTCTTGTCATTATAATGATATTTACTCATCTTTAACTTTCTGCCCACTATGTATTTATTGTTTGGAGGATATCAATTTAATCTTCCCTTTCCCTCCTCACTAACAGTTTGGTCATGCTTATCTGGTAGAAACTTGATTTAATTCAGTTCCTTAGCAGGGGCCACCAGGAAATAGAATAAGTGCTCTTCATTAGCCTCTCCTTTCATTATTTTTGTAACTATGCTTTTTAAAGCTAGGAACAAAATCAGCTGCCAGCTATCTTCATGATGGGGATGTTTAGAATCTGATCAGACTCTTATTATCTGGTACACTTCCAAAATTCTTAAATCAGACAAAGCAGCAGAACTTGCAGACTGAAGCTCTTCTCAAGCGATTTTTTTTTTTTTTTTTTTTTTTTTTTTTTTAAGAGAGAGAAAGGGGTAGATGGAAATTCATTAAACAAGGTAGCAGGCTGTTGTATTAATTTAGATGGACTATATGGGCTGAAGGTGTTAACATAACCCAGTCACTGTCCAATATTAAACAGTGTTAAGCAAGGTTTAAACGAGGTTTGGTATTCAGAGACCTCAACCTGGATAATAAAATGGCAAACACACCATTAAAAATCCTTTTATTGGTGTGCTTGCCCTTTTAAGTATTAAGTAAGGTTTTTATTTTAACATTTCTTTTTCCTTTAGCTGGAGAAAGTTTAGAAGGAAAAAACCCCTTGTGTGACAGTCTCTTAAATGGTGACAACTGTCCCTTGGGCAAAAAGAGAAGGTAGCTAAAATGGGCTGGAGCTGTTGTTGCTGAAGTCCTTTCCCATTTAATTTCAGGTGGTGTCTGGGAGCCAGTAGAGGTGGCACCGTCATCTGGCTTCCTCTCTCTGGCCCGCTCTGTTCAGGACATCTCTCAGAATTAGGACAAAAAGGGTGGTAGCCCTGATGATGAAGTTCGCTCTAGTAGCCCCCATCTGTTCTTTCATGTTTCCTCCCAAATACCCACAAATGGACCCAAAAAAGGAAACGATGGATGGAATGACCCATCTCCTCATTATTTCATTCACCAATTAGGTCTAGTTTGTGACCCACCAAGTTTGGTTCATTAATTTCCAGATTCATATTTTCTTGTTTACCAAGCATGATTTTAACACAGTCCTTGAGTTATACCCCAGCAGGCCTTTATGTTTGGACTAATTCAGTCTGTCTCCCTTTCAAACCTTTTCTCATCAACATTTGTTGTCCTAGCTTATTGTAACATCTTATGAACTTACACTAATTTTTTTTTTCCAGTTGCACTCACAGTTAGCGTAAATTTGTAGGCCCAATTATCACAACAAGCCCCATGCTGGATTTGCTTTGTTTGAACTTTGAATCTGAATTATTATCCACCTACCATAATATCACAATCAGCTATAGCAACAATGCTTAACTTCGTTGCAGCCTTGATTATACAGCCACAGGCAAGGTATAACTTTGCTAATATATCAAGATAATATGTCCTCTGAGCTATCTGATTATATTATTTGTGATACCTGACCTAATTCTTTGGTCTTTTTCTTAAAGGTAGCACAAAACTCTCCAGTATGCCAAATAATCCCAAACTTTCTTTACCCTGTCTATTTATATGTTTTTGCACGTGGCAATTGTGAAAAGGGGCCAGTCTATTTGATAACTGAGATCAGTGGGCAGAGCCCACCCAGATCTCAAAAGGCCATCCCCCTTAAGTGAAGAAAGGCCACTAAACACAGAAATCAGATTATGAGGGATAAAGAATTAAAAGAGGATGGGGGTGCAGATCACTAAGTGTCCCCCTCTGGATCCCGAGCAGAGAAGTCCAGGCAACACCCATTTCTCTGAGGAGTCTAAGGTGTCAATGGACGCCATAAAAGGAACCTCTGCCAGGATACGTGAACAGACAAGGACAAAAAAAGGCTACACAGATTCAGAAATCCCATCCTCCCCCCCTTCAACTTCCTCCTCCTGGACTGATGGATGGCCATCATGGCCAGTGCCAGGAGAAGGCTGAAGGTCTCAGGACTTTATGGGGCTTGTCATAATATGTCCTTACCAGAGCACCTCCTTTGGCACTGAGTGGTACAGAAACCACTCAACTTTAGTTTCCCAACTGGTGTTCTGTTCTCCAGCTAGGTATTTTGCAGTTGTACCCCTTCCAGGGCTAGTTTGCTACAAAACATTGAGTGTATGGTCCAAAACAAATGTCCCAGCATGAAGTCCATTTATCACCCCACTACAAGTAGTCATTAAGATCCCAAGATCTCATCCCTCAACAAACCCCATACCATATTCCAGCACCTTCTAGGTGCACTTGAGCATTTTTTTTAAAAAAGTCTCAAGTCAATAAATCATTCTACGGCCTCATCATCACAAATGGCATCACAGTTTCAGCTGAAATTTTCCAAAAATATTCAGCCTGAGGCAGAGCCCTGGCACAGAAAATTTCAGCCCGAACAGTTAAAGTTTGGCAAAGTTATAAGCCACTCATAACAGGATCTTATAGTGGGAAATGTGGGGAAAACTTAATAGACCATACTACCAGCCACACCTATAATTTAAACAGAGTGGGCATAATGCTAACTCTTTATACTATATCACATTTTCCTAGTAGCAGAGTTGGTTCTAGCACTTCCAGGTCCCTCCAGATCCATTTTGTTGGGCTCACCTGTGTAATAATTCCATTTCTCCCTAATTCTCAAAATTAAAATCATAAATAGTTTGTATTTCATTGCACATAAAACTACAAGGCAAGTAAAATTAAAAAGTGATCAGATAGCAAGAGCCGTACCCCCATGGTTCCACCATCAATAGGATGTAAAATCCATGGGAGACTTCCCACAAAATGTACTTGCCAGATGGAAAAACAAAATCTTTAAAAATTTATGAAGTTTTAAAACAGTTTGGTAAAAATACTATTCAGATTAACTGATAATATTGTATGGTGTTTTTTTAAACAAATAACTAATTAAACGGCTCTGACATAAATGCTTTCCATTCATCCAAAACAACGATCAACAAGAGGGCCAAGAATGGGACATAGAGGCAGTTTGAGGGAGTTGGAAAGGAAGGAAGGAGAGAGGCAAGAAACCATGCAGAGGCCATATGATTGGGGAGGAGAGAGAGAATGCAGAGGTAAATGTGTGTCGATATCAAGTGGCAGCTGCTAAGGGATAGATGTGCTTGGAATAGCCCCCAGTCAAGGAAATGGCAGGTAAGGCAAGAGAAGACTCTATAGCCTTTGGAAAACACTGATTGTCACCATACGGGTATCTCAAGAGGCAGCCTATTTAAAGGTGGACTCAGGAAGCTGCTCCAAAAAGTTCTGATTGGGCCTAGGAAGGTCAAGCCTTAAGGCTGTCTTCATTCTCTGTGTGATACAGCTTGCTTATTCACTCTTGGTCTGGAGAAAGGACTGTTCATCTTATTTTGCCTCCTAATAAAGACCCTGATTATCCTGGGTCATCCAGCCTGCCTGCCAACATAGGTTTTGGAGCTCACACAAGCCAGCCTTATGCAGCAGTGCCAATCCCAAAACAGTCAGAGAAGAGGGAACGTGTGCTAGTGCTTGGAGTACAGAACCGGAATTGGGAGTCTGGAAGTCTCTCCTTATTCTGTTAATGACTTGCTGTGTGACCTAGGGCAAATCACTTAATCTGTAAATTGGGGATTGTAATACTTGGCTACCTCAAGGGTGTGTTAGGAGGCTAAATTGTTGGGCTAGGAAAGCATCACATGGGAGATGTTCTAGAAGGGCTAAGTGTTCTGTCTGTATGAAAGTGCACACGATAGGATTAGACTCTAGAGCAAAGGCATCAGACTCTTAAAAACAACCTTAAAAGGGAGACAACAGATCTATGCTTTTCTGCCCTCGCATATCACAGTCAGAAGCATTGTGTACAATGCTCCATCACTTTAATCATCATTGCTTTAGGAATACCCTGATGTAAATAGTCTGTCTTCACTAATTGTTTTCAAAGAGAGAGATGTTAGATTCAAACTCATCTAATGCAAGAGGTTTTCACAGAATAAATCAGGCTGGCGGCTGGCTGGCTATCAACTCAATCTGCTAACCATCTCCAAAGATTTTTTTTTTTAATTTCTATGAAGCGATTTGTGTCAGCAGCACAGCTTGCCACTGCTGACCTCTCTGGGTCATGGAATTATAAGTAGCGATAGAAGCAGATTTTTCTTGCTGGGAAAAAAGTCAAGGGAATTAATAGAAAATATACCTTATTCTTGTAATTTTTGTCAATTCAGTGGGGTGAGTAAAAGTGTTATACCAAGTGAGATGACTTGGTCATTCTTAAATCAACTTACAGTGATACACATTCTAAGCCCCACAGTAGTTGCCAGAGGTTATAAATATTGGTAACCTGGGAGACAGAGTGGACAAGTCTCCTAGTCTTCATACCTATGCGACACTCAACTCTGCTGTTTCTTCAGGTCTTGACCCCTTTACTCACTCCACCACACCTCATCCCTGTGTGACATTTCCTCCAACTCTGCTCCTGAGCTGCTGAACAGCCCTGGAGGAAGAATATCAGAGACAGAGCACTCTTTATGTACTACAAATTTGTACTTTTTCCTTCAATTCTGCTGTCTTCCTTATCCATCCTTGTTGTGTCTAACAGTTACAACCCCCAGCCTCTTCCCCAGCTTCCTCACTCCTAGCATAGGATCTTGATAGTTCCCTCAAACATAAGACTGACAAGATCTGATGTGATCTTTCCCTCTCTCCTGCCCTATCATTCACCCCTTCTTCCATCCTATCCTCCTTCTAGCCAGTATCTGGCCCTGAGGTTACTTGCCTACTCTCTGCTTCCATTCTCTCTGCCAGCCACCTCAACCCAAGGTGATTTTGATTTTTCACCTCCTTTCTCACTGATCTTCATTCTTACTTATTTTGCTTACTTTTCTGTCCCTATTTCCCTTACTTGAAATAAGCAAACAGAAAATAACGAACCAGTAACTACTTTGTCTGTTCTCCAGCCACCACACTTAAAACTCACTTAAAATCACTACCAGTGTCTCAAAGCAATCAGCTGGGCACAGATCCTGCTCGACTACACCACAGTGATGGGTTCTGTCACAGAGACCCCTTTGGGACTGTCACCTGATGTGCTGGAATTACCTCTGAGCCCATTTTCCCTGTCAGCTTGGGACTCCAGAACCCTGTCTTGTTGAGCCAGACACGCTAGTCTACTGCAATACAGACCCAGGTCTGGTCCATGCTCCCAAAACTGTAGATTTTAACAAAAAACTGCTCAGCAAGTCACTTATCTCCAGCACCCAGACACCCAGTTCCCAATGGGATCCAGACTCCAAATAAATCTGTTTTACTCTGTATAAAGCTTATACAGGGTAAACTCATAAATTATCCACCCTTTATAACACTGACAGAGAGATATGCATAGCTGTTTGCTCCCCCACATATCACTTATTCTGTATTAATTAATAAACAGAAGTGATTTTATGAAGTATAAAAAGTGGGATTTAAGTGGTTTCAGTAATAACTGACAGAACAAAGTAAGTTACCAAGTAAAATAAAACAAAACACGCAAGTCTAAGCCTAATACAGTTAAGAAACTGAATTGTAAATCTCACCCTCAGAGCTGTTCCAATAAGCTTCTTTCACAGACTAGACGCCTTCTTAGTCTGGGACCAATCCTTTCCTCAGTACAGTTCTTGTTAGTTTCAGCTCAGGTGGTAACTCAGGGATTTCTCATGACTGGCAGCCTCCTTTGTTCTGGTCCACCCCGTTTTATGGCTTTGGCACAAGGCGGGAATCTTTTGTCTCTCTGGGTCCCCACCCTTCCTTCTAAATGGAAAAGCACCAGGTTTAAGATGGATTCCAATACCAGGTGACATGGTCACATGTCCTGTGAGACCCCCAAGCCTTCATTCTTCCCAGCCTGACTCATGAACACAGGAAGGCTTACAAGTAAACAGAGCCATTTACAACCAATTGTCTTGGTTAATGGGAGTGTAAACCTGTGGACTCACCCCCACAGCACCTCCTACTGGTTACTTTGGGAATTAGCTCAGTTTGCACCCCAGAACACCCTCTGCAGGCCAGTGATCCACCTGTCCTCTTCTACTGGCCCCATTGTCCCTCCCTGGACCCCAGTGCCCCTTTTACATGGGGTTCTACCCCCTGGCAGTAACCCCTTTTTCTTAGGGTTTCCCCCTCCTGGGAACCCCCCCCACCCTCTATCCCCACTTTGCCTCAGTATTGGCTACTGCCAGTCATCGTCTAGCCCCACACCCTGGGGCAGACTGCAGTATCAGCCACTCATCATCAGCAAAGGGGTTTGGACCTGCTGCCTTGGCCTACCCCTGGGTTGCACCCTGCAACCCCAGTATCTCTTGGCCTAATCCTAGGCCACAGCCGGGGGCTTTCCAGGCAGGAGCTCCTCTGCCTTTCCCCAATACTGCTTTACTCTAGGTACCTTGTCAGTTCTGTGCAGCCATGCCCTTCTCCCTCTACAGGCAGAGGGAGACTGTCTGCTCCTGGCTTCTCTGCCTTATATAGGCCTTATGGCTCAGTTTGGGGCATGGCCCCAGCTGCAGCCACTTCCACAATCAGCCCAGCCTAAAAGGCTGCTTTCTCCAGCCCCAGCCCCTTCCCCGGGCTGTCTTAACCGCTTCAGGGCTGGAGCAGAGATCCACTCTGCTACAGGGAGCTATCAAGATTCCGAGCCATTATTAATGACCCACACTTTGCATAGTTACCATAGGACTTCAGAGTAATACTTCATCTTTCTAGCTTCAGATACAAGACTGACACATTCATACAAATAGGATGAACACACTCAGTATATTATAAGCTTTGTAAAGATACCTTACAAGAGACATTTTGAATAAAGCATATTCCATTTACATTATATTTACACTCATAAGCATATTTCCATAAACATATGGAGTGCAACATCACAGGATGAGCAGCCAATGGGACGGGTAGAGAAGGGGAAGGATGAGGAAAGCCTGCTGAGTGAAGTCCCAGGGGACAGGGGGATGTAAGAGAAGCAAAGGGTCTAGATGGCAAGGCTGGAATATTTTATGTGCATTACACACATTTTAGGTTATGTTTCTTTGCCTTTTTCTCTCACTTTTCCAAGTATTAAATATCCTAAAATTCATCCAAATGCAGATACGAACCTCTGGCAACCCCCAAAGCCAGGTATGTTTGGAGAAGTCTTTCTGACAAATTTCTTCTTGTGCTGGTGTAACCTACACACCTCTTGGGTGTGGTGTTCTGTCCCATCTACTGCCATTAAGACCATTTAGAAAGAGAGATTAATGAGTTTGCTCAACAGGCTTTGCTAAACAGTCATTTGGCTTTTAGCTCGTGCAATAGTGGCTCATGCATTTAGCTCCAGAGGTCTCTGGTTCAATACTGTCTGCCAATGACTGGGGTCTGTCAGTTTCCAACAAATAGCCTGATTTTCAGAGGTGCTGCAGGTCACTGACCACAAGTCCAGTGGCTTCAATAGGACCTGCAGATACCCAGCATTTCTGAAATCATCCCACTTATTTAGGTGTGTAAATATGGAGTTAGATGTCAAACTTTAGCCACCTAAACCCGTGTTTGAAAATTTTAGCTTTAACCTCTCTGGGCCAAATTTAGAGGCAAACCTAAGGGAGTCTAATCTGGTGTAATTTGCATCTTCTTAAAGCCAACTCAGTCATTCTACTTTTCATTCACATTCACTTACTAATGGAAAATTTACACCCTTTTACACATCTCTGAATTAGGATCGCCAAGTCTATGAGGGGCCACTGAATTAATATGCTGAGAGGTCAGATGAGCGTATCAAGGAAAGCAGCTAACAGGATTAAGTAAAAGCTGAGTAAAGATTTAAACCTAGATTTCAAGAGATATTAGGAGCCTAAATACCTTTGAAAATTGGGGCCTTCAAAAATAGGTCTCAAAATACCTGGCTAGAAGCAGCAGGATTAAGATTGAAACTATTTCCCACACTCCATTAATATCTCATGTGGTTCACTGCTCTACCATGTCCATTTTTTTTCTAGAGAGAAATTGTGCTGCTCTCCCATTCTAGGCAAAATCTGAGCTAATGATTTTACTCTACTACTAATTAATTAGAATTGAATCGTTGAGGCCATACAATATGCAGCCCTGTTAATCCCAAATTAATTAATTATGACCAGCATTATTAAAAAGAATAATGCCAAATCAATTAGTAATGCTAGAAAACTTAAAATATTATCCTTTTGTTGTTCCTTTACCACATATTAATGATTTGACTTCATCTTTCAGCCTGACTTCTTGTGCAGTCTTCTGGGCCCTTCTGTTTCCTTGTATAAGTGGTTTGCTACCTAACCTTCAGAACAGCTGCAACACTGAATATTTTCCCTCTCTGTTTTTGTGCTTTGCCTTTTAATTTGGTCTAAATCAATCAAAAGAAACTTTACCATGTCTTTACAGTTCTATGATGCTCCCCCTGGGATGCTATGGCTGTACACTTACTCAGATCAGTGTCTGAAAACACTGAATTAGAAAATTCAGCTATTTTCTATACAAAATTATTTTTCTGCAAAAGAAATGTCAATATTGATCTTAGAAAAACACTGTATTTTCATCAAATTATTGGATTCTTTTGAGTGAAAAGGGCTTTTTCTCTCAAATATTTTCAGATTTTTATTTATAACGTTTTTGTTTACAATGTAAAAACAAATAAAATTGCAGGATGACTAGAGATTCTGCTCCAGTTAAAAACTAAGACCAAGAAATTCCTCTCAACTATTGAAGAGCGCAGGAACTTCTTGGGACTGATAGAATACTAGAAATTAATTCTATATTAAATCAGTTTACTGCAGGAAGTTATTATACATGGCACCCTCTGAGATCATAGTGCATAAAATATATAAGAAAAAATCAACCACATTAGTTAATCAAAATATAAGCAACACACAACTGGTTAGTTACAGAGGATCTTGGGGAACATTCAAATAGGACGTTGTTAGTGGTTTTATGAAAAATCATTAATATTATTGCATCATAAATCATAAAAATATCTGATTTAAGAAGATGAATTTTTGTACCATATAGAGCTGGTTGAAAGTTATAGAATGTAAAGATTTTGTCATTAAGAAAAGGCTCTTTAACCTAAAAGGGAACATTTTGTGAAAAATTATGAAGAGTCATTGAAATTTTCCATTTTTTGCAAAAAAAGTCTTGACATTTTTAATTTAATATTTTTATTGAAATAATTTTCAAAATTATTATTGAAATGTTTCGTTTACTGAAAACAATGTTTTCTCACTCTTTCTTCCAGTAAATGAAGAGCATTTCAACAATTTTGCAAACTATCTTGGTAAGCATTTCAGTAAAACTTTGGTTAAAAGCTTGCAAAAAATTAATGAAAATGGGTCCATTCTGGGCTTTGCACAATAGAAAAAAAAAAGATTTTTTTCTCAAATTCCTCTTTTTTGTCCATCTCTGGCAACATGGAAAACAAAGTGAAGTAAGATGATGTAACTGATTTTGAATGTGTTTTCAAAATTGGATCAAGTTCTAAGTGAAGTTATGGGGAGGGGGAAAGATTTTTGAATGAGATTCTCTAGTTCTTTAGCTACCGTAATGGACTAATAACGGCCCAAATAATAAAATATTAATCCCTTGTGCATATAGACATGGGGCTAGGGGAAGCCTCTTTTTATTTCAAACCTATCCAGAAAAGTGTTTGAAAAACTTGCTGGTGTGTAACTTCAACCCAGAGGACTGGTCCTTGTAAGTCAGAGAGCCTCTAATGTGAAAAACAGACAAACACAAAACACCTTGGGAGCCCTTTATCCTGCATCTTTGTCTCTTTTGCTAGTAGTAGTGGAATGATAAATTATAGCGTCTGTGAGCTGCCAAGTCCATTGCTCTAGTTGCAGACCCAAAATCATTGTCGATTATCATATCACTGCCTAGTAGGTCTGTGTAATGCAGTCTTTTGGAATTACTTCAATAAGACTTTCAGTAAAGTAGGTTTTCAGTCAAATCTTGCCAGAGCAGCTCTAGAACAGTGTAATTATAGATAGTGCTGTGAGGGCTAGGAGAATGAAACGTTGCCCAATCCTGTCAAGTGCTGAGTACCGCCATAAAATCAGTAGACTGCATTTTTCAGACTATCTCAGAAGGGACTCAGCAACTCAAAGGCAAAGGCACTTAATGACTATAATGGCTGCAATATAACATGTCCTGACCGCAAGGTGTTGTAAACTAGAGACAGGTTGAGGCTTTTTCTTCAGCTGGACACCTAAGGAGTTCTCTAGATACATTTAAAAATAATTATTTAATCTCATAAAGAAACTACTGCCTGATTTTCTTGTTCACCTACATTCAAATCACAGAAAGAAAGAAAAATTTGCCGACTTTGCTTTCTGTACAAACCTGTTTGAAAGCGTCATACCAAATGTTTTCCCAAACCAGGCCTGCTTCTGCCAATAAATACTACACTAGGCCCATTCCTGCATAGAACTCAGCATGGGGGGACCCCAGCATCTGCAGAGAGCTCTATTGGAGTCATTGGGGTTCATACGGTGCAGGAATCAGCTTATAGGGAGCACCTGGCAGGATCAAGACCTAAACTCTTATTCTCACCTGATTTAAACAAATCTCACAATCTGAATACCTCATTCCTTGGGTGAATCCCTACATTCATGGAGATCCATATGTTTGTGACTCTTGAACTACCAATCAGATGCAAATCATTCAGATAAGCCAGAAGTCACATGAGTCAGGGCTGGTTTTCTCTTTAAGTAGCCTTTGTTCTGTCTATGCAAATTACAGTATTTAGGGCTGAGATTTTTACAGCTGCTCCAAGGATTTGGCGGTTCAATTGCCATTATACAGAATTGTGTCAGAATTCCATAGGCAGCTTATTTCAGCTAAGAAGTCTGTTCAATTCTACCTGCATTTGTACCTGCAATTTTGTGTCACTTTTTTCCTAAATGTTTTCAGATAAAGCAATAAAAATGAAGCAGATAAAAATTATTCATTAAGAAAATATAAAGAATAATACTGCTGGTCTCCTGAGTAATACTGTTACTCAATGATAAAACAGTTTAAAGATGGGATATGTTATAATAGAGCTATTAATTTTTCTGCTATTTTATTCACTGTGGTACTTAGAAATTTGAATATGAGAAGGTTGCCACAGCTGAGATAATGACCCCTCTTCTAATTACTTAAATTAGTCTGGAAGCAGGATTAGAGAGCTACCCATTGGGTCATTCTGATTTGTTTCCACTTCCTCTGTAGCTATTCTGAATGGGAGCTTTCTTAGGGGTATGAAAGAGCAATAAAGAATTCTGTGTGCTTCATTAATATGTGCAGCAAAGCAGTGTAAGAGCTGGTGGCTGCTAATACCAAGAAGGGCAGATGCTGGCGGCTATTATGTCACACTGTTGCACAGAGTAATGAAACCCATTAATCAGTCCTCATGGCTTTGGGGAGCACTAGGAAAGAATTTGTTGACCTTGTGAGCACAGCTAAAGCTTTTTAAAAATGTTTTATATATTTATCACATAAGTAATTAAGATATGTCCCCATTGTATTACAATAGCAATTATAATAATGTACTGATATTATAGTGTTTGGTTGTTTTGTTCTGGTTTTTCTGCACTCCAACGTGACAAGACGCAAGTGTGGCTGGGGATGGTTTGATTCCTGATAAGACGTAGTTTAAGATACAGGGCCATAGACTCCCCTCAGTGCAATAGCCTAGACCCAATCACAGGAAAGAGAGTTATAGAATTGTCAGTTAAAAACTGAGGCAAACAAGTATCCTTCATAGCATCTAGCACTGCTAGTAATAAAGTTCCACCTTACAATGACTATTTTGGGTATTTTTCTCAAATGGCTGATTCTAAGTGTTTGCAAATTTAGAGCCAACTTCTATGTTCTGTTACACAAATGCAACTCCTTCTCATCTCAGAAAGAGCTGCGCTCATGTGAATCAGAATAGAATTTGGCAATCCTTTTTCAGCTGGAAATATATATTTGAATATTTCTGTGCTTGGATGTGATTTAAAACCAAATATATTAGATGTTTTCAACAGTGAGAAGGACACAGTCCTCAGAACAGAACATCCAGGTAAGCTGCTTTGAGATGGCGTGGCAGGACTTTGTGGCTCCAGTAATGTGGGGTTCTACAGAAAATCCACATGGTGCTTGCATATAAACTTGTGACACTGAATATGTGTAAGTCCTGTGGCCTGAACCTCTAGAGGGTAAGGAACTTTCTGATCCTATCTATTGGTGAACAGGAGGAAGTATGGTTACAGCAAGAGTTTTATTTGCATAAACTTTCCACCCGGAATTCCTAAAGTGGCACTTTTGGAGTCACCATAACTGAAGATAAACTCAGAATTGGTTGAGTAGTTTAATTGAATTGCAAGAGCGGAAAAGGGCTCCTACCTTGTGGAGTACAACCTAGGTGGTAAGAACTCCACTCCAGGGTCCTATAAGTACTAGTTCCCCTCCACTGAGGAACCTGTGCAATTGGGATGACTTAGCAATGCAGAGGCACCTCTTTGCTGAAGCTACAGAGGATAGCAATAGAGTGGAGGGAACTCTGGTGAGGTCTTTCTTACCCTGTCACTAAATAAAGCTGAAATCACTATAGTGGTGAAACCTCAGAACAGGACTAGGCAACACTTATCAAGAGACTGGAGTCAGGCCTGCCTGAGTGTACCTTGAGACTCCAGGTCTACATTACCCACTGACACCAAACTGTGAGTAAAGAGACATTTGCCTGCTGGACATTCACACCAGTGGGTGGGGAACTATGTTAATGGATTCTTGCCAACATTACCATGGGGATAGTATTTTATTTATCATTCATTTGGATAGACTATTGCTGTATTTTCCCAAATTGCTGTTCCCTTCCCCCCAATAATGTTTTCCTTGTTTCATACACAGTGCTTGCAAGTGGGGAAATATTGTCTATTAAAGGTGCACAGGGAAGGTATTGATTGATTTTAGAAACTCTGGGTGGGGGTGGAGGTATTAGTTTTCAGAGGGACCTCTAATTGAATCTGGACCTCGTTGCTGCCAACAACAATGGGCAGAACAGTCACATATGTGAGTCATATACAGTCATATATCTGAGAACAAACTATACCTATCCATCCAATTCTTGATCAAGGACTAACCTTGTTTTGTTGTGTTTTCCTTGTAAGTATTGCATCTTGACAATGGAAAGAAAGAAAGAAAGAAAGAGGGTACTCTTTAAGATAATAGATTTTCTCCCAACAGTGCATGTTATTGAGCTATGTTACCATTACATTAAACGTGAACATCAACAAGCAAACACACACACACACAAGAAAGATGAGACTATACAATGGCTGCCATTAGCATACTGAGCATTTGCCAAGAGATACCAAAATGTAGCCAAAGTTATTTCCTCATCTATGTTTAGGAAAAGCTGTGACATCAGAGCTGTTGATAAACATTGAGTTTTTAGTGATTGCACATGGGGATCTATTTAGTCATATACCATGTAAGACCTTACTAAAATGTCTTCATAAAGAAGCTTAAGTACAACAGTATTTGTCCTGAAGCACAGGTGGAGTAAAGAGCACTCTAAACTAGGCTCTGCACTTCAGACTAGCTGAACAATGGGACAAGTCTCCTGGATTTATTGCCTGGTTATTATGGAAGCCTGGACCCAAAGATATGACTACTTAGTTTTTGTAAGAGTTGATTGGTTTTCACACTTTCCTCCTTCAACAACAGCTTTTATATTCTTAACAATGCTCCTTGACCTATTTTTTTGCACTTCTCAATGATTCCATCCCATGATCCATCAATGAATTTATTTTCAGCACAGTCCAAAGTGTGAATTAGGTTTTAAAAATCTTAATGATTAGTGATAGTAGGGTCATTCCTGCTGTTCCAAGTTAGTTGATTAGTCAGGGATGTGTCAGAGCTGCCATTAAAAACCTTGTTTTGTCAAGAATTTTAAAACCCTTAATAATGCATTTGGGATTGGAACAGCATACATATTTTCCGTTTAACGTGGGTTGATAAATATACATTTGCGGTTTTAAAGGGTTTTTCATGCCTATATTTTTCAATAATGGCTTTTTCAATAATGGCTTTGTGGACTTGTAAATAGCTAAACCTGACAGTGATTTGGAAACTAGATATGGCATTATATTACTTTTACATAATATTTCCATGAAAAACTTGGAAAGGATTTGGGGCACTGGGACAATTGACCCATGTATTTTGATCTGCTGGGGTTTAACATGGAAGGGCAGCTCAAGGTTTTCTGGATCCGTAGCTTACAACTAAAACTGCTTGGGAATTTTTCTATGAAACATTTTTATCATCAAAAATGCTGATTCATCAAAACCAAAATGTTTTGAAGACAAGGGTCAATTTGACAAATTTCCTACTAGCTGTCTAAAATCCTACCTGCCACATGGGGCCACAACAGTGGTACCCCTAACTCACCCAGCAATATTGTCAATTTATCCAGCGATACACTCAACCCGGCAGAAGAGTCTGTCCTATCTCGGGAACTCTCTTTTTGCCCCACCGCCCCCATGAAAATGATACAGTTCTGCGGTGACCTGGAAGTCTACTTTTGCCGCCTCCAACTCAAATAATGCTTTCAACATAACACTGAAAAGTACACTGATACACAGATATGCATCCCCACCACCACCACCAACAGCACAAGAGGAAGAACTCCACATGGACTCCTCCGAAGGGTCTAAATGACAGTCTGGACCTATACATAGAATGCTTCCGCCGAGGTGCGCAGGCAGAAATACTGGAAAAATAACATTGTTTGCCTCATAACCTAAGTCATGCAGAATGCAATGCCATCCACAGCCTCAGAAACAAACCTGGCATTATAATCAAAGAGGCTGATAAAGGAGGTGCTGTTGTCATCATGAACAGGTCTGACTACCAAAAGAAGGCTGCCAGACAACTCTCCAATACCAAATTCTACAGGCCACTTTCCTTAGATCCCACTGAGGAATATACTAAGAAACTGCACCATCTACTCAGGACACTCCCTACACTAACACTGGAACAAATCAACATACCCTTAGAGCCCACACCGGGATTATTCTATCTACTACCTAAGATCCACAAACCTGGAAATCCTGGATGCCCCATCATCTCTGGAATTGGCACTCTCACTGAAGGACTGTCCAGATATGCATTGATGATCTTCCAGAAAACACCATCCTAGCCACCATGGATGTGGAGGCTCTCTAAACAAAACAACCCACACACAGATGGAATACAAGCTGTCAGGAACAGTATCCCTGATAATGCCACAGCACAACTGGTTGCTGAGCTCTATGACTTTATCCTCATGCACAATTATTTCAAATTTGGTGATGATATATACCTCCAGACCAGTGGCAATACTATGGGCACCCACATGGCCCCACAATATGCCAACATTTTTATGGTTGACCTGGAACAACGCTTTGTCAGCTCTTTTCCACTCACACTCCTTCTCTTCCTATGCTACATTGATGACATCTTCATCATCTGGACCCATAGGAAGGAGACTCTGGAAGAATTCCGCTACAATTTCAACAGCTTGCACCCCTCCATCGACCTCAGCCTGGACCAATCTACACGGGAGGTCCACTTCCTAGACACTATTATACAAATAAGTGATGATCACGTTAACAACACCCTATACTGAAAACCCACCAACAACTATGCCTACCTTCTTGCCTCCAGCTTCCATCCCGGGCACATCACACGATCCATCGTCTAAAGCCAAGTGTTGAGGTACAACCACATTTGTTTCAACCTCTCAGACATAGACCAACACCTACAAGATCTTTACCAAGCATTCTCAAAACTACGATAACTGCACGAGGAAATAGGGAAACAAATCAACAGAGCCAGATACGTACCCAGAAACCTCCTGCTGCAAGACAAGGCCAAGAAAGAAACCAACAGAACTCCGCTGGCCGTCATCTACAGTCCTCAGCTAAAACTCCTCCAACGCATCATCAGTGATCTATAACCCATCCTTGACAATGATCCCTTGCTTTCACAGGCCTTGGGAGGCAGGCCAGTCCTTGCCCACAGACAACCCACCAACTTTAAGCATATTCTCACCAGCAACCATATACTGCACCATAGTAACTCTAACTCAGTAACCCATCCATGCAACAAACCTCAATGCCAGCTCTGCCCACATATTTACACCAGTGACACCATCACAGGACCTAACCAGATCAGCCACAACATCACCGGTTCATTCACCTGCACATCCATCAATATAATATACACCATCATGTGCCAGCAATGCCCCTCTGCTATGTACATCGACCAAACTGGACAATCCCTATAAATGGACAAGTCAGAGTATTAGGAATGGCAATATACAAAAACTGTCGGAGAAGCACTTTCAAACCTCCCTGGACACACAATAGCAGCATTTAAAGGTAGCCATCCTGCAGCAAAAAAACGTCAGACCAGACTTAAAAGAGAAACTGCTGAACTTAAGTTCATTTGCAAATTGACACCATCAGCTCAGGACTAAACAAACTACAGAAGCAGTTTCTCCTCCCTTGGTGTTCACGCCTCAGATGCTAGAAGAGGGCCTTATCCTCCCTGATTGAATTAACCTCATTATCTCAACTGATTCTTCTCTGCATATTTATACCTGCCTCTGGAAATTTCCACTACATGCGTCTGACGAAGCGGGTATTCACCCACAAAAGCTTGTGCTCCAATCCGTTAGTCTATAAGGTGTCACAGAACTCTTTGTCAAAATGAAATGTAGTGATTGATCCAAGCCAATATTTTTTCAGATTCATGGTTTGTGAACATTTTGACTTTTCATCCCAATTCAGGATGGGAACATTTTTTAAAATTTCAAAACATTCCACTGGATAGGAAAACTCTTTCCCACCCACCTCTGCTTACAAGAAGCTCAAGGTTTACCATCAGCTAAGTAATTGGTGGATCTTCATCCATTTTCTTCCTCCACCTCTGCCTATCATGACCCCCTGCATGCCCTGGCCTTTCCTGCTTCCCCGCCTGCCAGCTACCTGTGGCCTGATTTTCAGCTATGCTGAGGACTGACAAATACCACTGGCTTCACTGGAGGTGAATTCTTGCAAACAGGCCACTGATGATATGACAAGTCCTGCCCACATACCTATTTGTGCTACTGGTTAATAAATGGGAAATTAATTATTATATCAACACTTAATAATTCTATTGATCGTTTTATTATTTATTTATTCATTCTCTTTATTGTTACAGCACCATAAAGACAAAGGGGCCTGATTCTCTGTGTAAATTAGGAGTAACTTCACTGATGTCAGTGGAGTGACACTGGCATAAGCAAAAAGAGAATCAGGCCCAATGTTCCTGCTCCAAATAGCCTGTTATGGAAGAAACCAAAGCCAATCCATTGATAGGCCAATGTGAAGCTCATCTTTCCAAGTAAAGCAAGAGCTTTTTCTGATGGCTCAGATATTTTTATGGCATCAGTAGAATTACTACAGTTGTTCCTCTCTTTATACCTATCCATATTCCAGCAAGGAGTTCTCCATATAGCTTGAGATAGTACTTAACTATTAGAGTTTTCACACTTCTTAATGGAGAAGTAACTGTTGTTGGCTAGTGTTGAAAGAATTAGGGTAAAATACTGTTTTCATTGAGAACTGTGTATATATATGCAGGGTAACTCCACCGACCTCAACTGAGGTGCTCTGAATTTAATACTTGAGTAATTAAGGTCAGAATTTGCTTCATATAGAACTATACTCCTGCAAATCAATACGGGAAATGCTTTGAGATGTTTTTGGGCATTATATAAATATCTCTTTGTAAAATGTCACTATGTGAAACGCACAGGGAAAGTGATGCTGCAGCTTCCTATTATGTTCAGTCTTAGTGCAGTCAAAATGCATTACCTCTGAGGAAAGAAACTTTACACCAAGATTAAAGCCCTAATATAGCAAACCACTTAAACACTTGCATAACTTTAAGCAGGTGATTATTCCAACTTACTTCAGTGGGGCTGTTCACATGCTTAGGATAATATACATGCTTAAATGTTTTGCTGGATCAAGGCCTAAGACAACTGGCATCTTCCTTTATCCATGTGAAAGAAAACTGGGCCAGTTAACTACTGTTTAACATCCATTTAGACTTTTAAATCAATTAAAATGTTGATTCAGTTTCAATTTAAACTTGTATGTGCCAGTCGTAATGTTTTAATTACATTACATTTCTTAGGAGCTCCTAATATGACAAGTTACATTAAAGACAAACCTCCTATTGACTTGAAGATGTATTAAGGAGTTTTCCCACAAAGAGAGAACTAAGAGTGATGCATGCCCCTTCCTGTTTTGTAACTTGCCAGTCTAAATATTCCAGAAGTGACTGAATATAAAAATTACACTGTACCTACATTACTAAAACAAAATTGTATTCCCCCCATATTAGCAAATATCTTCATTTTATCTTCTAGAAAGGATCATATGTTTCTCTCTGCAATTTTCTCTCTATCCTAAAAGAGAACCAAATCAGCTGTAGCAAATGCTAAAGAATGAAAGAGGAGGGACATATTTCATAGAGGGCTCCACCTTTACATTACCATAAATCTGGGCAAGGACCTGTAATTTGTGAACAGCATCACAGTGCTATTTGAATGAGGATATTATATTATTATTATTTTATTATTATTTTATTAGGAACCATATGATCTTGCCTTATTATAGCCATTTCAGTGACACAAAATAAGTCATTGTTAATTAAATCATAGCATGCCAGTCAACATCAGAAATACGAGCTTCCAATAGCTCTGTTACTAAAATTCGAAGTAGGGGATAACTTGAAAATTCATCCATTAAAATATTTGCTGTGGTGAAACTCAGAGGAGCAAGGCAAAATGGCCTAGATTGTTCTATAACCATGATACCTATGTTCCTAATTTAAAAGCCACTGGCCTGATTCTTCTTTCACATATGCTACTTTTCCACTAGTGCAATTCCATTGACTTTGCTGGATTACTCCTGACTTACAGAAGTCAAGAGAACAGAACAAGGCCTAAAATTTTAGGACATTTCTATATGTGAAAAAACTGAAGATACCAAGCACACTCCCAGGTGGTGAATGGGGGAAGTGTCCACATGTGGACAGCTCCGCACAATGAATAAGGAGACATTGGCCTAAGTCTGTGCATGGGGCTGATAACTTTATCACGTAAAATTAACTTACCACAGTAAACCCCCCCTGTAGCCATATCTGTAGGCAACAGTCTAGAACAAGAGATAACTTCATATGATGAATGTGACGGGCATTGGTCAAACCTTTTAACACAAAAGTTGGCAGTAACAATGATGGGTTGGATAAAATTGCAAGTGTAGCAGAGGTTTGGACATGAATAAAACGATGAATGATTAGTGAAAAATTGCAGTGTGAACAACATAATGATAGGTGGAACAATATTTCCTTATAAATCTAAAAAAAGAAATTGACAAGAATATCACCTCTTTCCAAAGCAAACGCCTGAAAAGAATTTCAGAGCTCACTGGAAAGAGTTTCTTGCAACATCAGAATTTTTAAGTAGAGAAATCCAAGCTTAAAGCATCAGACTTGGTAAGATGATGATGATGGACATATTTAGGACATACTTTAAGGATAACACCAGCATGACTTCCACGTCAACTAATAATATGGACACCACCTGGGAGGAGAAAAAGAGGGCAAACTAGAGAAACATTGCACAGAACAATACAGAAAAAACCCTCATCGATCAACATGACCCTCAGATGCCTTACCAGGCAAGCACAAGACTGAAATAAATGGCGGAAACTTATGAATGCCTTATGCATCGGAGGATAAAGAAAAACAATATGTGAAAAGCTCCTCTGTGTGGTGAATGTCTTCTATAGTCAGAAGGGCTCTCATCTTCTCGTGTAATATGTGCAGAATTTGAGAAATATAATACACTTATAAAATATTAAAATCATAGCCATCTCAGTCAGTTATTGACAAACATTTATTTTACTTTTACTCTTGGGTATTTCTTTGAACCCACTGTATTTTTCTAGTTTCTATACCAGCCATTCTGATTCTACAAGTGCACTCTCTGAAAGCAACTAATAAAATGCTCATAAAGATGAGAGACCCAAATCTGCCTTCACTTATACTACTTTTACACTGGTCTAACTTAATTGACTTGAATGGAGTTACTTTTGATTCACAGTGGTGTAAATTAGAAGGGAATTGGCCGCAAGAGGTGACACAATAATCTAAAGAGTTCCTTTACCTTTTGTATGATGTACAATCAAATGTCATCCTCATAAATATTTATAAAATCATTAACAGACAAATCCTATTTGAGCTTTAATTGTTTAAGAATATTAAAACTCCACCTTAATAGAAGTCATGCAACTTCTGAATTCTCTTGGTATACTAGCTTCCAAACGCTGCACTTTAAAACCCTGATGGCAATAATGGGTTTTCCATCATGGGGTTACAGGGGTTAGCAAATGTAATTTTCCAGGCCCATCCAAAATATCATTAATTATGTTCCCTGCATACAAAGTGATTTGAATCATCAGATTCACCAATTGTTTAACCTATAAGGGAGTTGATTGTGACACCCTACTTTTTAAAAAATTTGTTCTTTGGGACAACTTCAGGAAGTGTTTTTAAGGAATTAAACTGGAACAATATAGAAATGAATTGGGAAGATATACATAAAACCAAAATGGGAGTTAATACCCTATCAAACTAATTTGATGATGATGATTTTTATGAACCACATTCTGTCTTATACTGAACCCATAACAATGTTGCTGGGGCCAGTCCTTTATCTGGTGTAAACAGATGTAGCTCCACTGAAGTCAATTTACAGCAGATGAAGATCTGCTCCCTGAAAGCCAGTGCACACAGTGTTAGTTTAAGTCCTGCCTGTCTATTTTCATTTGTTTTCTCCATTTGAACTAGATGGAAAGAAGCTGTGCTATGGATGCTTTGTTTAATTTGGACCTGTGGTTAAAGGAAGCCATCCTGTGACTTTTGTTTTCCTGTGGCTAAGATTAGAAGTTTTGTTCTCTTTTTTTGGAACCTGACTTAGAGGGGCTGTGACTCCCAAACTGGTGGTCTCATTAGAGTGAGCCAGAGTAGCACACAGCTTTCTCCCCTTTTCTGTTTTGGCTCTGCAGTGCTAAAAGGAATGAAATATAGCAACACTTACTTTAGTCAGTAATGACAGTTTTCAGAGTGGTAGCTGTGTTAGTCTGTATCAGCAAAAACAACAAGGAGTCCTTGTGGCACCTTAGAGACTAACAAATTTATTTGGGCATAAGCTTTCGTGGGCTAGAACCCACTTTATCAGATGCATGAAGTGAAAAATATAGGAGCAGGTATAATTACATGAAAGGATGGGGGTGCTTTACCAAGTGTGAGGTCAGTCTAATGAGATAAATCAATTAACAGCAGGATACCAAGGGAGGAAAAATAACTATTAAAGTGGTAAGAAAGTGGCCTTTTACAGACCATTGACAAGAAGGTGTGGGTAACAGTAAGGAGAAATTAGTATTGGGGATTTTAGGTTTAGGTTTTGTAATGACCGAACCACTCCCAGTCTTTATTCAGGCCTAATCTGATGGTATCCAGTTTACAATTTAATTCCAGTTCTGCAGCTTCACATTGGAACCAGTAGAACACTTCAATCTCTCTGGTCACTCAATAACAGACCTAAAAGTGGCAATTCTTCAACAAAAAAAATTTCAGAAACATACTCCAACGTGATTATTTCTAATCTCTTACCACTTCAATAGTTATTTTTCTTCCCTTGGATATCCTGCTGTTAATTGATTTCTCTCATTAGACTGACCTCACTCTTAGTAAAGCACCCCCATCCTTTCATGTATTTATACCTGCTCCTGTATTTTTCAATCCATTCATCTGATGAAGTGGGTTCTAGCCCACAAAAGCTTATGCTCAGATAAATTTGTCAGTCTCTAAGGTGCCACAAGGACTCCTCGTTGTTTTAGTTAGTAATGTCACTGAAGGAACAATGTATACCTTGTTGATTTTAAGAGCAGGACTGCACTTTTAAAAAGCATGATTTCTGCTGGCATGTTTGTCCTGTGAAACTCAGGATGTTCTAGATTTTTTTGAAACACTATGAAAAGCTGCAGTTGTGGCCCCTGCCACTGATTTGCAATATTATTATTGATCAAAATCATCCTTTCTCAACTAGGGCTCTCATTGTTCTTTATGTACGTTTTGTCTTGAGTACGTCACAGAGGACCAGACTACACCTTCTTAAAAATCCCAGGGAGGGTAGGAAAAATGAGGAAAATGCACTCCAAAAATGAAGTACAATCTGTGGTCAGAAAAGGGAATGTAACTGAAGTAGCATCATCTACCAGCCCTCTCCTTATGGAAGTCCCCTCTGTGAGTTTGGTCTTTGTAAGTCTGTGAGGTGAGACACTAAAGGCAATGGTTGCATTTCACTGTAACATCCCTCCTGGACTCATGGAGAATTTCTAGCACAAGGCAGAGTAGATCCTGTCACAGCTTAATGGGTTTTTTTCCCATCCTAAGCATCCTCAAGGGAGTTTCAGGGTAGCTACTGCTAGAGAAAGCATGGTAGCAGTCAGTGCTCCTGAGAAAGCTCTTTTACCATGGGTGAGGGAGGGAGGCAGTCAATGGTGCTTAGGAACTTGACCACCATGCATATGCCCCAGCCTCTGCAGAGATCCCAAGACCTCCAACTTTTCCCATGTATTCATTGGCTTGGTGAGCCATGCCACATGTCTATTCTGTGGGGCCTATTCTACTACAAGATGACATTTTGGCAATATGGGTTTTCCAAAGGGTTTTCTTCCTGGATGGATGATCCAACTCTGAGTAAGAAGACTTCGCCCATTAGCGATTCCTGAACAAGCTGGAGCAGGAGGTTGAGGCTGCCCGGGCTCATGCTGCCAAGACCCCAGTGAACTGAGACCTTGAGCAGGCTGGAGGTGCTCCCCACTTGGAGTGAATCTAACTGGAACTGACGAATGTGCCAGGGACCCTCATCAGCCCGACTCCTCTTGGGTTGCATCTGCTTTTGACATGCCAGGCACTCCCTAAGGTGGGCTGAGTCCTCCCTCAGTGGAAGTGGGGGGAGGCTCCTGCTACTTCCAGTTAAACCTTCAGGTTGCAGTTGCAGACTCTGGTGCAACACCACCAGGTTTGTTTCCTGACATGCTCATCTGCTATTCACCCCCTGCAGCAGGTGGACCAGGGCCTCAATAAACCTGTCTAAATGATTTAAAAAAAAAAAGGCAACAATAAATAAATAAAATAAGACAGATAAAATGCTGCAGACTATCAACCATAATTATTTTAATGGAACAGCTCCAATAAATGTGTGCACTGGCTGGGAGTGTATAATTTAGATGTATGGGATTGTCTACATTTCGAAATTTCCCAAAATAATTAGCTATTGGTAAATTTCCAAACACACACAAGCCCAAGGATTCAATCCAAAAAGGATAAAATTTATAACAAGAGTGTCCAGACGAGGTCTTACACTAAAATAACTATTCCAGAAAATTATTATGGAACAGCTATTTTGGTCAGTTTCTAAGTGTGAAAGCCCTTAAGAAGAAGCATCAGGCAATAAACATCCCATCCTTCAAGTATCTCTAATCTGCTACAGATTGGGCATTCAAATATTAATACATCTTTCACAATTACTAGTGTTTGAGGAGAATACACCTATAGCTAGACTAAAAAACTCATGGAATTGTTCTCTTCACAGGTCTTTCAATAGACTCCTAGAAAGTATGAGTTTTTGTTTCCTTACACTTGCAGTTGCTAGAGTTACTTCATTAATCTTTGATAATTAAATTGAACTGACAAATGACTTCATTTTGTTTATTCTCCCTTTACTTTACTTATTAAATTACAATCCATTTCTCAGGATGTGTTATTAATTCAGTCAATAGGAAACTTGATGGTGAGGGGGTAGGTTAAGGCCATTTTTTTTTTTTTTTTTGCAGAAATAGAGGAACCTCACCTACAATTCAAGAGATCTCTTGCTTTCTAGAAAATGATTTGGTAGTTCTGAGGTCATATGATCTGCACCATAACTATAGATATTATTGTTTGTTATTATTCTATGGGCCTCCCAAAGTGTGTTAGACTCATTATAATACAGGTAAGAAGCCATGTTTCACCTGCCCTGAACATTTTGCAACCAGTGGCCTCGACCCTTCTGATACTTATGGATGTGTTTATCTTCACATGCAAATAACACACAAAAAGGTTGTGGGTAACCCACAAGAGGGTTTTGCCCATGGAAACCAGCTCTGGGAGGGTGTACAATGCATACACATTGCATAGAAAAGTGGTTTGTGATGGTTGTAGGGGAAGGGAGCAAACAGAACACTTAGGGTGGCATTATTGGTGAGCAGTAACAGTGGGACACAATGATAATGCTGGGTAATCTCTTAGGAAGAGATAAGTGGGGAAGGGCACAGTTCTGCCAATATTGTCAGCATTCGGGAGCATTAGACTTTCACCAGTGTAGCACCAATCCATTGGGATTTAATTTTATTGACTCTTTGTTATTGTTGTGAGGAGCTGTAAGGAAGTAACAATGTTAATGGTAGAAGGTGTGGTATGAAGTGAGATGGAATATTGTCTCCTGTACATTGTCCCCCGCACCCCATGCTCTGGCTGTTCCTAAACCTCTGACTGGCAGAAGCTGGGACTGGATGACAGGGGATGAATGACTCAATAATTGACCTGTTCTGTGTATTCCCTCTGAAGCATCTGGCACCAGCCACTGTCAGAAGACAGGATACTGGGCCAGATGAACCGTTGTTCTGATCCAATATAGCCTTTCTTATGTTCTCATAGACTAATGACTTATCACATTGGTTCAAGGGCAATAGTACATGCTAGGTTTAGTCAGGTGACTGATTTTGACTCAATTGCAATGCTTCAGAAAAGACAAATGGCTAATGAGTCCACCCACTGCCTATTATACACCAAGGCAAGTTTGACACTTGGAGGAGGCTGGCCAGTGCAGTTTAAAACTGAAGGTAAGCTGATGAAATTAGTCTAGTCCCCAATAGGAATTTTGGATGCAAATTTATCTCTTCTATATTAAGGGTCAATGACAGTAGTTACTCATACAGGTACAGGACCTAATGCTAATAAAATCCCCTTTGAATAAGTTGGCTGATCTACAACAGGCCAGCCAGATCCTGCCTAATCTCTTCTCCGTGAGTCTATGCAGTGGGAAGTAATTGTCTCCTCTTTTTCTTAAGTGCTTGTGTTTTTCTCTTGCTCTTGGGTAAAAAAATAGTTGGCCCCTCTGGTAGCCAAAACAGGGAGTTCCAGCTGTGTTGGGAAATGGAATTTCAGAATCAAGATCCACTGTGCAGAGCTGACAGCAGAGTTTTGCCCCAGATATGGAAGTGAATGCAAGTCCCTCAAGCTCAGTCCATTCCTGATTATGATAGCTCACTTTTCACTGTAATGGTTTATCTCACTGCAAACACCTTTTGCAGAATCATAAAAAAGCCCTGGCTGTCTAGTTTTTAATGGTCAAGAAAATGAGACTTTGCATAGAAAGATCCTGATAAAGCACAGAGAATGATACTCGGCTGTGTAAATCAGTGTCACTCCATAGAAGACAATTGAGCTATGCTGATTTACACCCAGCTGAGGACCTGGCTCAGTTTTCATTCATGTGGGTCCTGTCCTATGGATCTATTTAGAATTCTTTGTAAAGCTGCTAATTCCCAGAAGCTTGTTTTCTGGTTGTTATACATAAAGTGTTGTTTTCCCAACATGCTAATGGAGCGATTGGTCAAAGTTCAAATTTCTAATCTAACATAAATCTTAGTATCATCTCTGCATATTGCCCACATTTTTTTTAAAATTTGCCTATAAAAAACTACCTGTATTATCTTAACAATTCCCTTGGAATACTAACATTTTGGAAAGCACAAGGGTCACATGACACTGTCAGGTCATTTCAGTTCATTCCAATAACTGGCTGATTTTTGTCTACGTGTCAAAAGACTGGATGTGGGTGTGTGGTGTACTATTGTCATTTATGAGTTCTATGGCCACTACTTCCAGGTGACTTGACATAACAGAAGATTACAACTCTTCAAATTCAGTAGCAGTATCTTTTCTGTGAGCCATCTATCCCTTAATCTTTCTCTCTAAGTGTCTTCCAGACTCCATACATCCTCTGAGTCAAGTTTAATGAGTGGCACCAGAAATTTTGAACGGCAGATTTTTGAGGACTCTTTGTCTGTCATTATTTTCACGTAGCAAGATCACTGCCATTCAAGTTAGACCAGAGATACAATGTCCCACAGATTTTTCTGGCCCATATCTTCAGTCTTTAGGGAAACAGTAAGAGGTTTACCTTCATAGGAACTGCATTTGGGTTCTCATAATTATTATTATTTGTGTTGCACTAGCACCTAGATCCCCCCAACCAAAATCGGGGTCTGATTATTCTTGACACTGCTCAAATACAAAGTGCCCCCAGGTGCTTACATTCTGATTAGACAAGACAGATAAAAGGTGGGAGGGGAAACAAAGGCACAGAGATGAGAAGTCACTTGCATAAGGTAACAGAAAAGCTTACTTGCAGATCTAGAATTAGAATCTAGGTCTCCAGAATCTCATTCCAATGCCCTGATTACTAGACCATACAACAACACAGAATGGCCAAGTGTTACTCTGCATGTGATAGGATTACAGCTGGTAAGACCTGATTTCTATTTAATTGCTTTAGTACAATTAGTGCTGCTTTAAATACTGCACATAGTTGAGATTTGAAGTCAGATCTTCTCTAGTAGTCAGCAGTCTTGTCTGCAAGGAGGGTGAATAATCCTGCTTTCAAAGTGGTTCCTCAGATCAACCCAATGGTTTATAGTGCAGATTTTATTCTGATCATTATTCTGATTATTTTTTATGTTGGTAATAAATGCTATTTAGTAAATTATCAAATGGACTGGATTCTCTGACCTGCTGAACGAGAAGCTCAAAGAGAGCACCAACTGGTTGATTCTCTCCTACTTGTCTCTGTGGCACGGAGGAATCCCCAGTCTGCCTAGACCTGCAGTAGCCAGAGCCTACACCACCTCAGCTACAGGTCTGGCATAAGGGACATGCCAGGGGTGAAAGAGGGCATGGAGAAGGCATGATGCATTCAGTTATCAGCTGGAAGATGGGTCTATGAGGACTGTGGCCAGCTGTTGAATTTAGTGCAGACCCAGAGCTCTAAAC
Organism: Chelonoidis abingdonii; assembly: GCF_003597395.2. NCBI lineage: Eukaryota > Metazoa > Chordata > Testudines > Testudinidae > Chelonoidis > Chelonoidis abingdonii. The sequence continues at coordinate 48,714,272 of NC_133783.1, forward strand.
TTCCTCAGGAACTGAGGCTAACCCAGAGAAACAGGGGCCTGTAACAAAATCCTTGAGAGCCTTCCTTCTCTCTGGGCACAGCAGACAATCTGGGCCAAATGAGTGTAGTAGTCTTACCTCTTCTATTTCTTTATAATTTTTTATTAATTCCTCCAAATACAACAAATATACCCTCACCTATTCTAAAATTACAGTCTTGAGGTCGATACCATCATGTGTCTGGCCATCACAGAAGTTAAAAGGCTCTTTCTCTTTCAAAACTCCTTTCCCCTGACTTTCCCCACTGTGTTCTTAAGGGCCAAAATATAGCTACTGCTTCGACTGGTGACCCAAGGGTAATGTAGTTGATGTAGTTCCATTGTGCAGGGGGAGGTGGCTGATGTCAAAGGGTGGCATAGAAGATATCCTCATATCCTCAGCCCTGTGCTGAACTCCAACTGAGGTAGGGTGACCAGATGTCCCGATTTTATAAGGACAGTCCTGATTTTTGGGTCTTTTTCTTATATAGGCTCCTATTTCCCCCAACCCCCATCCTGATTTTTCACACTTGATGTCTGGTCATCCTAAGCTGAAGTGAGATATGGGAGGCAGGGTGAGCCATAAGGGTAGGCTTGAGAGATGAACTCTTGTGTGAATCCTTCTCCCCAGCCCTTCTCTGGGGGGAGATGGCAGAAGAGTACGCTCTGCAGAGCACTTGCACAAGCAGAAGGTGGGAGGAAAAGTCCTCCCTCCCTTGTACCCTGCCCAGTGCGTAGCTGTGTTATACAGGCTTCTGGGCAGTGTATTTAGCCTAAGACCTAAAATACTTTAGCCTAAGACCTAAAAAAATGTAAAAAAATTTTACTGTAACTCAGTATAAATGCTCAGCCAGTTATAGTAAAACACATTCTTTTCCCACAGCCCTCTGGCTTTGTCTGTGAATTTGTTACATATCAATAGGGATGTGTTGTTTATATGGCAGAACGTGGTGATGCTTGAGGGAATTAACAAGAAAAGGCATTCCCACTGAAAAGAAGCACATTTCATGGATTCACTGGCCAGAAGGGATCATTGTGAACATCTAGTCTGACCTTCTGTAAAACACAGGCCAGAGAACTTCCCCAGAATAATTCCCAGAGCATATCTTTTACTCAAACATTCAGTATTGATTTTAAAATTGTCAGCAATGGATTATGTCTTTTCAAGGACAGAGCTGAACATTCTATATATACCAAGGGCCATGATTAAAAATATTGGACTTAGCTACAGACACTGAGGTGTTTTAGGAATCTACCGCAAAATAATTGTTGTGTTTGCAGCATTTTCTAGCTCGGAGCTAGGCGGTTAACTCTGATAGGAGGAGTTCTATCAGGAAAGTTTGTTTCTTTATTCTCTTGTCTTCTCCAGATGGGTATTAACATACAGGCTCTTGGCAGGGCTGCAGTGATTGTCATTCAGAATTTACTTTTGAGCCAAAGGAGACTCAACATGAGGTCAAAACTTTGACCCCAGCGCTACAGTCTGAAAGAAATAATAAGCAAAAGGCCATCTGCTGATCACATCAACCCCTCTGCCATTGTATAATTTCTAATTATCTGAAGTGCTTGTTGTTGAGTTTCTAACTGCACTGTGTATGCAGCTCAGATGCTGAACATTAGGAATATGTGGCCCTGAAAACATTGTCTATTTCATGATTCTGTCCATGGCTCTGGGCTGGATTGGCATCTCGCAATATACCATGAGCAGGAATGCAATCCCTCATTGCACCGCCCCAGTAGTAAAGCAGGGATGAAATTGTAACCTCAGTTGCATAAGAGACACCCTAGCATTCTAACTGCCTAATTCCACACCCACTGGAGCCATTGGCAAAACTTCCATTGATTCCTATGGTATAGGACCAAGCCCTAACTCAGAATTAAATGGTCAGGCTTACAGCATGTCTACACTTTGAACAGGAGTAAAACCCAGCTTGAGGAACATACTCACATTATCTCTGATCCAGCTGGCAGGCTAAAAATAAAAATGTAGTTTTGGCCGCACAAACAGTTATCTGCCCAGTGTCTCAGATGGGATTGTATTTAGCTCACCAGCTCGATGAAAGGAGCAGCAGGATGGATAGCCTCTTCTGAGTAAAATCCCATTTGAGACCTTGGTGCATACTTGCATGGCTAGATCCTCATGCCATCCTGGCTACACTTCTATTTTTAGTGTGCTAGCTTAATCAGAGCTAGCATGGGTATGTCAGAATTGACACCTCCAGCTCGAAGTGTAGACATACTGTAAGAGTCACAATTCAGCCCCTGCTTCCTTTCATCATACCAGCTCAGATACCTTGGCTGGAGTAGTGGAAGACAGAACCAAGGGTTTACCTGATCCCACACCCTGCCTGTACTCCTGCACAGGGGAGTTAACGTTAGAACTAGTCAGGACACTTTCAATTAAATGTTTTGTCAAAATATGCTGTTTTGTCAAAGCTGAAATGTTTTGCAAAGATGTACTGATTTTTTTATAACATTTTTGATGAGAAGGTTTCTGAGGTCTAGTGTGAACTAACCATTTCCGGGGGTGGGGAGGGGAGAGAGAGAGAGAGAACAAAGAAAAAAAATGAACTTTTTCAATCCAAAAACAACTGTTTTGATTCTGTGATGAGGTGTTTGCCCCACACTTGCCTGGAAAGGGTTAATGCAGAGTGAGAAAGGGATTAATTAATCCAACAAGCCACAGCAGAGGTGAATCAGGTGACTAAGTAATTCTCTGACTGAGGGAGCCAACAGAGGACCAATGAGCTGGGCTGGGACTAGGAAGACAGGAAACTGGAAGCAGACAGAGGGAAGTCTGCAGTCACTCCTTGGAAAAAGAGAGAAGTGTTTGAAGGCTACGGGAACTGATAGCCTGCAGTTACTCCCTGGGTGGAGGGAAATTAGGATGATGACAAACCCAGAGATGGGGGACTGCCAAATGGTAAGTCAAAGACTCATGGAAAGGTAATAAGGTACCTGAGCCGGAACCTGTAGTAGATGATGGGCCTGGGTTCCCCTGCCAGCCATTGAGGTAGTGAATGGGAAGAGTGCCTGAGACTGCTAGGGAGAAACCCTTTGGTACCTCAGAAAGTGAAAACATGTGTAGTGACCTGGCCAGAGGACTGAGTCATGGAGAGACAGTAGCAGACTGTGGAGCAGGAAAGAGCCTGCCTACCCAGAGTTAGAGAGGCAAAGGACGGCATGCAACTGTGGAAAGAAGTGTTGACCTCACAAGCTAGAAGAAGGTTCCATCCTGATGGTGATTGGACCACTCCATCACGGACTCTATTTCATGTTTGCAAATTGCTAGAAAGATTTTGTTTTTATTCCAGTGCAGAATGAAAACAAACTTCAAAAGTTGTCGTGAAACAGAATTGTCATTTTCTGAGCATATTTTCTTTATGCCATATCACAATTTGGCCTGGTGTCTCTTTCAGTTGGACTCATGCCATTATCTTTTGTCATGCTGTGTCAAGGTTTTTTCCCCACTTTGAACTTTAGAGTACAAAAGTGGGGACCTGCATGAACACTTCTAAGCTTAATTACTAGCTTAGATCTGGTACGCTGCCACCAGCCAGACATTCAGTGTCTGGCACCCTCCCTGTCCTACCCCCTCCTCAGACTTTCCCCTCCCTGGGTTGCCTTGAGAGGCTTCACCAATTCCCTGGTGAACACAGATTTAAACTCCTTGGATCTTAAAACAAGGAGGAATCAATCATTCCCCCTCCTTTCCCCCCACCAATCCCTGGTGAGTTCAGACCCAATCCCTTGGATCTTAAAACAAGAAAAATCAATCAGATTCTTAAAAAGAAAACTTTTAATTAAAGAAAGAAAAGGTAAAAATCATCTCTGTAAAATCAGGATGGAAAATACTTTACAGGGTACTCAGATTCTTATAGCCTAGAGGAAACCCCCTCTAGCCTTAGATTCACAGGTACAGCAAACAGAGGTAAAAATCCTTCCAGCAAAAAGAAACATTCACAAGTTGAGAAAACAAACATAAGACTAATCCACCTTGCCTGGCTATTACTTACAATTTTGAAACATGAAAGCCATTCTGGTGGGAAAATAGTCCTATTCTGCATGAAAATAGGCTTGCTTGCAAAGGAAAGTGGGCCTTTAATCCTCTCTGGAGTAATGTAGTCTTCTCATATGTATGATTTACTGCACCCAATGGCGCAGTTCCTGTCTCGCCTATGGATGACACCAGCTGTTTCTAGCCTTGACAAATTATTTATGCCACATCTTTTGCAGAAAGATTGTTTTAGCAACATTTTAGAGGATTTTTTTTTAAGGAAACTGCCAGTGTTCTGACAAAGGGAGAATAAAGTTATAATTAATACAATTCAGAAACTGATAAAAATTATCGCATGCAGCCTTCTGACAGATTTTGCAATTTTAGGATCTAGCACCTGCCAGAACTAGTGCTGCAACTCCTGGAAAAACAGGGTCCTGATCCCCAGGGGAGTTGGTTACAAAAGTCAAAAAATAATTTCAATGAGATTTTTTTTCCTTACAATTTTGAATTTCAATTTTTAAAACAAATTAAACAAAATTGTCACTAAACTTTTGATTAGCTTTTCAAACACCTGTAATTTGTACTGCTATAAACTAAGTATGGGAATGGCTACATTACCTACGTCTCACCACCCCCAAACTTCTGCATGTCTGTGTATGTACCCAGAATCAATGCTAATTTTTGGATCCTTATTTCCTGGATGGTCTTGGTAGCTGAGCTACTTTAAAGAACTCAAACACTGGATCCAAATCTTGCAGCATAGGCCCCTTTCTAGGATAAAATCTTGGGGCTAGATCCTGATCCCCATTCCATGCACTTTGTGCTTTCAGGGTAGGTTGAAAGCTATCTTGACTAATCAGTGCTGTTAGTGAGCAGGAGAGACATGGGTCCTAGGGATCTGTGAAGTTAAAGCCAGATTTTTCTGCATGACAGTAGAGAGTAATCTCTGGAAAGAAGTCCTCATAGATGCTGGCTTAAAAGTCTCCTGTGATTTTTAAATACAGGATGAGAAAATCTGGTCCTATGAAATTGATTAATGAAAAGTACTAATCAAATGCTAAGTATTATCATTGTAGCTTTGGCTTGTAGTGAAAAGAAATTGGGGAGAATCCCACAATGTTTGAATCACAAAAAATATACCCCCAGTATAGTATAATATAACACTATAGTAGTAATTTTACATTTCAATTCTGCATTGCCAATAATTTCTGTAAACTATTAGGTAATCAATGGTGGAGGGTTTCAGGACCCCACCTGGAATATTGTGTGCAGTTCTGGTGTCCCATGTTTAAGAAGGATGAATTCAAACTGGAACAGGTTCAGAGACGGACTACTAGGATGCTCTGAGGAATGGAAAACCTGCCTTATGAAAGGAGACTCAAATAGCTTGGCTTGTTTAGCCTGGCCAAAAGAAGGCTGCGGGGGGATATGCTTGCTCTATATAAATAATCGGGGGATTAAACGTTAGGAGGGAGAGGATTATTTAAGCTTCTAGTTACAGCTAGTAGCCAGGAAGAAATGGACAAGCTGGTATTAGGAAGTTAGACTTGAAATTAGACGAAGTTCTACCATTAGGGAGGAAGTCGGAACAGCCTTCGAGGGTAGGGCAAAAGACTTATCTGCTTAAGACTAAGCTGTGATAAGTAATGGAGGGATGATAATGAGGATAGTTTAATTTGGGCAATTGATCTTGGATTATCAGCAGATAAGTCTGCTCAATGCGGTGAGGGGATGTTGGATGGGATGGGATCTGAGTGCTGCAGAGAATTCTTTCCTGGGTGCGGCTGGTGAGTCTTGCCCACATGCTCAGGTTGAGCTGATCACCATATTTGGGTCGAGAAGGAATTTTCTCCAGGGCGGATTGGCAGGGGCCCTGGAGGTTTTTCGCCTCCGCCAGCGTGGGATGGTCACTTGCCTTGATTCTCTGCACTTGAGGTCCTTCAAACCACAATTTTGAGGACTTCAATAACTCAGTCATGTGTTAGGGGTTGTTATAAAAGTGGATGGGTAGGGTTCTGTGGCCTGCTTTGTGCAGGAGGTCAGACTAGATGATCATATTGGTCCCTTCTGACCTACGAGTCTATAAGTCTATGAGTCTATCCTTTGGGAACTCCCTCTGTGGAAAATCACTCTATGGACAAATTTAGAGCAATGAATTAGCCTCTCAAACAGGGAACAAATTGACTGGGATTAGCTTGAGGGTCAGTGCATGCCAAGACATTTTGCATCTCAGCAAGAATAAAAATCAGCTGTTGATCCAAAACCCTAATTATGATTTGGCCTGTAGAACTTCCCCAGTCAAATTCAGAGCTAGCATGGTGAGTCCACCCTAATATGTACATATTGTAAAATCTTAAGTCTACATATTCACCTGTTTCACAAGGTATAATTTTCCCCACATTTATAGCTAAATTTACATCAGCGAGCAACATTATTGTTGCACAAGGGGAGGTGAGGAAGCTATGTTTTAAACGGTATGCAAGAGAGAAATTAGATAATGACCCAGTTGTGGTTTTGACTAAGAACTTGAAAGCTGTAGGCTTTGTTTTAGTTGTTTATGGCGGTTATAATTAATATCAGGGTTAGTTATGAGCAGATTGTAATGTAACTAATTTTTGTTGGGTGACACAGACAGCCCTGGAAATAAGTCATTAAATAGCTGCAGTAAAAATACAATGTTACTTTTGCACCAGTTATAAAGCAGACATGAATAATTAATAAATACATTTAGTCTTACTAGCATATATTATATAATACATTTTAGGCACAAATATTTTATTTCTTTATGGATATATATACTGCAAAATCACCAAAATTGGGGTTGGAGGATCATCTTTTCCATTTCCTCTCCACTAAAGAATTATTCCCCATAGGATATTTTCTCATGATTTGTTTAGTCTAGTGTTAGATGTCTCTAGTGATGTCTTTTCCTTTAGGAGACTATTCTTCAGTCCAATAGATTGCACTGATTATTCCTGGAGCTATCCCTACTTCGAAGGGAAAGCTACTGTGCCTGAGATTGGGGGAGGGGGGAGGTAATATTTCTGTGCTGTCATCCATTCTAGAGCACTTTCAGTCATATTTTCAGTCCTGGGGGCAATAATTTTCTCCTATAAGGATCAGCTCCCATTGGTACACTGTAATATACTAGCAAAGACATAGGCACAGAATTTTTGTGCTGAAAGCAGGGATGCAGCACTTTTTCTAGATAATGTTCCCATTTGGGAGAGTCTACCAATTACTATTATTTATTTGTATTGCAGTAGTGCCTAATTACCTCAGTGGAGATTGGGACCCTATTATGCACGGTGCTGCACAAATACAAAGAGACCATTCCTGGTCCAATTAGTATTAATATGTATCACCTGTATTGCAATAGCACCTAGCAGCTCCAGTCATAAACCAAGACCCCATTGTATCAGGTGCTGTTCCAATGCAGAACGAAAACGGTCCAGGCTCCAAAGAGTTTATAATCTAAATAGATAAGACAGAGTGGGAAGGGAAATGGAGCACAAAGAAGTAAAATGGCCTGTCCATGATCACACAGTAGGTCAGTGGCACAATCCAGGATAGAACACAAGTTTCCTGACTTCTAGTCTTGTTCCCAAGGGTGCCTCCCAAAATATAACAGTAATAAAAATATAACTCTCCACATTTCCAGCTTTTTCTATGCATCTGAGTTCTGGATTCTTAGTTATTTTTAACTGGCTTTTTTCCATATTTACATACACCGAAACATCAGTAAATCATATGGAATAGGGGACATGAAAGTAATTGGGATAAATGAGCCTTTGGATTAGTGAGGGAGATTTTTTTTTAATGTAAATGATGCATGTTGGGCGAGTCGGGACCACAAAGGAGTTTCCCTAATTCATGCCAGCTGAGAACCTGGCTCCATAAGGTTGGGACAACTGTGGTTGTAGATCACCAGAATGAGTCACATCTATGCCCCCCAACAGTCCTACAGTATGGGATTTAGAATATATTTAGCCCAATGAGAAAGAAGACCGAGAAAATTGCATCTTTGCATCAATCTCTCAGACATTCTAGTTTTATGGTCAAGGAGAAATATATATATGAAAACTCTAAATTTTTGAAATCTGCTCTCTCCTCCACACAGAAAACATTTATACTAGTAAATAATTAATTACTTCAGAGGTTCCTGGCAACTTTAATTATAAAAATCATGATTAAATTATATTTCATTTCCCAGTTAATACCAAAGAGTTAATCAAGGTCAAGCCAAGCTTCAGTGAGTTTGGAAGGAAACTTGTCTTCTATTTGCTAGCTAACAGTTATATGAAAGTAAATCGATGGTTATATCTACACAGCAAAGCTGTGCATGGGCTAGTCTACCCATGCCAGCTAGCACAGATAGCTATAGTAGAGAAGACAGTGTAGTGTGGGTTACAGTGTGGAAGTACAAGCTTGGGGTGCATACTTGGCTCACTAGCCTATTCTGCTGCCCATGCTACACTGTCTTCACTGCTACTGTTACCAACACTAGTTGGGTCCAAGCTAACCCAAACAGGCTAGCTTTTTGCTGTGAAGACCTAATCAGTGTCAGTCAGTCAAATTCTCCTCAGTGATAGAAAGTAAAACTACAAGTATAACCTAGTCAGAAATCAGCCCATTCATAGAAGTATGGGAGTTGGAGGAAGTGAATAGCAGAAGCCTCTGTGCTTCCAGCACTTTCATTATGTACAGAAAGCAGTCACGTGCCCATGAGCATTCTAGTAGCTGGGCCATTGAGATGCTGCTGTCTGATGCTTCCTGAAGGGTTTTGGTTTAACTGCCCAGCTGAAGGGATATTTTAATCTATATTTAATGTCTTGGGTCCCTGACTATCCTTGGTACTTAGTACATGTACCTCTGGGGTTACTCAGATCTTCCAAAAGGCACATCAGCACCTCTAGATATTTGCCTAGTTTTACAACAGGTTACATAAAAACACTAGCAAGGTCAGTGCTTCATTATATTGCTCTATATACTATACACTGAAATGTAAGTACAATATTTATATTTATATTCCAATTAATTTATTTTATCATGATATGGTAAAAATGAAAAAGTAAGCAATTTTTCAGTAATAGTGCTGTGACACTTTTGTATTTTTGTCTGATTTTGTAAGCAAGTAGGTTTTCAATGAGATGAAACTTGGGTTATAAAGACAAATCAGATACCTGAAAGGGATATAGTATTTTGGAAAGGTTGAAAGCCACTGGACTAAATGACGTGGGATAGAAGCGGGGTTGAATTAAGGCAATTTGGGTCTCTAAGCAAAATGCACAAAGCACCATACAAAGCTCCAACCCAGGGCTGTGGTCCTACAATTGAGTTGTCGACCCAGCTGCACTTTGGGTGCAACAGGTTTCACTGATTAACAAGACAGTTCCCACCTCTTGGAGCTATTGTTTCACGCTCTCTACAGACTCAGACAGGTTGTACTTTGGTTATACTTGATCACACTTTCAGTCTCTTCTTTGCATTCTTGAGGGTTAGAAATAAAATTTTTTTAAATTAAAAGTGAGAGTCTGATCTCATCATGTGACTCCAGGAACAGGAGGCCTGGCTGTACATTAATCCAGCCCTGGGTGGAGGCATTGATGGCTGAGAGGCTGGGACTCTGGGACAATTCTGAGATGCTGATAGCACTACAAGAGTAATGATCGAAGCAAGGCAAGGAGATTACTGGAGTAATCTCATGGTACCTTTGGGCTACCAAATTGCCACTGACCTACAGGTTAAGTAGCACAAGCTGCTTGTCTACTGGACATCTTAAGGCTTTTTTTTGTGTGTGGGGGGGTGTATGCTTCTCTTTACTCAGGTAAATAAATGTATATGCGAGCTCCCTGGTAGCATTCTCTGAAATGCTTCCAGTTCCACACGCAAGGATGGAAAGACAGGCAGAAATGCAGAGACTGAGTGCAAGGATGAGACAATGGTGTAGGGAGCAGGCTTTTAGGTTTATTAGGAACTGGGGAACCTTTAGGGGAAAAGAGGAGCCTCTACAGGAATGATGGTCTCCACCTAAACTAAAATGGAACCTGACTGTTGGCATATAACATTAAAAAAGTTGGAGAGGATTTTTTTATACTAAGGCCTGGGGGAAAGCCAACAGGTGTGGATGAGCTTATGGTTCAGGCAAGACATCCCTTATGAATTAATTAACTGAAGGGGAACTCTATATCCTCATAAAGAGGATAGGAAAGAAGCTGGTAAAGCTCCAGGTAGGAGCTAGTAAGGAACAGTCAAACTCAAGAGTCCCATTAAAATAGAACATGAGAAGGTAAGCAACTGAATATTGACAAAATGTACAAATGCCAGAAGTCTAAATACTAAGAAGGATGAACTAGACTAGAGTGCCTGGCATTAAATGAGGATATTGATGCAATCTGCATCATGAAAACTTGGTGGAAAGAGGATAATCAATAGGACGTAGTAATATTAGGGTATTAAATATATAGTAACGACAGAGTAGGAACGCTGGTGGAGTGGCACTATATGTGAAAGAAAGCCTAGCCAAATAAGGTAAAAATCTAAAATTACTCCAACTGTACCATAGAATCTCTATGTATAGAAGCTTGAACAATAAAAGTACGGCAGCAGGATTATATTACTGACCACCTGACCAGGATGGTGACAGTGATTGTGAGATGTTCAGGGAGATTAGAGAGGCAGAAAAAACAATAATAGGGGATTTCAATTATCCTCATATTGACTGGATATATGTCACCTCAGGAAGGGAGGCAGAGAGAAAATTTCTAGACATAATAAATGACTGCTTCTTGGAACAGCTTGTCCTGGGACAGCCAGTTCTTGATTTAGTACTAAGTGCATCTGGTCCTAGAGGTGATTATAGCTGAACTAGTCAGTAATAGCAATCATAATGTAATTAAATTTAACATCCTTGTGGGGGAGGGGGAAATCCCAAGGAAACCCACCACAGTAGCATTTAACTTCAAAAATGAGAACCACATAAAAATGAGGAAGCTAATTAAACATCAATTAAAAAGAACAGTCACAAGGGTGAAATGCCTGCAAACTGTATGGAGACTATTTAAAAATACCATAATAGAAACTCAAACTAAATATATACCCCAGCCTTAAAAAAAGAGGAGCAAAAAATGTTAGGATGGCTAAACAGCAGAGTAAAAGAGGTGGTTAGACACACAGATTTCCTTTAAAAATTGGAAGTCAAATCCTAGTGAGGAAAATAGAAAAAAGCATAAACTCTGACACTTTAAGTGTAAAAGTATAATAAGACAGGCCAAGAAAGTATTGAAGAGCAACTAGCTAAAGACACAAACTATAACCGCAAAAAAATATTAAGTACATCAGAGGCAGGAAGCCTGCCGATCAGTGGAATCACTGGACATTTGAGGTGCTAAAGGAGCACTCAAGAAGACAAAGCTGTTGTGGAGAAGCTAAATGAATTCTTTGCAATGGTCTTCACTGCAGAGGATGTGGGAGAGATCCCCACATGCAAGATACTCAGAGGAACTGTCCCAGATGGAGGTGTCAGTAGAAGAGGTTTTGGAACAAATTGATACAGATTAAGTCACCAGGACTAGATGGTATTCACCCAAGAGTTGTGAAGGAACTCAGATATGAAATTGCAGAACTAATTCTAGTACATAACCTGTTTCTTAAATTGACCTCTGTACCAGATGACTGAAGGGGTAGCTAATGTAATGCCAATTTTTAAGAGGGGCTACAGAGGCAATCCTGGAAATTACAGTCCAGTAAGCCTAACTTCAGTACGAGGCAAACTGGCTGAACAGAGTGAAGAACAGAACAGAATTATCAGACATAGGTAAGCAGGATAAGTTCAGGAAGAGACAACAAGCCTTTTATAAAAGGAAACCATACCTCAGCAATTTATTAAGTTTCCTTGAGGGTGTCAACAAGCATGTGGACAAAAGTGATCCAGTCAATATAGTGTACTTAGACTTTCACAAAAGCCTTTGACAAGGGCCCTTATCAAAGGCTCCTTAGCAAACTAAGCAGTCATGAGATAAGAAGGTCCTGTCGTGGATCACTAACTGATTAAAAGATAGGAAACAAAAGATAGGAATCAATGGTCAGTTTTCACAATGGAGATACCTAAATAGTGAGATATCTCAATGATCTATACTGGAACCTGTATGGTTTAACATTCCTTAATGATCTGGAAAGGAGATAAATGATGAGTGGCAAAATTTGCAGATGATACAAAATTACACAAGATAGTTAAATCCAAAACTGACACTGTGGAGTTACAAAGGGATCTCACTAAACTGGGTGACTGGGCAACAAAATGGCAGATGAAATTTTGTGTTGACAAGTGCAAAGCAATAAATTCCAATTATATATACCAAATGATGGGGTCTAAATTAGGTGGTACCACTTAAGAAAGATCTTGGAGTCATTATTGGCAGTTTTCTGAAAACATCCACTCCAATGTGCAGTAGTAGTCAAAAAAGCGAACAATGTTAGGAAACATTAGGAAAGGGATAGATAATAAAACAGAAAATATCACAGTGCTACTATATGTAAGTCCATAGTGAACCTGCATCTTAAGTACTGTGTGCAGTTCTAGTTGCCCCCATCTCAAAAAGATTTATTAGAATTGGAAAAGGTACAGAGAAGGGCAACAAAAATGATGAGGGATATGGAACAGCTTCCACATGAGGGCAGATTAAAAAGACTGGGACTGTTCAGTTTAGAAAAGAGATGACTAAGTGGATTGGGATATGATGAAGCTCTATAAAATTATGAATAGTGTGGAGAAAGTGAATAGGAAAGTATTATTTACCCATTCACATGGCACACAGAACTAGGGACCACCTAATGAAATTAATAGGCAACAGGTTTAAAACATACAAAAGGAAGTACTTCTTCACACAATCTGTGGAACTCTTTGTCAAGGGATGTTATGAAGGCCAAAAGTAAAACTGGGTTCTAAAAAGAATTAGCTAAGTTCATGAAGGATAGATCCATCAATTGCTATTAGTCATGTGCCAGGTGTCCCTAAAACTCCAACTGGCAGAAGCTGGGACTTGACCTCAGGGGATGCATCACTAGAAATTTCCCTGTTCTACTCATTCCCTCTGAAGCGCCTGCCACTGGCCACTGTCAGAGACAGGAGACTGGGGCAGATCCACTGAGCTGACTCAGTATTGCCCTTTTTATAGTCTTATATAACTACTATCAAGGAACAGGAACAGCTTACCCAGTTTATACAGGAACTGCCAGCTTGATTACAGATTCGGAGGAATCATGATTCCCAAAAAGAGAAACAAAGTCCCCAGAGAAGTTCTGAAGGTAGCAGAGATTTTATGGCTATTATTTCTAGTCAGGACAATGCTGTTAAGGGGTGACATCCTCCTGCTTTGGCTGTAGGACCCTTTGAGGGGATCATGGCCGCTGCTATTAAAACTACTTTAATGGCTTTTACTGTGATGGATAATCACATTACTTCAACTTCTGCTCTGCATGATACTGATGTAAATCTTGAGTAATTCAAAGCAGATTTACACTGGTATAGCTGAGAGAATAATTTAGCACATGGACAAAAGCAGATTTAGGTCCTGGAATTTTGTCTTTGGAAACACCACTGGCATAATACAACAAAGCATGGACTTTCTGTAAGACCCATTATATCATAAAATCTGAAATTGATTATCTGAGGTCAGTTTCTTCTGTCATTGCTGTGTTAACTCAAATTGGTAAATGAAAAGTCATAGGAGATCTAGGAGTCTCCATATCCTACATGTCAAAAAGGGAATGGACGCGGGGGCAAATGTACAATTTGGGATTTAACCTCAACACTATCTGCAATTATTTACATACAATAATTATCAGATGTGCTCGAGCAACGCAACTATAGAACTTGGAAGAGGGATGCAGAACTTTGGCTCACAATTATAGAAACAGGAGGCAGGAGGCTGGATCAACATTTGGATTCTGAACTGCTGTAACACACAAAGATGTCCAGATCCAGAATTTGGGTTCAAGCCCATTTGCACTCTGCATACATGATGATGAAGGATATCAACTAGGATCATCTGTTATAAAGTCACCTCTGAACTGCATTACTGTTCCAGTGCCAATTGTCAGAAGAACTGAGTGTCTCTTGACCACTGTAAAGAAAAGCGGAAACTTTTTCCCTTCAGCTTTCTGCCGTATTAAACTGTAAGTGCCTCACATGTCAGAAGGATTCATTCCAGATCAAGTCTCTGATATCATATCAATGTTTGATGCTAGACTAATACTGCACTTTAAATAACTGAGCTTTATCAAAATGTATATCTATGGTACAAGAGGCAATGCATAATTAAAGACATGACTCCCCATCAAGAATGCTTTGGTTCAGTTCAGGCTTCGTTGTTATGTTTCATACCCTAACAATCACACCCTTATTCTCCTGATTGTTTTGCTTGCCATTTCCATACTTGCTGTGACTAGTAGTTGGACCTGTTACTAATGCTGAATTTTACTTGTTTTTAAGCTTTTCATCGCAGCATAGACCGTATGGGTTATTAATATTCTCTGTCTTTTCCAGCTCAAGGAGAGGATTTCATGGCAGCTGAACAATAGTGCTTTGATTTAAATGGCTCTTATTTTCAGCTCCCATTGGGATCTACTTTGCATTTTCTGTTGGTTATTATATTGCTGACACCTTTACTGGCTGCTCTTTTTGCTCCATATCATTGTTTTAAAAATCCATGCCAGCTCAAGTTTCCAGCACTGGCACTCTGGTTTGTTCACTTTTAGAAGGGCTTGTGCAAAAATGCATAATTTAAAGAAGTCTGTTTCCATCTTCAGAAAATGTTTTCATATCTCTTCCTACTAAGCTGTCCTATAGTAATTAATTTTCTCTATTTGTACTGTAGGTCTTGCCTTTGAATGTGTTCTCCTTTATGACGTCAATTCCCACTCACTCATTTTGTGTATATCTTCCTGAATCCACCAACAAATCTGGGGGGTGGATTCATGGATAATACCAACATATTGCACTGAGTTCAGACATTATCAGAGCCAGTTTACTGCATAGGCTCTATACATCCATTCTTAGGCCCCCAACGTCTGGAGTCCCATGGTGTGATCTTAGTTTTCATTTATTTTAAATGTTTCTAGGCCTCATGGTTGCAAAGACAAGCCTGAAAATATGGCCCAAGTGTAACTGATGCCTCTGAGTTTACAGAGAGCCTAAAACAATAGTTCCCAAACATGTGGACAGCTCTGTTCATCTTAACTCTAAAAGTTGCTGCCACCTCCAAGCAGGAGTGAGACCTACCATGGGAGTGAAGCTATAGGAGCCTCATGTGGATTGTGCCTAGCCCCCCACATTGCTTTAATTGTCTTGGTTATTATACCTGTAGTTGAGATGTAACTTCATGTAAGCCATTGGTGTTTCATTGATGTAAAACCAGTGTAAGTGATGGGAATAATACCATTAAAATATTCTGGCTTGCGTACATGAGGCTACACCCATTTTTAATCTTCTGCGCCAATACTCTCTCAACTGTTATCACTGATCAGCATTCAAACTGTGTTCACTGCCCACTGTATCCAGAAATTTGTTTTGTTTCAACTTACTCTGTTTGCTGCAGCCACAGTATCTACTGTAAATTCATTGGCTTAGCTAGCAAAACTATTTATTGTGTTTCAGAAGAAATGCAGGTGCCTGATATGCCTCTCCATCACTGCCAGATTCAAAACAGGCCCTTGAACCTCGCTCTTCCATATCCCAGGTGAGTACTCTAGCATTGGGCTATTGAATCTCTCTCTCTCTCTCTCTCAAGTAGAGTTAATTATTTATCCAAGGTGGAATAGTTCCAAGCTGGGGGGGATGGGGGAGGAGAGAGAGTGTGTGTGACTGACTGGATAGCCCAGAGGTTATAGCTCTCATTGCCAAACCTTGAAATTTTCATTGAACTAGAATTCCTGTTTTCCAGCCATACCTACTGGAATTTGCCATTTTGGCTTTAAACATTTAAACTTAAATGCTTAGAAGCTAAACAAACACAAATGACAAGGCAGTATCCAATCTCCATTGAACATGGTCAAAATACAGGAGTCCAGACTTCATGTTACTTTTATTTTTGGACTAAAGCATTAGTCAGTGAATTATTAGACATCCCACTGTTTAATGAAAACTTTTTATTACACATGTGAATGAAGCTAGGCTAGTTTCTACAGGGGAAACATAGTGTTTGCTTGGAAAACTTCCATTATTTCTGCCCATTTAATTCACGTGATCAAAATACAGCTATTTAGAGAGATATTTTTCATAGTTTAGAGGGAAAATTACCCAAAAAGTAGCTTGTAAAAACAATACACACAGTAAAAGGCATAATGGCAAGCACATTGCTGGGCCAAGGGACATACAGCATGTCACCAAATACCAGCTCAGTAATGATGGAAATTATAATGGATGGCCTCTTTGCATTTACAGAGCTGAGCCACAGAGACAGTACTTAATTTTAACCATCACAGTAGAGTTGCAAAAATTCTCATGAAATTAATATCTAGTACAGTTCACTATAAACCAGCTTACGTGTCTGAAGTGAAGATCCATTTTGAATTACCTCCCTACATGATAAGAGGTTTGTTTAGCTCTCTGAGGGCTTTGCTTACCTCTTCTAACCATTTCCTGCTGGAAAATATGAAATAGGTATGGGCTAGAGGATAAAGATGAAAAATTTCCTTAAAGGAGCTTAAAATCTTGATCCCCTTCTAATGTTTCCCATGCATGTCCCCTTCCATTAGCCCTCCCATATATGTACTTGTGTGACCGGACAAGTCAGGGGATGAGAACCAAGTAATTGATCATTCTCCCATTGCTCCTACTTCAAAGCCCTCCAACCACTACAGCAGAGGTGTGGTGCAGTGTTCTGAGGAAAGACCTGGGAATCAAGAACTCCCAAAATTTAATCTCAGCTCTGACCACGAGGGCCAACTCCTTATAATTATTTAGGCACATAAATCCCATTGATTTTACTGGGAGTGAGCCACCGAAACACCTTTGATGACCTAAAGCTGAGCGACTTGCCACAGATCTCTCCATCTCAGTCTCTCTGAAAGGCAGGTTTCCTATTCATCTACCTTCCTGTGAATCGATGAAGTCCAAATAAATGAGCTTCAGGAACATTTGCTGCATTGGAGCATATATATACATAGGGTTATAATATAGGGTTATAATTCATCCCCCCTCAGTGGCTACTATTGTTGCCTATAATCTAAGATTGTGGCATCTGCTTGGCAACATTCACTAGACATACTTTTCCATTCATTGAATCTGCCTAAGTACGGATCCCATTTCTCCATTCCTTGCTCATGCTGCCCTATTCACTGGCAGAGTGGAGCTCACCTTTCTAGCATGGAAAAGGAGAGAAAAAATATTTTTAAAAGCTATGCTAATTTGTCAGATTTGATTTACCTTCAGGATTTCATTAATTGGCTTAATTTCTAGTAGTGCTTGTGCCTCTCCCTTCCGCAGGGGAACCATGAGGTATCCAGAGTACATAGAGCCTAATGGGTGCCCTCCATGAAGTGGTGGATTTTATCCTTAATTTGTATTAAAAGTAATTGTTTTCAGGTTGTCAGAGACATATAACCAAGTTATCTGATGAGCTTACTTTTTCCTTGTGCAGACTCAAACCATGTGCTACTGCTTAGTTTGAAGTATTCCAGAAAGGTATCTCATAGTTTCCTTAATAAGCAAGACAGTCATCTAATCTAGTCCTCTATGAGATGCCTGGAATAGCAATATTTAGGACAGGCACCTGTGGCCTCACTGAGCTGTGAAATGAATCAGGCATGGATAGCAGCTTTTCTATCATCCTGGTGTAAGTCAAAAATACTCAGTACCACATCATGCTGACAGTCGTAATTTATTCTTTTCGAGTTTGGGAGAAAAGGGTCACTGAGCAGTTAGCATTCTATTAGGAATTATAACACAACCGCCAAATATTCAGAGTCCAGAATATTAAATTTCCCATTCCAGATGCTGCTTCTGCAAACAGAGAGAAAAAGAAACTTTGAAGTTTAACCTTTAGGGAATTGAGAAAGTTGTTTCCATATCACTGCTCTTTTATAACAGCTGCTGGAAAAATGCAATTCTATCTTACATTTTAGTACTTCAGTACCATATGTCATCCTGCTAATTCCTTCACACAGCAGTGGCTGGAGTTCACAACTGTACTTTGAATAATTCAATCAGTCTATTTAAAGTGGGTTTGATCAAAATTAGCCATATGCTAATAATAGTAACTGTGGGGTGTTTTATTGAGTTTGCCTTTCTGAAACTCAAAGGCCTGGCCCTGTATATATATTTTTTTTTACCTTAACAAATTTAAATTTTGATTCCTAGAGTTTCCTCTCCTATTATCTGTGGCTGTGTGATGTTTTAATATCTCTTTTTATTTTGTAAGGCCTGATATTGGAAGTCACTAAATGAAGGGGAAATAAGACTACTGCTCTGAGAGAATAGTGTGGTTAGGAAAAGGTGGACACAGAAAATGAATCTCCAATCAAGAGAAGCTGCAATTGCAAGGGAATGATAAGAAACCAAGAAGAAGAAGAAAAAAGGTAGTGTTTTGAAGTGTTATTATGTTAACTGAAATCAATTGAAGCCACTGAAAATGCTAAAATGGCACTATTGGAAATTAAGCCAATTAAAGATGTCCTGAAGATAAGTAAGTTTTGATAAATTAGCATAGCTTTCTACAAAAATATTGCCAAACAAGTACAGTCATAGGGTGATTGTGGTCAGAGAAGAAAATTAGCACCAGCAAAACACACAAATTTACAAGTATCAGAGGGGTAGCCATGTTAGTCTGGATCTGTAAAAGCAGCAAAGAATCCTGTGGCACCTTATTGACTAACAGGCATTTTGGAGTATGAGTTTTCGTGGGTGAATGTATCCGACGAAGTGGGTATTCACCCACAAAAGCTCATACTCCAAAACGTCTGTTAGTCTATAAGGTGCCACAGGATTCTTTGCTGCTTTTACAGATTTACAAGTGTTACAATTCAACTGCTATGAACTGTGGTGGAAATGGGATACAGTGAATATTATTATGATAGCTTTGCTTTTCAAACAGTATATGAAAATCAATTGTATTGCCTTGAACACTAGGTATTATATTTATACTATTTCACTTTGACTACCCAGAGTAGAAACTGACCTTTTTTTGGCTCAGCTGAAAAGTGTAACATATTCATACATTGCATCACTTTCAGTGGTCGTTTAATACAGAGTGAATCTCTGCTGATTTGGGCCTGATTTAAAGCCCAATGAAATCTATGGAAAGATTCCCACTGAAGACCTGATCCAATACCCTTTGAAGTCATAGTGAGAGACAATAGCTCAGAAATAGCTTCCTACCAGTTTAAGCGTTCAACTTTTATATTTTAACGTATACTTGCCTAGCAGGATTGCCATTTGCAGCATCAGCAGAAAGGTCAAGGGCTGAATGGGAATGAGATGGCCTTTCCAAAGGCCTGATCTTGTTTGCAGTGAAATAAATGGAAAATTTGCAAATGATTTCAGTAGGAGCAGAATTATCTACAGGCCAGCCCTGAAGTAGTGCAGAGAAACTTGCACTTGTAACTGACTTGTTCTGTAGATAAATATAAGACTTCAATCTCTGTCCATCCGATAATTTTCAAGATGAAATAAAGAATTTAAACAGGGGGTAGACTGCCAACGAGTGCTACACAATGGTTGCAGCTACAGGAAGATCCATCAGCTGAAAAGCATATCAAACTTGCACAAAGGGCTGGGATTCCTACTACTCCCTCTGCCAAAACTCCCAAAGGTTCCAGCAAGGGTTTCAACAATAGTAAATGCTTGTTTAAGTTTGGATTCAGTTCACAGGAGCCTGGATTTATGTATGCTTTGGGACTACACTCAAACATTAGTCACTTCAATCATATCTGTGTTCACTAGTTTCAGTCCTAACACAATTCACTTTGTGCAAACAGCAAAGAGTCCTGTGGCACCTTATAGACTAACAGACGTATTGGAGCATGAGCTTTCGTGGGTGAATACCCACTTCGTCAGAGGCATGCACTACATGCATCCGACTAAGTGGGTATTCACCCATGAAAGCTCATACTCCAATATGTCTGTCAGGCTACGTCTTCACTACCTGCCATATCAGCGGGTAGCAATCGATTTCTCGGGGATCGATAAATCGCGTCTCATCTAAACGTGATCTGTCGATCCCCGAACAAGCTCCTATCGATCCCGGAACTCCACCAACCCGAACGGCGGTAGCGGAGTCGACATGGAGAGCCGCGGACATTGATCCCATGCCGTGAGGACGGTAGGTAATTCGGTCTAAGATACTTCAACTACAGCTATGTTATTCACGTAGCTGAAGTTGTGTATCTTAGATCGATTTCCCCCGTAGTGTAGACCAGCCCTCAGTCTATAAGGTGCCACAGGACACTTTGCTGCTTTTACAGATCCAGACTAAAACGGCTACCTCTCTAATACTTTGTGCAACAGTATCTTTCTTACTCAGTAGCTATTCTTACCTTGTTCAGAGGAAAGATTTAAGAGCTCCCCACTTTTAGCTCTTCTAGTTATAAATGTGTCCATTTGGTGACGCTAAAGTTAATAATGAGCTATCAAGGGAGGAGTATTAGACTTCTAATCTTGTGAGCTTCACCAGCAACTAGCTGGGGGGAGAAATAGTTAATGAGTTGATTAATGGTCCAAGAAGAAAGGTTAAAAGATGGGCACACTCTACTGATTTCTAAGAACATTTAATTAAAATCAATTACTTAACTCCTTTGTAAACAGAGTAGATCAATCTGAGCCACAGTCAATATTCCTCCTGACTGTGCAATGAAAGAAAAAGAAAGATAGTGATCTCAATGGCTTCCTGAAGCCTTAATATTGAATACACCAGATCATCTTTTCTTTGATCGCAGACATAAGAAAATAAAAGCAAGGGCAAAAACTAAATCTTAAACAGTAAAAAGATACGTTCATTACACAGGAAAAGACCTCACTCTACTTATCACAAGGAGAGCAGAATTACGTTACTTAAAGTTTGGTCAAATGTTCACCTACATTTTATAGCATTAATTGGTTACTTTGATACATATGTGAGAGGGGGGATAGCTCAGTGGATTGAGCATTGGCTTGCTTAAACCCAACATTGTGAGTTCAATCCTTGAAAGGAGCTATTTAGGGATCTGGGGCAAAAATCTGTTTGGGGATTGGTTCTGCTCTGAGCAGGGGGTTGGACTAGATGACCTCCTGAGGTCCCTTCTAATCCTGATATTCTATAAGAGGTTCCTTTCCCTTGCCACCCACTATAAATAAACTCTATTTAAATAGATCATTAAAACAGGACTATTGAGTCCATTGATAGATTAGGGAGCGAGTACTTAAGTACATCACTTATATGATTTCACTTAGATTTTGATTTATGTGGCTGAGTTAGAGTCTGAACCAAAGCCCAATAAAGACAATGGTAAGATTCCCATCTATTTAAATAAGCTTTGGATCAGACCCAACATACTTAGACTTACAAGTACCACATTAATAGCTAAAGTGCAAAACGGAACCTACAGAGCCAAAGAATGCTGCTTAGGGAAACCCTCTCCAGATAAAGAACACCCTAAATATGGCGCCACAGCACTGGGGCCTTGAGGTTTCCTTTTGGATTTGGGTGAATACCATTTTTTTCTGCAAAATTTAACACTTTTTTTTTTTTTTAATTCTTTTAGCTCCCTTCTGGCCTATATGCAGAAATATCATCATCATCATCATCATCATATTCCCATTACGCCTCTGGCGTTTAGGGCAGCGATGAAGCTTCTCCACTCCTGTCTGTTTCTGGCAAGTCTTTCAGTTGGTCCGCAGCTGTGCCCCAGGTTTTTCAGCTTGGCTTCCACAGCTCTTTGCCATGTTCTTTTCAGCAGCCTCATTTTTTGCTTGCCTTCAGGAGTCCATCTTATTGCTACTCTGGTGATAGAATCAGTTTCCATCCAAAGCACATGGCCAATTGATCTTCAGTGCCTCCTGGTAATGATGGTACTCATATCCTCTTGGTTGCGCTGTGTAAATAGGTCTTGGTTTGAGATTGTTCTGGGCCAAAAAATATGGAGGATTTTTCTGAGGCAGGTTGTATGGAATTAAGACAATTTGGACATGTCATACTTTTTTCATTCCCCAGCATTCTGCACTATAAAGTAATGTTGAAAGTACCTAGCTCTGGTAAATCTTGAGTTTGGTTTTGGTGTATTTTGATGATTTCCAGACTGTATTTAAGCTCCTGAAGGTGTTCCTGGCTTTACTGATTTTGTTCTGGATGTCCTGGTTTGTTCCACCATCTTGGCTGATGATGCTGCCCAAGTATCTGAATGTTTCTACATTGGTGAGAACACAATCCTCTATCCGTACTGGTGATGGTGAGGCAATATTAATGATCATGATAGCTGTCTTATTGCGATTGATTTTCAGTCCAATTTGCTGGCTGAATGTGTTGAGTCGAGTGAGTCGAGTTTGTTTTTTCTTGTATATGATGTTGGGTATGTGATGGGACAGCGAGATCATCTGTGAAGTCCAGGTCTTCAAACAATGAGAAGGGTGTTCATTGAATGCCTCTTGGCATATCTTTTGTTGTACGCCACATTACCTAGTCAATGGCAATGCTGAGAAGGATTGCAGAGATGACACACCCCTGATGTACTGCTGTTTTGACTTCAAAACAGAGTTCACTGTAATTGACACTGCATGTAAAGTTGAACTAAAGGCTTAAGATGATGTTAATTGTATGGAGAGGGATTCCATATGCCCACAGAATGCATCATAGGCTGCTCCTGTGAATGCTATCAAAAGCCTTCTCAAAGTCTATGACGTTTATGTAGAACTGCTGTTGCCATTCTAAGCATTGTTCATTTATGTTTCGTAGAGTGAAGATCTGGTCTGTATATCCACGCCCTTTCTGAAAACTGACTTGCTCTTTTCTGAGAACACTATCAACAGCCTCTGATATAAGCTGGACTATGATCTTACACAATACTTTGCTTGGCACAGATAAAAGTGTGATACCACGCCAGTTATTACAATCACTGAGAGTTCCTTTTTTTGGTATCTTCACTATAACCCCATTGGTCCACTCATCTGGTACTTTTTCCCTTTCCCAGACTGATGTAAATAGAAGGGCCAAGACAGATGCTGCTAACTCAGGATTTACCTTGAACAATTTTGCATTCAAGTTATCCTTGCCAGGAGCTTTCCCATTTTTTAAGGATTTGATGGTTTCCTTAGGTGGGGTGTCTGTACTGATATCAAGATCTATTTCTGCCTCCTGGATGTTTGCTTCCTCTTTAGGTGGCTCTCTGTTCAGCAATTCTTTGAAATGCTCCCTCCAGCATATTTCTTGTTCTTTTTCTGTTGTTAGTAGGTGGCCTTGTTTGTCCCTGATGAGAGTCTATTGTTGGTGTCTGCCGTTTACCACTGATAAGCTGCGTCATTTTGTAGACGGTTCCTTGTTCACCATGAGCAGCTGCATCTTCTGCTCGTGTTGCCAGATTATCAATATAATGTCGTTTGTCCGCTCTCACAAGGTGTTTAATCTCCTGGTGTGCCTTGCTATGCTGCTCGTGGTATTTGTCCTTTAGCTTCTGGGATTTTGTGTCTAAAACATTTTTCTTCAGGGCTCGTCCAGTTTCTATGGTGTTCTGCGTGCTGAGTGTAATTCGCTGCTTCCCTCTCTTCTGCTGTAGCCTGGACAGGCTTCACTGCTCTGTTTATAAATTCCTGTTACTTTGTCCTATTTCTTGTTGATCTCCTCATCTGCATTCCCCTCCTCTTCATCAAGGTCTGCAAGTGCCTAAAACTTGTTCTTTAACTGTAGAGTGAAGGCTTTCTGTATTGTAGGAGACTTTAGCTTTTCAATGTCCTAACATCTCTGTCCCTTGTTTGGTGGATCCACACTTCTCAGTTTTAGCTTGATGGATGCTGTCACAAGGAGGTAGTCACTGCCAACATGCGCACCTCTTCTCTCTTTCACATCTATAATTGAGTGCTGCCATTTGCCATTGATCATCACATGGTCAATCTGGTTCTTATCTCTGCCATTTGGAGAACACCATGTCAGCTTGTGGATTTCACAATGTTGGAAGAGAGTTCCACCAATGACTAGGTCATTCATATTATAGAATTCAACAAGCCTTTCTCCGTTTTCATTCATGGTGCCGCACCTATGTCTTCCCATTGCTCTGTCATTGTTCGTGTTGTCCTTACCGACCTTGGCATTCAGGTCTCCCATGACAACAGTTAAATCACGGCATGGTGCTCTCTCTAACTCTGCCTGTAGTGTAAGGTGGAATTTGTCCTTTACTTCTTCATCACTGTCATTTATCGGAGCATAGCACTGAATTGGGATGATATTATTGTATTTCCCTTTCAGTCTGGCTCTCATAAGTCTGCTGCCAATGGACTTCCATTCAAGCAGGGAATGCTCCACTCCCTTTTTCAAAAGGATGACAACATCCTCAGGGTGTTGTCCATCATCCCATCCAGAAAACAGCAAAGTTTCTCCCAAGTCTGATGTCAATCTACTTAATCCTATCCATCTGCTCTCGCTGATGCCCAGGGTGCGTAAGCTGTGGTGTCTCATCTCTGCCATGACCTGAACTAGCTTCCCTGTTTCACACATTGTCATTATGTTCCAAAAACCAAATTTGGTTTTTGTCTTGGGGTTGAGCACTTCAGTCTTTATGCCAGTTGCTTCCTTTTGCCTTTCACCACTGGCAGTTATATGGGTCATTGATTCCTGAAGGCTATCACACACAGTAATGGTAGATTTCTCCGTCGCTGTTTCCGTAACATATTTTTTTTTTATGGGACAGGGTTGTTAACTTTGTGCCTAACCCTCAGCCTTGAGGACCAGGGTGTCTGTTTTGTCTGGCCTCTGCCCCACAGACCAGTCCAGCATGGTTGAATCTACCAGGAGCAAAAAGCCCCCGCCGACACAAACTCTGGGGATCAGAGCACACAAACTGTCCCGCCACAACAAGGCACGGACATCAGAGGACAGATATCTGGGACACAGAGATATGGGGGGGGGGGGCGCAGAGATATGGGGACACTGTTAAAGTTGATATTGGAATCTTAACAGCAGATTCTGAAGTTTCTAGTAATTAGATTTTCCCTAACTCCTTCTGCTGTTTTAAAAGGCAATATATTTTTACCCCTCCCAATCTCAGTTAAGTTCTTTTCCCTCTTGTGAATAAAATTCTGAACGCTGTTCTTTTTCTCCTTTCAGTTGCTAGAGGGTATATTACGGATCATACTGCTGCTCATTACTAAAGCATACAACTCCTAATGGTGAATGAATGAGACAAAATAAATTTTTTGTTCTTTGCCTACACAGCACAGACTATGCACCCTATGTTCTTTTCATTTGTACCTTTCAAGGGCTTTTGTGAGAGCTGCTGCTCCCTTTCTTTGGTTAGCTGTAATTTATAGTTATGAAACTATTAGGTAATTGTAAATAAAGTGTTTTTTCTTATCCTGAAGAATGTGCTTTGTAACATGGAAGAGGGGAATTTGAATAACAAATGCATTTTGCTTTAACATATTCTGTTTGGATATTTAATATGATAGTTGTGTATTAATGCTGGAAAGGTGTCTCTGTTTTACGGGGAAGCAGAGGGTAAGTGCCTTTTGGAATGAGGAGTGAGTGACAGAAATAGAAATTAGAGTTGGGAAAGATGGAATACAGGCCAAATCCAGCTTGCCGTACTTGCATGAATTTTCCTCACTGACTAATCAACAGAATAAGGGACTAGGATCAAATTCTGCTCTCAGTTGTTGCCAGCCAGCCAGTTCAGGATTCTTCCCCACACTATATTCTTCAGTCCCTCATGTATTCTAATTTTAAACCACTCAAGTGGTGGCACTTTTACCACATTTCTTGGGAGACTCTTCTACAGTCACAGGCCTCACTGTAACAAAGCATTTCCCTACCTGGACCTAGAGAACTCACTTTGCCCTTTAGTTTCACAAACTATGTGTGCTTTTAAAACCTTGACATCTAAGAGGTTTGCACTCAGTTTTGATTGCACAAAATTGGTTTCATTTTTTTTAAAGCCTATACAATTTTGCTTAAAAAAATCTAATTTTGTTTAGTGTAAAAAATAGCCTATGCACTCATAAATGGTCCTGGGTTCAAGGGAAAAGCTGACATTACGAAATACATTTTTTTTCACTTACATGCCCCCTGTTACCATAATAACAGAGACTTTGCCATCTTTACTGTACTTGTTTATTTTCACAACACAAAATATGGACATTCTATTATCCCTATTTTATAGACAGGGACTGAGGCACAAAGGGACAATTTCAAAGGTATTAAGGTTCCTTCAGATACTTGTGGTTGAAGGGAGTTTTTCTCCATGATATGACTTATTTCATTTGATAAAGGGCAAATACACCCACAGGGGAGTATGGGGGCTCATCCCTCTACACTGGCCATCCATATCATGAGTAGAAGCACAAGGGAAGAGCAACCTCTGTGGGGATGTTATGGCTGCCTGACCAGGCAGGCAGAGGCACTAAATGGATTTGGTACTAAACTTCCAAGGGACCAGCCAGTGCTGCAGGGAAGCTATCTGCACCAGGAGTATGGCTGGCCCAGACTATTGACACATTGCTATAAGAAGGGAATCAGAGACCAGCTGTTGGGTCTCTAAATCACAATACATTTCCTTTTCTGTTCTGGGCAGGGCAACTACACTGCAACCCTTACGGATGGCCCAACTGAGCCCCAGGTGACTGCTGGTAATTCACATTGATCTTTGCAGCACATTGGTTTTCCAGAACTTCAGGGATTGCAGAGAAAAGAGGAGTTTCTTTCTCACTTGATTCACAACTGTCAGAGACAAAGATAAACTTCCCTTCCCCCATCCAGCTCAGCAGTGAAAAGACAGATGAGGAGAAACCAGTTGCAGGGAGGAAAGACATATCATTCAGACTTTATTACTGAAAAGCAAGCAGAAGGCGAGGTGGATCGTTTAATATATACTAGACTGAAACACACCATGTACAGAAGCAGGCTGAAATCCAACTGGCTTTGGTTGGTTAGCTATCATTTACACTGGGGGCACTGGTTTCAGAGTGGTAACCATGTTAGTCTATATCAGCAAAAAGAACAAGGAGTACTTGTGGCATCTTAGAGACTAACAAATTTATTTGAGCATAAGCTTTCATGGGCTAAAGCCCACTTCATCAGATGCATGCAGTGGAAAATACAGTAGGAAGATAGATAGATATACAGAGAACATGAAAAAATGGGGGTTGCCATACCAACTCTAATGATCCTAATCAATTAAGGTGGGCTATTAGCAGGATAAAAAAACCTTTTGTAGCGATAATCAGGATGGCCCATTTCAAACAGCTGACAAGGTGTGAGTAACAGTAGGGGGAAAATTAACATGGGGAAATAATTTTTAGTTTGTGTAATGACTCATCCACTCCAAGTCTTTATTCAAGCCTGATTTAATTGTGTCCATTTTGCAAATTAACTATTTCCCCATGCTAATTTCCCCCCTACTGTTACTCACACCTTCTTGTCAGCTGTTTGAAATGGGCCATCCTGATTATCACTACAAATGTTTTTTTTTCCTCCTGCTGATAATATCCCACCTTAATCAATTAGTCTCATTGGAGTTGGTATGGCAACCCCCATTTTTTTCATGTTCTCTGTGTATGTATATATATATATATATATATATATCTTCCTACTGTATTTTCCACTGCATGCATCTGATGAAGTGGGCTTTAACCCACGAAAGCTTATGCTCAAATAAATTTGTTAGTCTCTAAGGAGCCACAAGAACTCCTCATTCTTTTTGATTGGGGGCACTGTATATCTTAGTTTACTTTTGATGTCTATTAAAAATGGAACCCGCAGATGTAAAAAGTATGGTAAGAGTGCCGGGAAAGTTACAGCTTATAGCAGAACTCCTAATGTAGGCAGTACCTTAACATTTATCTGGGGATATTCCTGCTTCAGTATCTGCTTTGTGGCTGAACTCAGTCTGTCTAGCATCAAGGATTACCTTGAGACATGTATTGAGAGCAGGGTTGTTACTTGAGCAACATGCCTGCATTCAGCAGTAAGTGGGCATAATATACCAGGTGGTGGAGAGAGCAAGCATTACGAGCTGCTATTTCCCCACACCTCATTGGATGAGAATGCCACATCTGGGGTCAGAAACACTCAGGTTTATTAATTCAACCCTTTATTTGCACTAATAGCATGCCTTGACAGACATTTAGAAAAAGTCAATGGCCAGTTTCCTTCTCCTGGGGTGTAGGTGGGTCACAATAGATTTCTCTTACTGTATTCTGTCCACCTCTTAATCTCCCACAAATTATACACGTCCAAAGTACATATTCATTAGTTCTCTTCCAATCACCATTAAGAATTGTGTCTTGTGCAACTATGCATTAGTAAACTTCAATTGCCAGGACTGTTGCTGTCCTTGCTATTTTCATATTTTCTCTTTTCTAACTGGTTTATTACCACTGATTGCACACTGGTATTGCATGCTTGACCAGCCCATTGTTACCCTTTACCTGCTATTAGGGACTTGGGTTTTTTTAATTGTTTTTTCCCTAATTGCCTGTTGGCCTCACTTCATCGGTCATCTTCTTGACATCATGCCAGGTAAGATGGCTGCTGCCTCCACTCATTACTCCACTGCAAGAAGGTGCTGGTTACTGAACTGTTTCTGAAGGTTTGCACTCGCCATTACAGTTTTGGATATGCAGTTTTAATTATTTAATAATATCGAAATAACTCCACCACTAGGTGACACCACTAAGACTTGCACAAATAAACATGATAATTTAACAGTGTCCAAGTGAGCTATTGAGTGGTTTCTTGTAGAGAACATTCAAAAAAATGAGTAATTGGTGATCATTATAAAATATTGCCAAAGCTGAGTGATTGAGTTTTGGGGCAGGGAAGAGGTGGTGCCCCACTGGAAGAGTTTTGTGTCAACTTCAGAAACAGAGCTGAAAAGTAAGTCAGGGACAACTATAATCAGACTGCTCAAGGACTGTTTGTGTGTGTGGCGATGTGTCTCTGTGTGTGTACGCACACGTGTGCATGGTGGATGCATGTGTGCCTGTGCAGCCAGACAATACTGAGTATTGGTAGGGAACAGGAAATTTTAGGCATTTGTGAATAAATCCTGTTCCCATGGAAGTCAGTCTCCATTGCTCCAAGGCTACTTTAATGAATATTGTATATTTCAAGGTTGTATGAAAGGTTATAGGAAGGTAGCAATAAATCAAGTGTGTGTATTATGTCAGACCGAGTCTGTTTAAAGGCATGCAAATTGATTATTGTTTAGTTTTATTTTCTTAGAGATAATCCCAGCCCTTTCCCTAGCCATGGAGGGCTCCAGAAATGGTGCAACCCCAGGAGTATTTGGGGAGTCTGTGCAGGGGTCCCCACCCCGGTGCACCACAGATCACTGCTCCACCGGAAATCCGAGACTCCAATCATAAAGGAGCTTTTGGGAGTGCGATAAGACAGGCCAGAGGGGTAGGGATGGTGGGTCACTGATTATGTGGATCCACCAGCCAATCCTTCTGTTACCCAATGTATAGAGGCCCTAAGGAATTTTGAAGCCCTTATTCTGCAGCATTAACCATGGAGGGACATGGCCTATGGGGAGCATTCCTTCCCACCAGGGACTCTGATGGAGATCTTCAAAGCACAACCAGATATGTAGGCTGAGGTTAGGATTTAACCCTGTTACATATTCTGTTCATTCAGCTGGTGTAGATTGGTATCATTTCATTGACTGCACTGGTGCTACACCAAATTACAGCACTGAGGAACTGACCCTTAAAGGGCTACTCTTTGTGGGGAACGTTTTATAGATATTACTGGTTCTTAATTTAAGTTTTATTGCTGGTTGTTAAATAACAGTTGGATAATGTCTATGAGCCCAGGAAGAGAGGAGGGGTAGACTGCTCCTTGTGTGACCTACATATGGGCGGAGCAGAACTCCAGTCCTCCCTGAGTCCACACAGTGTTATAAAGATGGTGGAAAGGAGGTAGAGACATAACTTTTCCCAGCCTTCCCTGCCCTAATCATTGGAACTGACCATTGACATGGGAGTTGGAGTGAGAATTTTGCATGGCAGGAAGAGGAATAGTAGTGTATATGATCCCCTTGCATACTGGGGAGCATTCAGGTTCCCTGATGCAGAGTGCCTCATAGTGCTCCCTGTGAGGCAGTGCAGCTCTGTACTGGCCCTTGCTATGTGCAATTTGCAGCATCTATCCCCAAAGGGTAAAAACAATAAAAACGAGCCTGGGCGGGCTCATTTTGTTTCATTTGCACTGTTGGTATTTTGTCCATCCAATTTCTTCCTCTTTTCCCTGTGGAAAGAGATTCAATTTCTCCTTGTCCCACTGCCCAAAGTGAGACAAATCACCTAGCCCACCCACACTTGACTTTCAGTGGCCAGGTTTGTAATTACTCTTTCCATTTTCTTCCCTCGCTGCTTTGGAGGGGGTGTTTGTATCATTTTATTTCC
The DNA here is from genome assembly GCF_003597395.2 of Chelonoidis abingdonii. Classification (NCBI taxonomy): domain Eukaryota; kingdom Metazoa; phylum Chordata; order Testudines; family Testudinidae; genus Chelonoidis; species Chelonoidis abingdonii. The sequence continues at coordinate 48,744,870 of NC_133783.1, forward strand.
ATGGCTGACGCGCCAATACTCCCTCCCCTGCCACGCACTTGCATTTTCAGTGTAAAAACAAAACAGAATCAAAAAGAGTCAAACGAGGAAATAAAAAGTGCCCCAGAGCCTCATACCACATTTCACACACAAACACTAGACCTGGACATTTTTCTTACTAACAGAGGCTGAAAGTGAAATGTCAAAACTGTGGCTCAGTCTCCATAGCTGACCTTAAGCATGTTTCTGTCCCAGCGTCACCACCTGGGGGTGAATCCACTACAGCATTAATTAATGACAAGTGCAACTGCCAAGTGAACCCACTGCCAATTGCAATAGCACAACTGCATGTTGATACACCTCTTTTCCAGCTGGGTCCATCACAAGTTATTAGGTTTGTCCACACAAATTACAGTGGTGCCACAATTTCAAAGGAACAGGTGGGCTGACTTGGGAAGCCATCCACTCAGGGAAGATGGGCAGCTAGAAATCCAGACAGCCCAGCAGCCCACCAAGTAGGTTTCTGTCAAAACTTTTGACAGAATTGACACATTCCAGCAAAATGTTTCCAGTCCATCAAAATTAGCATTTTTCTGATGGAAAACTGTTCTATTACTGCACTACTTCCTGGATCAGCATTGTTCCAGCAGCAGTTTCTTCTACTCCTGATTCTGTTCTACTAGAACAATGCCAAGGAAAGCAAGTCTTATGCTGACTGGAGGTGCCAGAGACACTGATACATTCCTAGGTGTGCGCAAAAGGTTTGGTGAAAAAGTTTCAGTGATATTGGTATCATAAATGACAGTGCCTGATAGTAAAATAATATGACTTGCTCTAAAAAAGATGCAGTCCAATATTTGGTATTTGTGTTTACAACCTTTTATTCTCAGGGACTTTGCTTGGCATGAGGACATAAATTCAGGAGTTAGAATTTCAAAGCTCTGATCTCTTAATCCAGCATTAATTCACATCAGTTTATGACAGTAACCACTGTGACCATTTCCCAGTGGATATATATGGTTGCTATCTTCACAATATGTAAGTCTTTTAAGCTGCAGCAATTATGATTCGGCATACCCTTTCAACATGAACAGATACATTCTTATCTTTAAGCCAAAACCATATTGTACAAACGGCTCATTGAAAACACATTCCAGCTTTAGATGCTCTTCATTTTATCTGACACTAATGTATGCACACATTCAATGTTTTCCATACTGAGGCACAGCAGTCCTTGCTTCCTTTACTTTTCTGAGATAACCTGTTGCTAATGCTGAATATAAACACAGGGCCTGAATCTGCATAAATCAAGAAAGCCTCCATGAATGTCAAATGGTGTACAGTCAATGTGGAAGGAGAACAAGGCCTACAGTTTATTGCCAGACACTACACCAGAGTCCAAGTTGCATTCTTATCTTTGCAGCTTCAGGTTAATGGCTATGCTTTCTGAGACATGCCTAATTTCTATCACAGCTGGCCTTTTTTCTAACCTGCTCTCTTGAGACTAAAGGGCTGATCCAAAGCCCTCTGAAGACAAACTGGACTCAAAACTGACTGCCACTCATTGCAGACTAGGTCTAGACTAGAGTTTAACCTAACTTGCGTTCCAGAGCACAGTTGAGTGCAGTCTACATGTAGGTGCAAAAGTCAAGCACTCCCTGCTGTAGACTGGACAAGGACTTGCAGGAGACTGGATGGTTTAGGAATCCTGCTTACAATGGAAGCATAAGGGACCGGGGCATAGACAATCTTGCCTAGCAATCGCAGCTGGGCTGAGGTCTGCCTACCAGGGACAGGAATCACCAGGCAGTAGATGGAGGAATCATAAAGCCTGGTCTAGTAAATGAGAGTCAGAGTCTGAGTCAGGAGATCAGAGGTAGTATCAGGTCAGAATCAAGAGGCAGGAATCAGGATCAAAGTCAGGTTGGAGTCAGATACTGGAGATCAGGAGACAAGGCAAAGTCTGGCATTACAGCAGGCCAAAGTCTATGTGGTTGCCCAGACATCTTTTTGGTACAACCTGTGGGGTTAAGTACAGGCACTTGGCCAATCAGAGGGCCACAGGGTACTGTCACTCTGGGTCTCTTGGGCAGCACTTCCAGTGCATTCTACTTTCCACATTGCTCCCTTTCTGTGCCTCTACATGACTTCCTAGTGGCATTCTGGGACTATCAGCCACCCCAGGCTCTACAGACTCAGGTTTTAATCCTTGGGCTCTGTAGTGGGCTGGCGTAGCTCCCTTCCTCCCTGGAGAGGGTCAAGCCCTCGCGGAGGCCAGAGTGGGCGGAGCTACGGAGCTCTGAGCCCACCCCTCAAAGGGTCAGGCGGCGACCCGGAACTATAAAAGCTGGCCCTCAGAGCTCAGTCAGGCCCCAGCAGCTGGAGAGACCAGACGTACCTCAGGGAGCTCGAGGCTGGGAGACTCCGGCGACCCAGGGGAGCCGCCCAGACTGGCCGGAGCTCCCCTGCACTTGCTACTGGGAGGAGCTGCCAGAGCTTCCCCGTGTTCGCTACCTGGAGGAGCTGCCGGAGCTTCCCCACGCCTGCTACCTGGAGGAGCCACTGGAGCTTCCCCACCTGCTGCTACCCAGAGGAGCCACTGGCACTACCCTGGCTGACTATCCCAAGAAATTCCCGGACCTACCATCCAGCCCAGGTCGCGATGAGCCTATGCTCGTGGACCCTTCAGAGGCCGACGCTAGGACCCAGGTAGGTCCCAAGGGGGAGTACAGAAGCAGCCCGGGGGCAGCCGACCCCAGTCAGGCTGCGGAGTTACCCGAGTCTATGTCAGTGTGTTGCGGTCAGGATCCCCACTGACTAACCAGCGGAGTGATAGCCGCTGTTAGGGCCCCGGGCTGGGATGCAGTGGAGTGGGAGGGCCTGCGTCCCCCTGCCACCCATTTTGGGGTGGCAGACTCCCCCTCTCCCTGGCCTGAGGTGGCCAATAACTGTTACTGTTGCTCAGCCCTGACCAAAGGCCTGAGCTTACTGACTCAGTCTTTGCTGCCCCGCCCTGACCTAGGGCTGGGCCTTTAAAACTGCTGCTGTTGCTCAGCCCTGACAGAAGGCCTGAGCTTGCTGACTCAGAGTTTGCTGTTCACCCTGACGTAGGGCCCGGCCTCGTGGTTGTTACGGCCCCGCCCTGCCGGACGGCCTGAGCCCCTCGCCTGCCGGGTGGACAAGTACCGCCAGGACCGCCGGGCTAGTTTCCCAGATCAACCGGAGTAGAGTGGGCTGGTGTGGCTCCCCTCCTCCCCAGAGAGGGTTGAGCCCCAGCCCCACATGTGTACAGGCTCTTACAAGAGGTTACCAAAAGTCATTATTAACTGCTGGATATTTGGTAGCCAGTGTAAAATGAGTCAGCAGTCTTGGGCCAGCTATATCACAAAACCTAACATCACAGTTGGCATTATTTGGTTCGTTGGCCCAGAGAGAGACCAAAGGTTGGATGAATATAGAAACTGAAATACCTATCCTCTAGAGTATCAGAGAGATAGCCGTGTTAGTCTGGATCTGTAAAAGCAGCAAAGAGTCCTGTGGCACCTTATAGACTAACAGATGTATTGGAGCATGAGCTTTTGTGGGTGAATACCGACATGCATCCGCTGAAGTGAGTATTCACCCACAAAAGCTCATGCTCCAATAGTCTGTTAGTCTATAAGATGCCACAGGACTCTTTGCTGCTATCCTCTAGAGATGGTTCTTTTAATGCAGATGTAACCCATGCTAACACAGTGTGACCCTCAGTCTCCCTCTGATGGCTAGATCATGTGTAGAAGTTTATGAACAAGGCTGGTCAGAAAATAAGGGGCTTTTTTCTGAGTAAACTTTTGACTTTTTGATGGAATATCAAAAACTGAAATATTCTGGCCATAATCCAAAATGGCACCTCCGAGCCTCATAAAAGTTATAGTTTCAGTACCTTATGCTCCCATTCACCTTTGTGAACTGGGTTCTCAACCTCTCCCATGATGCATCACTTTCTCCTCCTATTAATGATAGAAGGGGGTGCATCATAGGAGTCCCTGGTCATACTGCATCATGGGAGATGTAGTCTTACCAAACAGCCCAGCTGAGAGACAAGAATCGGAGTCTCAGACACTTGAACTATAATGCCGAGAAGGCAATGTGGTGCCATTTTGAATTGAAATGTTTCATTTTTTGGCCCAAACTGAAAAACTTTCTGATTTTCATGCATTCTAGGTGTGGGGTATTTTTGTGTTTGTTTTGGGGAAAATACTGAAATTTTCCACTGGAAGCAGACATTAGTGGAAAAACATTTGTTTAGTTGAAAAAACAATTTTCCATCACTAAACAGTTTTGACAGAAAAATTTCAACCAGTGCCACTTATGAATTTGTTATTGGCTTCAAGCTAGCATGCCAGTGTCCTTAGTTCCAGCAGTAACGTCTCTGCTTTTAGATCAAGATGGCATGGGTTCCATCCTGACAGATGACCATCCAACATTACTAAGGTTATAAAAAACATTTGCAGAGAAGTATGGGACTCTCTGGCATTTTGTGGGCATAGAGGATTTTAGTACCCAGTCTAATCAATACAGTACCATTCCTGCTCTAAATGGAACTACATTTGAAAACAAAAATCCACAATGTTTACTCCATAATTTAAAAGCTTAAAGTTTCATATTTTATCAGGGAGCATCTTAAGAACCATTATGGAAGTCTGTTATTTAATATGCAAGTCATAATAAACCGTTAAACTACTGTTAATTTAAAAACTGGTGCAAAAACAATTTGTTACCCTTTGACTAATGTCATAAATCTGTCCGCTATTAATAAAATGAAACACTTCACATACACTAGGCAGTAGAAAATTATGTATTACAGTAATTAACTAATATTAACCATTATATAATACACTTCTCCGCGTCCCTCCCTGCAACCCCTACATCGTACAAATGCTGCAAGGTTTTTGTGGGTGGAAAATAAATAAATCTGCTGTGTTTACTTTTTGCAGAAAAAATGTACCAAACTCAATTCTCCTCTCACTTACACTTGTGTAAGCTCATGGATGTCAGCTGAGTTAATCCTGATTTACACCAGTGTGAGTGAAAGGAGAACCAAGCTCATTATCCTGAAGATGCTTCAGCTCTGTCTGTGGGAGAATTCACAGTTCAGACAGCAGTGGAAGATTTACTGCTGCTGCAGATCAGCCTTTAAAAACTTAAGAAAACCTTTGTTGCGATTTGTTGTTTTTAATGTGGACATTTTTAAAGTTTATAGGTGGAACGCTCACCATGAATTATCTGGAGAAAATACACAAATAGAGAACTGCACCTATCTTGCCTTCCACTTACAGTGGGTCAGCAGAGAGTTTTGACAACACACATACAAAATGGCCATGATTAAGCCCTAAAGCCTACCTTAATTTTCACTCTAGTGGCTATGGACTCTCTGTTCTGTTGTACCCCCATGGAAGAAAAGAGACACAAGAATGATTTAAGTCTTACAGCACACGCCTTATAGTGATAAACTCAAGAAGTTCAACCTATTTAGCTAAATAAAAATAATGTTGGGGGTGACTTGGTTACAATCTATAAGGACCTACATGGGGAACAAATCTTTAATAATGGGCTCTTCAAGCTAGCAGAAAAGGTATAGCAAAATCCAGTGGCTGAAAGTTGAAGATTAACAGATTAAGACTGCAAGGCATAAATTTTTAATGGTGAGAATAATTAGCCATATGGAACAATTTATCAAGGGTCATGGCAGCTTCTCCATCCCTGACATTTTTTAAATCAAGCTTGGATGTTTTTCTGAAAGCTCTGCCCTAGGAATTATTGTAGGGAAATTCTATGGCCTGTGCTATATAGCAGGCCAGACTAGATGATCACAATGGCCCCTTCTGGTCTTAGAATCTGTGAATCTATGAATAGCTGAGCCATGGGAATGCTTTAGCCACCATCCTTCCTACCACTGGCCCATTTGAAACATGCTCCCTGAGCCAGGGGCAGCTCTAGAGGTGGCATTTAGCAGACTAAGCAGGCTCTGCACTTGTCAGTGAATCTCTTTACCCTGAGGGTTTTCCTGAGGTCCCTTATGACAGGGCAAAGAAGCTTCAGGGTAATAATGGGCCTAATGCAGCAAGATGACGCGTAAGTCACATGCTTGGTATTAATGAAGCACCTGAGGTCAAAATCTAGATAGTATCTGTGTTTTTATTTGACTTAGATTTATTGTTTGCTAAACACCCTGAACATAAACCAAGATTCAAAAATAAATCTTTGCCCATACTTCCAATTACAAATGAGTGAAGAGCTTTTAACAGGCCTAATGAATACACATCTTTGCCATAGTGAATTGTGTAGCTCAGTGGGTTGGACAGTGCTGACAACAAGCCCATTATTGTTTAGTTACTCCACAAAAGTAGTTGAACTGCATGCCCAGCATGTTTAACACAGATAATACACACTTACGATATTTAAATGTACCTATAAATCAAGTTATAGCTGCATTTATCTATCTTGTCTTCTGAAGGGTAGGCAAGTAATACAAACCAAGCTTAAAGGGCTTCTCTAAAACAAAAAGATCAAAAAAGGGTTAACAAGACTCAGACACTACAGAGATGGGCACCAGTATAAAACCATACAGATAGATTCCTTCCTGGATACTTTATTTCCATCATGTTATGGTGCTTAGCGCATTTGTCATCCTGCTAAGGCTAGATTAGTAATCCAAAGTGAGGGAAACAAAACATACACTAATTCAGGACATTTCGATTGGGATTTTCCAGAGCACTCAGCATAGGCTTAATTATACTTCACTGAAGTCAGGCATTTCATCATGGACTTCAGTGGAATCAGACCTAGGCCAACACTGAACACTTTTGAAAATCCCACACTTAAAATGATATGAGATCAATTTAACAAACAAACACAAGTAATATTTTCTAGCCTTCAGATTTCATGATTCAGCATCCTGGAGAATGAAAAAATAAGAATGAAAAACACTGATTGTGTGCGGTGGAGGTAAGTTTGAAATCCAAATAACACTTATTTCCCAGTAAAAAGTGATTTCATTCTATAGTCCATGGACTGCACATGGATGGTCATCACAGCCCTCCTCTTTGGTAGTCCATAGAATGAAAATTTTGAGAACCAAGCAGTGAGGCTATGGGAGAACTGGGAGAGGATCACATGCACTTTGAAGCATTCAGTAGGCACCATACTTCTAAGACAGTGGTCCTCAAATTCTTTCAAAGAAAATAATGTCAGAGTGAGATCTTCTGATTGACCAATTCCCTGAGAGCTCCAGTAATTCATTCCCACTACCAGAGAGGACTTTGCTGGCTACTAGTATCCATTTGAAATAGAGCAACACTTTCGTAGGTAAAATGTTCACACAAATTGGAATTTGAACAGGAAAGAGGAGCTAACACCATTGTTCTTACCACAGGGTATTTAATAACCACAAGTGGTCCAGGATAACGGTTTGGTTTTCTATCTCCTCTGAAAGACAGCACCTTCAGTAACAAATGTGTGACACATCAGAGTGCTGAGAATATACTGGTCTTTATATTCAGTAAAGATGTTGATTACAAAATATTAATACCCCAGTTACATGGCAAGGGTCATTATCCACTGACTGAAGTGGCTGCTGTTAACAACAAGAGCTGGTTGGAAAATACTAAATATTGCTCACAAAAAAATGTTGTCAAAAATTCAAAAAGGTTCTAGTTACAGCAATGCCCCCTAATCTTTTGCTTTGTAGCATTGGTACACAACTATAGCTATGCAAAATTCTACATTTTTCTCCCAGGAAATTTCCCAGGAAAATTCTTCACCTTTTTATTTCCAATTTCCTAAATTTGGCTTTATTTGCAATTTTGACAAAATGACTATTTCTACTTGAAAGCAAACAACACTTTAAATTGTCATATACTTGTGATGCTAATGTCATTTTTAGTAGAAAATTGATTCATTTTAACTTCAAAAGGTTCCATTCAGTTTATTTGCAGTTTTGCATTCAATTATGAATATTTCACACATCTCTATTCTGGTTACTCAGTGACCAGCAACACTTTCAGTAGAAGCTGGATTTTCCCTGGAGATTTCTGATCCAAATACTAAATCTGTCCCCATGGTGCTTAGTTTATAAGATCTGAGGCTAGAACAGCCAGAAGATTCATGGCTGCAAACCGAATAGCTCTTTTCCTGAGCTAACTCTCTTTGCTTAAATAAAAAAGAAAGAAAGAAAGATTAACCACTTTGATAATAAAACTTTCCAGATAGTATTCTGATATTTCACAACTGGTTCTAAATGCCTAATGCAAAACATATCTTGGGAATTGAATAGAGAAAATATTTTCATTCCAAGCATTCTGAGGCTGGAAAACTGAATAGCTGCTGCTAAAACTTACATATATATGGTCTGATGAATAAGCTGACACTTTGTCAGTTTTCAGTTGTTTATTTTCCCCCTAAAATGTTCATGATGCTGTCTAGCACAGCTGCAGCACATTCACTGGGCCTGATTCTGAGCTCAAATTATACCCAATCTATGCCAGGCTAGATATAGTGACCTCAATAGACACCAAGGTAAATGAGATCAGAATCTGGACCATTACTTTACTATTAAGTCTGCCAATTAAGTACCCCTTATCAGTGCCTATGAAATTTGAAATACCAGAGCAGCAGCATATTCTGGTTATTTTATACATCAAAAATATACTGAAATATATTAAATCTTAATTTAAAGTTATTTGTTTTATGGCCATATCAAGCTAAGGCCCAGATCAACAAAGGTATTTAGGTGCCTAACTCCCATTGGTTTCCTTTGAGGATCTGGGCCTCAGACCTTAGGGCTGATCTGCACTTAAAAATTTTACTGGCATAACTGTGGGCTGGTCTACACTACTGCTTAAGTTGATGTAGCTTACGTCATTCAGGGGTGTGAAAAAGACACTGTCCTAAGTGACATAAGTTACATCAACCTATGCACTGTTCACACTGGCACTACGTCTTCACCAGACAAGCTATAGTGATTCAGCTGCATTGATGTAGCTGCACCAATGTAGCACTTTAGTGTATGCCAATAAAGTGACAACACAGTTATGCTGTAAGAGCCATAGCGTAGATTCAGTTATACCAGCATAAGACATTTTATACTGCTATAGTTCATTTCGGTTCCCAAACTAGAGAAAGATATACAGATATTAGCCCTCTTATACTGATATAACTGCATCTACATGAGTGTGGTTTTGGGATACAATTAAAGCAACAAAACGTTTAAGTATAGACAAAGCCTTATATTTGGTAAAGGAACATGGCAATTGGTGAGCTTTCTTGTGCTAATGAAAAGGAATGGGGTTCAGAGGATTGCTGTTTCTCCAAATAAACTTAATTGTATGCAGTTTTGCCTGTAAATTATTATTTTAACACCAGAAATGTTGAACTTTAATCTCCAGTTATTATCCGTCCGCATTATTCAAGCAACTAGCACTGCAAATAGCACCATTGTACCAAGATACTCTACACGGGTTATAAAGTAAAGTGTGATCTATCTAGAAGGGAGATTCAGATCTCCATCTTTCTCTTTGCTTTAGTTGTTGGCTTGCTGACTACCAAGATAGTCATTTTTTATTTCCCTTGATCCATTATTTGGGGATTGCTTTGGCAAAGAGGTGAGTCTTGCAATGCACCATGAATCCAATGAATGTCGGACTCATCCTGTCTTTCTGTTGGAAGGAATTCCAGGGACTTGGGTTTGTTACTGAGAAGGCCAAGAAATTTCAAAGGCCTGATACTCAAGTCACACAGACAAACAAAGTGAGAGCAGGAGCCAGCACAATCCACACTCACTCCTAGAACCACTCACTGGAATAGGGTGACCAGATGTCCCAATTTTACAGGAACAGTCCCAATATTCAGGGCTTTGTCTTACATACTTGTCTATTACCTGCACCCCTTGCCCTGATTTTTCACATCTACTGTTGGGTCACCATATGCTGGAACTATAAATCCTAGAAGCCATTGAGTGGATTGGGGGAGTGGCAGCCAGATCTAACAACCCAAGCACAGAGGCAGTGATGGAGGATAGTCACCTAGGATCGCCTGTAGAGCTTTGGAAGGCCTATTGGTTTTGAGGGGAAGAGCTGAAGTAAGGTGGAATCTAATTTCCTTTCCAAACCCCAGAAGTAGATATTGGCCTTTACATATTTTAGATCTGGTTAGATCTAAAATGCTGACAAAGACAGATCTGGTGTACTGGATCTGACTGAACACTCCAAAGATCCAGAGTCTGGGTTTCAAACTCATCCCTAATAAAAATAAGATAGAAGGTTAAACATTTTCAGAGTCAAGTGATGAACACATGACATCTGTTTATATGTCATAGATAACCATGATCCTCACCTACTGCTATCTCAATTTAAGCCAGTGCATCTCAACTTTTTCCATACCATGACCCTATCTGACACCAGAAAAATTAGTTTTTGGACTCTTATCACACCTAGGCATAAACAAAAGGGCAAATGGCTGCAACTCCAAAGTTGGGAACCCACAATTTAAATTATACCTCTTGCTACTCCCCTTAACATACTTGGGGCCTGATCCAAAGCCTATTGAAATCAATGGAAAGACTTTCATTGATTTCAGTGACCACTGGAACAGGCCTCTGGTCATCACACCATTCTGTTTCACTTGACAACCTGCAGAGGCATGGGTCACCTATCCAGCGTACAGTCTGATGTCATTCTCCATTCCCATATTCAATTTTACATTTCCAATAGCAGAGATGAACGGAGATTTCTCTACAAACGGCTGATGTGCATGCCTCTGCTTTGACAGAAGTGATGATAATGGGAGTCAGGGGCACTGAAGACTTCCCAGAACTGAGCTCTTTGCTTAGGGTTATTTATGTATTTGACGTTCCTCTGCATTTCCTGGTGGCAGGCATGGTTTGAAGAATAAGTGCTGCAGGAAATACAATCCAATGAGATTTCAGATCCACCCAGAAGCAGTAAATACAAAAAGTCTTGAAGGAAAGCCTATTCTTATGAGATTTTTCCATCCCAGTATCTAGACGAAATAGATTCAGTGCAAATAAGTATTTCAGTAGTTATTTAGATGACTTAGTTAATGTCTGCACTGCACTTTTAAGTTGAAAAATGTGTACACAGGATGCAGTAAACATAATGGCCTAATTCTGCTGTCAGTGTCTACCAGGAGTAATTATACCAGAATAAATGAGAGTGGAATTTGGCTAAGTGTATGTACATTTAGTAAAGCTTTCTGATTCTACAGTAATAAAAATATTAATCTGAATAAATAATATATGATGATGTATGAGATTCACTTAAAAATCTGAAAGAAATCTGGATAAAATATATCTATGGTATACAACAAAGGATATTAGTCCATAGACAAAGAATAGCTAAAATTTCAAACCACATTTAGGTGAAAGGGGTAGTCCACTTGTATCTGTTAAGGGAACAAAACTGCATAGTACCATCATAAATCATCTGGAAAATTTAGGTTACTGTACAGTAATTAGTACATTAATCAAATCTGATAATGATACCGAATGATGAGGGATTGTAAATAAAGTGGGAAGACAGTGTGAAATTCCAGAAGGACCTGAAAAAGTTTAGAAAATTGTGCAAGGCCAATTGGACGAAAGTCAGCATCAATTAAATGTAAAGAAAAAAATATCAAGCAAATGGGACAAACTTGGCTGGAGATCGGCATTGCTGTTTGTTATTGCTGAATCAGAGTGGAATTCTTAGTATCCTATCCTACATTAGGGGAGAAAGAAGAGATAAGCAAATCTGCCTTTCCTAAGGATTACAACATAATAACTAAAAATATGTTTACCTGTCACACTTGAAGTTTTTCTGATGTTGTAGAACATGTATTCACCAAATTGCGATTTGCTTCACTCCTCTCATATGTCACATCATTATTTTAATTGCTCCAAGAAGCACACTGCAGAGAGGAGAGAAATGAATGGCCACATTTGCACTAGAGAAAAGTAACAGAAAATTACCACCATACCTGGTTAAATATTTGTATTGACTGACTTTATTTTGAATGTCATTGCAATGTGTTTATTGATTTGACATAAAAAACTGTGCTCAGTGATTCTGACTTCATATTATCCTTGCTTCATTAGACTGAATACTGTACTTTCATTAAGAAGGTTGGGATCATTGGCTTCAGACCTACTGTGTGGATTTGAACCGTTCTACCTAATGCATGTCCATATTTTATGGTAATGATACATAATACATGTTTGATATCCCAACAACATCTATTATTATAAATTACCAGGTTACCTCAGAGACTTTTTTAATAAATTATATATACTATACATGTAAAAAATTACTTTAAAAGAATGTCTGCATCCTAAATAACAAACACTCAAATGTTAGGAAAAGCCAGATTTATGGTTGTCCACGCAACCTTAGGTTCTACCATTTTATGCATTCATCTCATGCACAGAAAAAAAAGTGTGTGATCATGTAATAAAAGAGTGTATCATAATGTACATGCACAAGGGAGTAAATTAAGATTGAACCGCCAACTGAAAATCTGGCATTTCCTATCTTTTTAGTACTTGACTTTGGAACCTAAATAATGTTCCTTTGAGGTAATTTGTTGTGTGTATTTGTCCTTGGGGGTGTGATTTTGTTGTTTTGGGAAAAGATTATATTCCCAATTATTTATTTGCAGCTGTAACCATCACCTCACCCACACTGTGAACCTTTAGCAGGGTTTGAATCCTGAACCTTCAGTTTTGTAGTACAGACATACTACTTGAACTTCAGGACTAACAATATTAGCTGTCAGCGGAAGAGATGGGGATAGGTTGTTGGATCCAGGTTCTAGGTCCAGAGAGTAGCTGTAGGGAAGTAGCCTGGACTGGCGGTCTTTTGTTCCCTTCCCCAAGCTGGGGAAGCTCTTACCTCATGTTTTGACTGAGGTACTGGCTGTGGATGCTGTGTGGGTGGGGAGGGCCAGCAATTTACAGAGGTGCAGAGAGTCCAGAACAGCTCTCTTCTCCGCATCCTGCTACAGCTGCTATAGCAGCTCTCTAGTGTTCCCAAAGCAGTGTGTACTGCTGCTGCTGATTTGGTGGTGGCCTGAGCCCAGGATCAGAATGTTCAGTGATTTTCTCATGCTGCCAAAAATTCTTCCAAGGACTGCAAGTGAGAGACAGGAAAGCAATTTTTGACAATTTATGTCTCAGTCAAATCTGAATGGAAATACATGGGACAAATAAAATGTGCTTCTCAAACCTGAGGGGTACCTCCTTCTGGACGTCAAAGGTCTGCTGCCAACAACGGAAGTGTTGCAAAGAAAAGATGCAAGAAGCCTTTATAATGGAACCTGTTAGGCAACCTAAATAGAGGGGGTTTACCCTGAAACCTCCTAGCTCCCCCTCTAATACCCTTCTGTAGTTATCTATATACAAAATATGAGGCAAAAGAACTATAGTTTTTAGACCTGATCCAAAACTTTTTGAAATAAATAGACTCCCATTTTTTATTTTCCTCCAGGAGCCATGTGCAATCTGTAAAGCCCTGTTGTGATGGGGTACAGCTAATCAGAGCTCTCAGCAAGCTCAGTTAAAAGGAACTACAGAGTCTGGGCAGATCAGTTGCTGGCTGGGACCAAAAAGGTAAAGAAGGATTAAATGGAAGGCTGCGGAGAAAGCCTGGTCAAGTAGGATAGGACTATGAAGCTTTCTAGGCACAGAAGCCTGGGATGAAGAATCCTGACTAAAATGGGGTAGAGACAGTTACAAGTGCTCCAGACAAAGAGGCCTGAGAGAAGACCCTGAGAAATCAGGACAGAGAATGAGAAACTCTCCAGGAAAGGAGGCCTGGGTAATAGCCTGCTTAAACAGAGAACAGACAGAGAACTCGAGAAGGTGCTGAACAGAGTGGGAAGTAGCTCAAGGAATGCAGCAATAGCACCTAGTAAAGAAAGCAGTGCATGGCTTCTACTTGTTGGAACCCAGAGTAGCAGGCAGGCCCAGGTCTTCCCACCAGCCACTGGTGGAGTGGCCAGAGCCCCGAGAAGGGAATAAGTTTAGTTTTGGAGCCCAAGAAAGGAGCTAGAGTTTAAACAGGCCCAGTGATGGAACAGAAGACCCCGGAGAGTGCCAGCTGTTTGTTGGACTATGTTATCTCGGAAGGGGTTCCTTCCTGTGTCTTTAGACTATGTGTGACTTAGCTGAAGGGCTGAGCCACTGAAGACCTGCCTGAGAAAGGGAACTGCCAACCGAAAGCACCAAGAACAGAAAGAGGAAAGAGTGCAGGATCACTCCCATCTGACAGGAGGCACTCAGGAGAGCTGAGTGCGTCCCGTCACAACAGTATACACAGGGCTATGAAGCATGTTTGAAATCCAAGCTAAGCGCAGTTTGAAGTAAAATGGTTTCAAACATGGTTTAGCTGCTTGTGTGTTCAGAAGACAGTTTAAATACAATTTTCATGAGCCATTCCTGAGCCTTGCATTCCATCCATAGTTCAAAATACTGGGGAGCAACCATGTTGTCACCTGACATGGTTGTATTTGCAGAATAGATAGTGCCTTAACCATCAAAGACACTTCTGCTGTAACACCATTCCTTATAATGGTAATAGCATGACCACACAGGCAAGAAAAAATTGGGGCACAGTCATATTTCAACATTATTGTTAGTGGGTGCAGGTGGGGTTAGTTATTCAGGAATCTGAGGCATAAGGAAGGCTCCCCCCCACACACACCTCTTTGATGAATGTTAAGAATCCAGTGGCTGAAGAGGGAAGTGACTGTGTTGATAGCTATGGGCAGAGAGCCTGAAAAATCACACTACAGGGTGAAGAGAAGCCTCACCTATAGCATGTAAGCAAGTTCTAGCTGTATTATTGTAGGCCTGAGGGAAAGCAGATTTGCTGTTGATATATTTGCTTTCAGGATGCATGTGACTCTCTAATCCCGTTAAATAGCAGTGGGGGAAATATGTGTAGGGGGATTGGAATAAGAGACAAAACAGGGCAAATGGAGGGAAAAGTAATTTAAAATGCCTAACGCCTGGCCCTATTCACAACTCTCTCCAGTCTCAGATAAGTTGATGATTGTCACTTCCGAAGTATCTAACATCATAATTCATGTAACTAAATCAATACCTGTCTTGTACCACAAACCATCTGTATGGCCAAGGGAAGTATAGGAATTTCTGGTTTTGAAGTTAGCTTGTTATGCAGTGATAAAGATGGATTCACTCATGTATTCTGTCTGCACTACAGTGAAAAAATCTTGCACTGTCCTAAATTTCTCATGAGTTGCTGTCTGTGTGAAGATCTCCTACATGGGAAGCAAGGTGACCCATTCTCCCTCCCTGCATTATTTCCCCTCCCCGTGGACAGACCAACTATAATTCCAAGGTTATGTGCAATGTGGAGACGGGGGACTGAGGGAAGGATAGAACAGAAACAGGACGGAGCAAACTTGCATTATCAGTCCCCAAACCCCACAGGGGAATTTGCTGAAAAGGTAAGACAGCCCCACACAGCTATAGTACTTCTTCTCCCTCTATCTAGGAGGGCTTTCCCCAAGCTGACATCTTGTGTGGGATCCCCCTGGAGCCACACCAAATGGGACCCAGAGACAAGAACAGGTTGCCTTAGAGCTGATATAAAGAGAAACTGTACAGGTGGCTTTTTGCCTTTGACAGATGTCGAAATCTGGGGGTTTGGGGACCAGCCCTTCTTCACATATTTCTCCCTCTCCCCAACATAATAATCCAGAGGGAACTCAGTGAGGGGGGATGTTGTGGAGCTTTAGTCTCCTCTACACCTCCTCCAAAGGATTTTTCCAAGGGAGAGGATGATCTAGCCTTGGCTACTTCCTGTCTCATGGAAGACATAGATTTGTCTTTGTCATGCAAGTAGCCATAAATGGATCAATACATTTTAACATAGTAGACTAACAACTGTTCTGCCTTTTATAAATTGTAGGAAGAAGTATTCTTAAGCAGTTAGTTAAATGTGATCAAGAAAAATAGTTAAATGTGACCTGCGTCTGACGAAGTGGGTATTCATCCATGAAAGCTCATGCTCCAATACGTCTGTTAGTCTATAAGGTGCCACAGGATTCTCTGCTGCTTTTACAGATCCAGACTAACACGGCTACCCCTCTGATAAGAAAATTATGGTTTCTATTGGTTTAATTTTTCAAGTTCCCCCACGTGGATTTTGGAATAGTCTGATTATTGCAAAATACTTGCTCTTCAATGAGATCAAGAAAACTGTCTGTTTCTACAAATCCTTAGACAGTTAGTTACACAAATGAAACTTATTCAAATGGCTGAAAAGGACAAGGGGTTGCTTTCCTGTACAGTGTTGCAAAAAAACAAAATAAAGTTTCTGTGAGAAACTGAATCCTTCTAGAGAAAAAAGTCTTTCTGCAGAACCTGAATGACAATAAACTAGTTCTGATGAAATCTTCTTTTTCTAAATCCAGATTGGTGAATCAGCACTTTCCTGTGCCTCAGTCAAATTCAAATTTTAAAAGTAAAAAAGGTTAAAAAAAAATACTGGTCGCTGGGAGTACTCATGTCTTTTTGCAATGAGTAAATCATAGAAATGTAGGACTGGAAGGGACCTTGAGAGGTCATCTAGTTCAATCCCCTACACTCAGGCAGGACTAAGTCTAGACCGTCCCTGATGGGTGTTTGTCTAACCTGTTCTTAAAAACTTCCAGTGATGGAGATTCCACAACCTCCGTAGATATTGTTGCAGTGCTTATCTCTTCTGACATGACGTTTAACCTAAAGCTCCCTTGCTGCAATATAAGCCCATTCCTTCATGCGCTGTCCTCAGTGGTTAAGGAGAATAATTTATCCTCCTCCTCAGGGCTTACATTCTCAGATTATTTCCTAGAACGCCCCCCCCACACACACACACTCCTTCCCATTCGGGGCTCAGGACAATAGCCCTATGGGTCGCGGAGGAGGGACGGGGTGGTGCCAGGGCTCCCACGGTTTTGAAAATATTTATTGGAGCTCTGCTCTGGATGCTCTAGCTGAATTTAAATCCTGACCTCTCCTCTTCATAAGAATCTTTTATGTACTTGAAGACTGTTATCCTGTCCCCGCTCTCAGTCTTCTCTTCCCCAGACAAAACAAACCCAGTTTTTTCAGTTGTAGGTCATGTTTTCTAAACCTTTAATTATTTTTATTGCTCTCCTCTGGACTTGCTCCAATTTGTCCACATTTTCTGAAGTATGGTGCCCAGGACTGGACACAGTACTCCAGTTGAGGCCTTATCGGTTTTGTCCTGCTTACGACACTCCTGCTAATACATCCCATAATGATGTATTTTTTGCAGGGGTGACTCTAGGTATTTTGCCACCCCAAGCACAGCAGGCAGGCTGCCTTCAGGAGCTTGCGTGTGGGAGGCCCCCTGTCCCGCAGATTCAGCGGCATGCCTGCGGGAGGTCCGCCGAAGCTGCAGGACCAGCGGACCCTCCGCAGGCATGCTGCCGAAGGCAACCTGCCTGCCACCCTCGCAGCGACCAGAAAAGCGCCCCCCGTGGCTTGCCGCCTCAAGCACGCACTTGGCATGCTGGTGCCTGGAGCCGCCCTGATTTTTTGGCAACAGTTTTATACTGACTCATCTTTAATTTGTGGTCCAATATAACCCCAGGTCCTTTTCTGCCATACTCCTTCCCATTTTGTATTTGTGCAACTGGTTACTCCTTCCTCAGTGTAGTAACTTACATTTGTCCCTACTGAATTTCATCCTGTTTCTTTCAAACCATTTCTCAAGTTTGTCAAGATCATTTTGAATTCTAATCCTATCCTCCAAAATGTTTGCAACCCCTCCCAGGTTGGTATCATCCACAAAGAGTACTCTCCTTGCCATTTTCCAAATCATTTATGAAGATATTGAATAGAACCAGATCCAGATAGATGTTTGTGAGACTCCACTCGATGTGCCCTTCCAGCTTGACTGTGAACCATTGATAACCACTCTCTGAATACAGTTTGCCAGTCAATTTGTGCACCTACTATGTTGTAGGTTCATTTAGGCTGTTTCTCGGGTTTATTTATAAGAAGGTCAAGTGAGACAGTATCAAAATCCCTTTTAAAGTCAAGATATAGTACATCTGCTGTTTCCCCCAACCAAAAAAGGATATAAG
The DNA here is from genome assembly GCF_003597395.2 of Chelonoidis abingdonii. NCBI lineage: Eukaryota > Metazoa > Chordata > Testudines > Testudinidae > Chelonoidis > Chelonoidis abingdonii. The sequence goes on from NC_133783.1 coordinate 48,762,999, forward strand.
GTTGTTTTGACATGATTTGTTCTTGACAAATCCATGTTGACTGTTATTTATCACCTTATTATCTTCTAGGTGCTTACAGATTGATTATTTGCTCCATTATCGTTCTGGACTGATGTTAAAGTAAACTAAGGGTTTGTCCTTATTCCCCTTTTTATAGATAGGTACTATATTTGCCCTCTTCCAGTTGTCTGGGATCTCTCCTGTGTTCCATGAGTTCTCAAAGATAATGGCTATTGACTCAAAAAAATCTCTTCAGCCAGTTCCTTAAGTATTCTACAATGTGTTTTGTCAGGTCTGGCTGACTTGAAGATATCTAACTTGTCTAAGTAATTCTTAACTTGTTCTTTCCCTTATTTTAGCTTTGGATCCTACCACATTTACATTGATATTCACTATGTTAGTAGTCCAATCATTGCTAACCTTTTTAATGAAAATGAATAATGAAACACTGAACTAAATGGCATTCAGTGACTACCTCACACACATAGGCACCAACATTCTTCTGTACCAGTGGTTACTCACGCCCCTGACTCCGCCCCGACTCCATCCCTGCCCCAGAGTCCCTGATCTGACTCTGCCCCTCCCTGCCCCTATTGAACCCCTCCCCAAATCCCCACCCTGGCCCTGCCTCCTCCCCTGAGCACGCCATCGCGTCCTGCTTCTCTCCCCTCCCTCCCAGTGCTTGCGCCATTAAACAGCTGTTTTGCAACACAGGCACTGGGAGGGAGAGGGGAGAAGCAGGACTCAGCAGCGCGCTCAAGGGAGGAGGCGGAGCGGAGGAGGAGGAGAGCCGGGATGGGGCAGGGAGCAGCTGGTGGGTGCAGAGCACCCAACAATTTTTCCCAGTGGGTGCGCCAGCTCTGGAGCACCCACAGAGTTAGCGCCTATGCACCTACTACCCCAGGTGAAATCCTGGATCCTTTGAAGTCAATAGCAATATTTCCATTGACTTCAATAGAGTCAAGATTTCATCCCCAATTTACATCAGGTCAGGATCTGTCTTGATTTTACATAATTGCCAGTGTAAACAGTGCCTCTGAGAGTGTCATCCTTCTGTACACTATAGTGTGTGCATTCCACTGCCATCTACTGTGTTGGATGTCAGACCTGCACAGGAGTCGGTTACCATCTCATTCGCTCTAGTGTCTAGATAAGATAAAAGGCCTATTATTGCTATCACTAATGGAAATTCTCCTTTAGCTTATGTGGTAGGACCCATTTTATTTTATTTACTGAGCAAAATGTCCCAAGTTTTATCTCTACTGTCAAACACAAAGTCCATGTGACCATGGTGAATGGTGGAGCTGATGGTTAAGAACTCCATGAAGGGGTTATTGTTACAGAGTCTGGGTCTGATTCTGCTGACCACTCTTTGATTCACATGGGGGTTGTGTGCACTCTGTAGCATCTTCTATTAGGTAAGCAATTAGTCTGTCATTAGCACACAGTCACTGTTTGTTTGAAGCACACTTTTATTTAGCAATGTTCATATCATTGTAGGATTAAAAGATGGGTAAAAATAGAAAAAAGGAAAAATGAAAGGAAGGTGAAATAGGGTTCAAGCAGTAAAAGACTTCATTGGCTAAACTTCTCCTTGGTCTGATCATTAATCAAGTATATTCCTATCTATTAATTGTGAGGAAAATTTAATTAATTAGCCATAAATAATTAATATAAATCAGCTGGAGCCTCGCTGACTGTAATTATCCAAGGAAAACCCCTATCGTGGCTAAATCTTGACAATGAAAAAACAAATATAAACTTAAACAGTGCTCTGATACGGCCTGGCTGATTCAAAGCCTGTTGAGATCTATGGGAGTCTCTCAGAACTGTACTTAAAAGCTTTAAGTTCTTTTATTCATACAGTGATTGCAAATGTTTCATGCAACTATGTACAAGCCACAAAATCGAAGCTACATTAACACTTCAACACTTGAATAGCATATCCATTTAGCCTAGCTCTCCCGCTGTCAAGTTTTTTTTTAAAGCCTTTTCACATTTTCTCCATTTCTGTCCATTCCATATTGTAGTCCATTCAACATTGCAACTGTACCACACATCTAAACTCCCGATTCCATGCACAACGGAAACCTGGGGCCTTTTGTAATCTGTCACTGTATATGTAAGCCATACCTGCATGGTGTGGTGCTCTGTTCCCCTCTAGAGATGGTGAGGTCAACTCGAGAGTGATGAGCCTGCTATCTCCATGGCTAGTAGAGGCTAATGCATTAAGATCCAGCAGTCCCAGGTTTGGTCCCCATTACTGACAACTCACCCTGGGGTGTCGGCATTACAAGTGCTAACTTGACAAGAAAATGAACTGGGAAGCCTCTTGAAGCTGGCCCCCTCCACTGGTGGCTTAACTAACAAGAGAGTAATTAGACTATTACAGCCCTGGCTGAGAAAGTTGGGCCATTTAGTTCAGGCAGTAGAGGTGCATGCATTAAGATCCAACGATCCAGGTCCAATTTCCGTTACCGATAACCCACGCAGGGGTGTCAGCGCTACATAGAGAATGCATTTCACTGATTTTAGGGACAATAGTAGTGCTGACTATGTTCCATAATGTAAGTTGGTCGGTTCGGGCCTCGTCCCCCTCAGGTGCGGCGGGGAGCCAGGGCGCCTCCTTCTCTGCAGCGGGACGGGTTCCACGCCGGTCCTTACTAAAGGGTCAAGCAAATGAGGTCTATGGGCCCTGGCCCTTAGGCAGGGCGGGGCAACAAACAGGTCCGGCTCAGCTCCTGGTCAGATGGCTGAGCAAACAAAGTCTAAAGGCCCTGGCCCTTATGCAGGGCGGGGCACCAAATAGTTCAGGCTCTGGCCCTTTGGGGCAGGGCAGAGCAGTAGCAAAGTCTAAGGGCCCTGGCCCTTAGGCAGTGTGGGGCACCAAACAGTTCAGGCTCTGGCCCTTTGGGGCAGGGCAGAGCAGAGCAGTAGCAAAGTCTAGGGGCCCTGGCCCTCAGGCAGGGCGGGGCACCAAACAGTTCAGGCTCTGGCCCTTTGGGGCAGGGTAGAGCGGTAGCAAAGTCTAGAGGCCCTGGCTCTTAGACAGGGCAGGGCACCAAACAAACTGTAGCACAGCTCAAGGGTTCTGGGTGAAGGGGGAATTCTGCCACCCGGTTACGGGTGGCAGGGGGAACGCAGGCCCACCCACTCCTCTGCGTTCCAGCCCGGGGCCCTGGTAGCGGCGGTCGCGCTAAGGCCGTCAGTGTAATCCGGATCCGAAACACACTGACAGGGTGATCAGTAGGGCTCCCAACCAAAACACACTGACAGGGGGTCAGTGGGATCCTGGCCGTATACCACGGCCATAAGCTACGGCCTTCTGACAACCCTGACTGTCATCAGCCACCCCTGGCTACTTCAACTTCCCCTCCCCTGGTACCTGCCTCCGTCGGGTATCCGGTGGGTCCCAGACCATAGGTTCTCGAGAACTGGGGGAGAACAGGCTCTGGCGGCTCCTCCGGCCAGCGGGCACAGGTAGTTCAGGCTGAGGCCTCAGGATACCCTCAGGGGATCGCCACGCTCCTCTGGATACTTGGCCCGAGGTAGGTCCGGCCAGCGCTCCTCTGGATACTTGGCCTGAGGTAGGTCCGGCCAGCGCTCCTCGGGATAGTGAGCACAAGGCAAGCTGGGCCAAGCGGGAGCTCGGGCCTCCACATCTGTACTCTTCAGTGTCCTGGGCTCAACTGAGCTCTGGGCCCTGGCTTTTATACTTCCTGTCCCGCCCCTTGACTTCCGGGGGGCAGGAACAGGCGGTACTGGCTCCGCCCATGGAGATGCCTGCTCTGGCTCTTCCCCCTCAGGTGCGGCGGGGAGCCAGGGGGCCTTCTTACACATAAATATGATATTCTATCCAAATTACAGAATTGGTGCGTTCTAAGTTTCAGTGTAAAAGAACTGTAACTGAAAAGAGGTTAATTACAAAGCAAGTATAAAGTAGTATAATGCAGCTGAAGACAGTGTGCAGGGCCGCACAGAGGGGGGGCAACTGGGGCACTTTGCCCCAGATCCCAGGCCGTGCAGAAGCCCCCACGAGAGTTTTTTGGGGCCTCTGGAGCGTGGTCCTTCACTCACTCCAGGGGCCCCAGAGCTTCTTCTGCTCCAGGTCTTCGGCAGCAATTCGGCAGTGGGGGGTCCTTCCGCTCCGGGACCTGCTGTCAAAGTGCCCCGAAGACCCGTGGCGGGGAGTCCTTCCGTCCCAGGACCTGCTGCCTAAGTGCCGCATCTTCGGCAGCAATTCGGCGGTGGGGGCCCCCTGCCACCGGAGACCTCAGACCCTCTGAATCCTCTGGGCGGGCCTGACAGTGTGACAAAGCTGAGAAAAACAAAGAAAATCAGAAATGAGCACATAAGAATCATGAACCTCTAACATTCAACAAGATCCTGGATCAAAATAATCAGAGACAGAGAGAGAAATCTATATTCACTCTTTGTCAGGATAAATAGCTCTGGCAATGGTTTAAATTACAAACCCAACCTGGAAACTCTGGTGATATGACTTTAATAGAATAAATATAGTGATCATTCTTCATAATTACCCCTCATTTAGCTCTCTCTGACTCCATGGACTACTAAGATTATTTATTAATGAAACATTCCGTATGCTTCTCAGCTCTGCCAGCACAGCATTTATTTTATCTGCCTGACTACGAAAGCTCTGGAGTTTAGCTGCAACACAAATCACCTCAGCCATGGCACTCAAGAGATTCTCTTCAGGTTTTTCTAGCTGACATTGCCCGTAGCTGTTAATTTGCTAGATGCCTGGGGCTGCCATGAATCCTTCTTTTTATTTGCAAGAAGTGACTGCTGTCTAGGTATAAAATCATTGTATATTTCACTTCTTTTACTCCTCACCTCTCCTGTTCAACAATTTCTTTCTTCTTGAATTCACATTTAAAATAGTCCCAAACCAAACCCCATGATCTGGATACCTCCAAACATTTAGAAGTTATGAACCAAGGCTGGAATTTTCAAAAATGCCAAAGGAAGTTAGGCAGCAGGCCAGAATTACAGTATATTTCATCTTATGTCCCAACATACTTATATGGCCTCCTTTACCATAGAGTCTGAGCACCTCACATTCTGTCATGTATTTTATCCTCACAACACCCCTCTGAAGTAGGGCAGTACTATTGTTCCCATCTGTCATATAAGGAACTGAGACAGCAAGAGGTTAAGAGACTTGACCATGGTCACAGGGGAATTCTCTAGCAGAGCAAGGAAGATCAATGGAATGGGAGTTTAGCTCCAGGGAATGCCTGGTTAGGCACTTTTGAAAATTTCACCAGATACCTATCTGTGTCTTTTGGTGCCTAAATATCTTTGTTATATCTGGGCCTCAATTTCTATTGAATTTCAATGGGATTTGGGTGCCTAACTCCAGAACTGAGCTGTGTGGCTTGGACCCATCTATACTTGCAGTACGTTGAGCAAAAACCTTACCTGAGAGACTAGCCTGCTGTTATAGTGATTTATGGAAGAAAGAATTGAATTCTCTAGCATTTGTATTTTATACAGGTTTTGTATTTCATATTTAGAGCAGTCCTCAGGCCTCATGAACAGTTCATTCGGTCTCTGCTGGGCCTCGGCCAGATGTATCATCCTCCAGTGGATGTATCCTGACAATAAAGGATGGTATGCCTACTGTCACAATTCACTTCACCATTCTGCACTCACCTTTACTTTGCACTTGGGATCTAATGCTGCAGACCTCACGCAAGCAAAGCTCTGGCTGTTTTCACTGGAATTTGTGTTCAAAAGAGCTACAGAATTAAGTTCAAGTGATTTAGGGAGCAGAGACTACATGTCGTCTGAGACTGACAGAGAACACTGAGGGGGAAGGATTAAATAGATTTCTATACCTCTAGCATTACTTCTAGCTGATAATATGTATATGTAAAAATCTAAGGTGGAGGCAAAGTGCCGCAGAAAGAAAAATATCTTTAGACCCCATTATAGGAGGTCAAAAGGCTGAATACTCCCAAAGGCCTGAGAACTCAGTTTATGCCAGGACAAATGCCCATCAGCTGATACTTTGAGAAACAGGAAATAAAAAAGATAAAAGCATTTACTTGTTGTCTTCTAGCTGTTAGAACATGCATAGATGATTATAAAGAGGACAGTGTTTAGTCCTCATTTCATTCTCTTTCCTCCTAAATCCACAGCTGCTCCTGAGGCTCACAGCCTTCTTCTCCTCAAAATACATATGTCTCTCCCCTCCCAGGAAAAGAATCTACCTTAAATAGTACTTGTGAAATCCTTGGCAAAAGAGTTCTTCCCAGAAGTCCCCTGCCTTTATAGTGTATCAGGACATTACCAAAATCCATATCTGCCAGAGCATTTCAGGATCGCTCCTACCTTCAGGGAAATAAAGCAAGAGGCTTAAGAATATTGTACTCGCATACTCAGAGGAGGCTGTCAATATAAAGAGAGAGAGGGAGAGATCTTTTGGGTGCTGTGCTGGTGCTGAAAAATGAGGCATTATCTCCAGTTTCTTTCTATTCAGTTTATCCGTGAGAAGAACTGACAGTGAAGAAGCAGCCTACTGTAGTCAGTGGCAAAGAGTAATTCGTTCAGACAAGGATGATTAAGAAATGAACCAACAGTTGGGCACTATAGTTTGTCTGATCTTTCCACAGCAACATACATGCTGCCAAGGGGGAAGTATATTAATAGCTTGAGTGCAAGGCGTTCTGAGGCATTGGCCACAGCTGATAAGAATCCTATATTGATTGGCATGTAGCTGGGAACTTTCTATGAAACATGTCTGTATGTCTCTTTTCATCCCCAGCAGACCCTTCTAAAATAGAGATGAAACAATATGGAGCACTGTAGCCCCATCCCTGCCACTCCAATATAGCAGAACCACTCCAATTGTGCTGCATAGGAGGTAAGGCCATTTCAGGGAAGGTACTCAAGGGGATTCTATACTTCCACATACAGCAGAGCTGGAATCCACATGTAAATCTTAGCACAGAGTGGAGTTTGGAGAAGGGCCTGAATGGATTGTGACTATCGAGACAATAATTATGGAATCCAGCAGTCGCAAAGCCACAGGGTCAACTCATTGCTTGAGTCAGCACAGAAACTTAGTCTGTTGCCCTGCATAGACACTGTCCATCTACTCTGGTTTATTTCCCAGATCGCAGTCCAGAACAGCTTCTGATTTGATTGCTTTTAAAAACAAGCAAACAAAAATATCTAACTTTCCATCTTAAGTGTTTTTTATTCCTTTAATAGTCAGTGTCAGAGCAAATTACCTCAAATCTCTGTGAATAATGTTCCTGACTTTGTAATTCCAGCTCTCATTTGCACAGACACTTCCTTATCTAATTTCTCATTTTGTGTTGGAGAAGTGGAACAATTTCTGTTCTAGTTTATAATTGCTATCATTCAACTTAGTCTAAAACAACCTGTGTGACCATAATCATAAGTACTGGAACCGACTGGCCTCTCACTGACACTGGTGCAAGTCAGAAATTCCACCAGTGAAGTCAATTGCGGAGACAACATCCTCTCCCTCTAACTTCAAGGCAGTCTCTCCGGTGACAAAGCAGCAAGCCATGCTCCCGCCAGCGTAGAAGCAGCAATGAGAGTTTAAAAGAAGCATCTCCTGGGCCTTGTGAAATGCTGAGCTTCCCTTAAGGACACTTGCTGGAGGATTGTCTGCAGCTTGAGGTCTTCAAACCACGATTTGAGGACTTCAGTAACTCAGCCATAGGTCAGGGGTTTGATACAGGAGTGGGTGGATAAGGTTCTGTGGCCTGCACTGTGCAGGGGGTCAGACTAGATGATCATAATGGTCCCTTCTGACCTTAAAGTCTATGAATCTATGAATTGAGTTACACAGATATAAACATGGTCTGAAAAAAGAATCAGACCTAGTGTCTCATTTGCTGCTGTCGATATATCACACCAGAAGGATGTCGTGTCACATAATAATGAAGAGAGGGTTGGGTCTGCAGAAGACCATTGTGATGAGAAGAATTTGGATCTTGGCAAACACTAATGTAGGTGATGAGTGGGATCACATGTCTTGATACAAAGTCAAACAATCTGTTAGTCGAGAGGGGTAACCCCATACCCCTCCCCCCCCTGAAAAAAAACTATGCAGCAACTGAAAGGTTCTGGAAAATAGCTTCTGAACGGAAGCTGAAGAAATATTTGGCTAGAGCGTGCTAAGAAGAATGTGAGCACCTGTGAGGTCAGAATGATAGCACCAGTCACATGATAGTGGCTAGCCAATCGACAATTGTCACACTGTGTCTGCACCTACATTCTAATTTTAACAGATGTGACCATATAGTTAAAATGGCCTCTGATTCTTAGAGAAGGGGATACAGGCACCTATGACTAGAAACTCTGTTATTCCTTACTGGCACTGGATACAGGAAAAGGAGGAGTGAAAATGGCTTTAAGTCACCTTTGTGACTTCTGAATTCTGTTCTGGGCTGGGGGAAGGGGGCCTCTCCACCCTGTGGTACAACTTTGAGCAGCTCCAAGGCTACTCTAAATTGTACCAGCCATGTGTGTGTATATGCGCATGCACACATGCATGCTACAGTCAAAGACCTGCAGCACCAAGCTCAAGGCCCGGGTCAGTTGACTCTGACCCATGCGGGGGGAGGGGAGGCTGTGGGGCTAAAAATAACAGTGTAGACATTCTAGTTCATGCTGGAGCCTGGGCTCTGAAACCCAGCAAGGTGTGTGGGGGTGGGAGTGGCTTGGAGTCCAAGCTAAGCCCAAGTGGGAACAATCGACCCTGCTGTTTTAAGCACCCAGCCCGAGTCCTGGTCAATTGATTGGCATTCTGAGACTTGGTGTTGTGGATTTTTCTTTGCAGTGTGGATATACCCAGAGAGCCTTTTTACCAGTGCAGAATATTCAGGCCCACTACTCCAGACACATAGCCTCTGGTTCCCTCCCTCTGGCCCTTTCCCCACACCCAGCACACTCACTAGTCTGGGGCTTGCATGGGGACTTGCATGAGCTATTACACTGGCAGGAGCATTGTGTAGTAGCTCCCTTATAATCTGTAGGTGATATTTCCAGACTAGGGTTGTGGGATAATGTGCTGGGAAGTTTATACCGCACTTGCCAATGCATTACCCATTCTGTGGAGGGTTTTTCATTTTCAGAGGTGTTAATCTGGCACATTGTCTATAGCACATTTTTTTGAGTGAAGTTATTTTGTGATCTTGTAGTGGAGTGCTTACTCTGCTCCTGTCCTGGAGGGCTTAAAACAGCCCTGATAGAGGGCTGTGGCAGGGAAAGCAGCTACTAGGCTGATTGGGGAAGCAGCCACAGCTGGGCCATGCCCCAGTCAGGCCTCAGCTGGCCCTATATAAGAGGCTGGGAGCCAGGAGCTCAACAGTCTCTTTCTGTATTCAGAAAGAGAAGGGCTAGGCTGCAGGGAGGTTAACTGGGTATCTGGAGTGGAGCAGGGCTGGAGGAAGGCCAGTGGAGTCAGGGAGCTCAGGCCTAGGAAAGCCCCAGGCTGCAGGCCTGGTAAGGCCTATTAGGTACTGGGTCGCAGGGGAAAACCCCTTTTCCTGTGATGAGTGGCTTGCTTGCAGTCTGCCCCAGTGAATGGGGGCTAGATGGAGACTGTGCAGTAGCCAAGACTGAGGTGAAGTGGGGATAGTGGTTGAGGGTTCCCCTGGGAGGGGGAGACCCAAAACTGTGGTGGTACTGCCAGGGGCAGCACCCAGTTAAAGAGACAGTGGGGTCCTGGGAGGGACACAGTGGCCCAGCAGTAGCAGATCACTGGCTGGCAGAGGGCGCGCCAGAGGGCTGGTGAGCTCATTCCCAAGGACAACCAGCAGGAGGCACTGCAGCATGAGTCCACTCGCTGATAGATCTGAATACTGTGCTTTCGAGTGAGGTCCATAACTCAAAGAGTTTTCCCAGTATTTGCTCTGCAATAAAACTTATTTGCCTATTTCTACTATTAGGGCTCAAACAAATATGTTTGACGAGATGAAGCAGCATCAGGCTGAAAAACCTCAACAGAACAATAAACCTGTCACCTACAAAAGGGTAATATGTGAATCTACTCATAAGAACGAATGCATACAAACAGAAAATAACTCAGGGCCAGGGCCAGTAGTCAGTGAGTCACTGGCAATAACAGACAAGGAGCTTGGATAAAAAAAATGAGAAGTATGTGATTGACTGGATAAATAATAATACTGATACCAACACAGAAAAGAGTTATGAGAAATGCATAGAAGAAAGCTGACCAGACTTGAATGGTGATGGATCTGCTGAGTAGCTGTATTATGAAGGGAAAGAGTTGCCAGGAACAAAGAAATCACACCTGCTTCAAATCCTCTTAAGATAGATTTAAATCATACATCAAAGCGATTTTATTTGAGTCCAACATGCTTTCCTACATTCAGACTGATTTATGAGACAGATAGGTACACATTGTAATAGCTAAAACATCCGAGACACCACAACGTAGTGGAGGATGCTTGAGGTAAATAGGAGATTGACGACAGCCTTGTTGTTAATTAGCGCCAAAGTAACGCTACCAAGAAAGTCACATTTAGACTAGGTAAATTACTGTTTTTCCCAATCAATGCTCTCCTGTCATCAGTAATTATGTACCTTGTACTTTAAAATATGCTGTGAAGAGCAAACAGAAGCTAGAATAAGAATTTCATAGATGTGTACGATCGATAGCATTAGCAGAGCTCTCCACAATTCATACGTATTTCAACAAATTCAGCATGTCTCATATGTTGAATTAGCACAAGACCCCTTTCTGCCATGCTATTTACCAAACATACTGCACCATCTCTGCAAATGTTTCCATAAATTAAACTCAGTTAAATTGGGCTGTTGGATAATGAACCAAATATCAGATATCAGCAATGTTTCGGTGACAGAGGAGCTGGAATTATGATTTAATAGATCAAATAAATAATTTACATCATCTTTCTCAGGTTTTCAGATTCCTGAAAATGAAACCTGACAAATGCCAATCTATTAATTTTACTGGAGCTGAAGGGAACAAATGACAGGTTCCCCTCACACTACTAAATTGATGCTTTGAGCACATTAGCTGCACTGCAGGCCAGATTTGCCAGAAAGTTCAGCTCCAACAATGAAGGCCAGATTTCCAAAATAGCTAATTTCTAGAGCTGGTCCAAATTTTTTGATTAAACTTTTTTTCTGTAGAAAATTGTCATTTCAACAAAATCGAAAATGCTTGGATGAAATGCTTGCCAGGAAGGTTTCTCAGATTCAGGGTGGAATTTCTGGTCTAAAAAAGAAACAGCGGCTCTACAGCCAGTGTCTAGGGCAGTGGTTCACCACCAAGGGTCTGGGGCCCCCTGGGGGGACCGTGAGCAGGTTTCAGGGGGTCCGTCAAAATAAACCAGAGAGCAGGGCCAACATTTGACTAGCTGGCCGCAGGGCAAAAAAGCTGAAGCATGAGCCCTGCCACCTGGAGCTAAAACCAAAGCCTAAGCCCCTCTGCCCAGGGTTGAAGCTGAAGCCTGAGCTGTGGTGTCGGACCCCAGGCCATTGCCCTGATTGCTACTCCATAGTGCTGGTCCTGGCTTTTAATCTACTGGATATGCAGAAAAACAGTTGTGGCAAAGATGAGCCGAGGAGCTTTTATAGCATGTTGTGGGGTGCCTCAGAAAGAAAAGTTGTGAACCCCTGGTCTAGGGTGCTTAGCTAGACTGTGAGAGACCCAGGTTCAAGGCCCTGTACCAAATCAGGCAGAGCAAAGACTTGAGTCTGAGCATACCACAGCCCAGGTGAGTGTCTTAACCAGCTCGGTGTTCTGAGGTTAGGGGTCACGTTCTTCCTTTTGTTTTTCACAGAAAGGGTTTTTTCATTTTGCATTGGAATGAAAACAAATTTTGAAACATGGACATTTTTTGCTACATGCAGGGGCGGCTATAGGTATTTTGCCACCCCAAGCACTGCAGGCAGGCTGCCCTCAGTGGCTTGCCTGTGGGAGGTCCCTTGTCCCATGGATTCAGCAGCATGCCTGCGGGAGGTCCACCGAAGCCGCAGGACCAACAGACCCTCCGCAGGCATGCCAACAAAGGAAAGCTGCCTACCGCCCTCCCAGCGACCTGAAGAGGGCCCCCCCCGCCACCCCGGCTTGCTGCCCCAAGCACGCACTCGGTGTGCTGATGCCTGGAGCCGCCCCTGGCTACATGGAATTGTTGTTTTCCAGCCAGCCATACTCATTTCCCATTTAAGCCCCTAAGTAGCCGGCCAGTTTTTCAAAAGATCTCAGAACATCGAGGTCACAATGGGATCTGCTGGGTGCTGATCTCTTTTGAAAATCTGGCCCCAACTGTAGCTTCTGAGAACAGGAAAATCTGGCCCCAGTTCTTCTGAAAATTTGGCCAAGGGTTATTGCAGTAGCTGAGATGAGTTGTAGCAGACACGTGAAACAGGCCTGAGATATTCTGAGGCATCGGCTGGGGCATGCAGTGCAATTTTTACCTGCAACTAATTTGACTTGAACCAAACGCAGGAACTTAACCAGAAATTTGGAAATTAAACCAAAATTACAGTAATAAAAACATCAGGTGCACCCCCGTGTATATATAATACACGGTATATATAAAATACTGGAAATAGACTCATTTGGGTCTTGTAGGATGAATCAGATTGCTACTTTAACTTGTAAACAGAGATCTGGTTTGCAGCTCAACAGATTTTTTCCTTAACTGAGCAAATTAGCTGCACTGGGAGCCAGATTTGCCAGAAAGTTCAGCTTCCACAATCAAGGCCAGATTTCCAAAATAGCTCATTTCTAGAGCTGGTCAAAACTTTTTGACCAAGAAAAGTTTTTGGGAGCATCCTGAAGATGCTAAGGAACCCTCTCATTATTGCCCTTCCATTTCTTCTTAGCAGAGGCTCTGAAATTATTATTGAGCCTTAGCACTGCTGTTCATGTCAGAAATAATGTGTGTCCTTTGGTTTTTAGTTTTAATCTCTAAAATTAGTCTATTCCATACTACTTTGATCTTTGTATAAATGACACGTCATTTTAGGTACAAGAACTGATATGATGATTCTTACCATTTAACTAGAAAATAAACAGCCTACTCTCTACAATGTTCTTTCGTGAGAAAGAAAATATCCCATGGGATACTTTGACTGCAACCAAGACAGTTGCTTTAATATCTAATTTGTGACTTCTAGTTGTCCTATGTATATTCAATAGGTCAATTCCAAATAGTTTCACATTGCCTGGAATGCCACTCATGGAATATTATCAGGTCTGTAAGCTTCGCCATTTGCCTTCTCTCAGCACTTTTATTAACAATATTTCATTATTTAGGAGAATGAAACACTGGTAAATTTCTTTTGTTAGTATTTTCAATAAATACAGCTCAGTGCATGGGTACAAAATATACACGACAAAATTGTGTTCTTGAAACAATTCCCTGTCTCCATTCATGGACTGGAGAAGCCCTTTGCTATTTAAATCCCTCTGAACTTTAAAGAACTTCCGCAGTAAAGTATCTCTCAGAAGAATTCTTCATTGCCCTTTCCCAGTGAATATAGCTCTAACTGACTGTGGGAGCCAGGAGTGCTGTATCACATGGTGGAGAGAGTTATAATTCTATGGCACTGACAACAACAATAAATTCCTGTAGAGGAGGAAGCACTGGCAGACCTGTAGCAAAATGAGGAAAAAGCACATAAGCATAATCCTTCTACAGGCATCACAGATGGACAATGACTCCAGGAACCATTACTGCATTCTCGTTCCAAATCTGATCAGCTGCCTCAATCCTGAATCACAGCTAAATTAGGGCAGATGTCAGTTTAAGGGCTTGATCTGATAATGTGTTGAGCACCCATTGGTCAATCCTTATTCATATGAATAGCCCCCACTAACATCTATAGGTGCACTTGCCTAGGTAAACATTCACTTAACAAGGGTTCCACAACTGGACCCTGAGAGAAGTAATAATCAGCTAGATTTTTATTGGGAGTGGAAGGGTCCTCACAAGAGCTGTGGAGCCCCCTTGCAGGATCAGATCCAATGAAAATCTGTTCTAATACATCTTGGCATCTCAGCTCAATAGTTCTTAACAGAGTAAATTGATAGCTTTGAGTCTACAGAAACTCAATAATTGGATGTGAAAATGTATAGGATGAGTATCAAAGTTATAATATGAACTGCTGGAGTGGAATATTTATCTGAAGCCAAAACCCTACGACTCAACATCAACAGAGTAACTTAACTGATCCTGTTAAAAGAGAGACATGAATTCAAAAGCCCATTTTTAAAAATAAAAAGGACTAAATGGCCGTCTGAAGGATTTATTCTCCTGTTCCAGGAACTACTATGAAACGTTAAGAGGAGGTACTCCAAACAACTTCCCATTCCAATGAAAAGGAGGAGTTATATCAGCACTTCCTAAAACTTTTTCAGTGTCTCAAATGAAGTGACACAAATAAAGGAGTGAGGGAAGCTGTCATTTTGATCTGAGTATAAGACAAAGAGGTCTTTGCTTTACAGAGTTCAAAAATACTTTATAGTCTCTTCTGACAAAGAGGTCTTTGCTTTACAGAGTTCAAAGATACTTTATAGTCTCTTTTTTATCTGTGACAACATTCAGCTTTGATTTTGATCTCATGCCAGCTTTTTACCAGTGTAACTCAGCCGAGAGCAATGAAGTTACACTTGAATTATACAGTATATGAGAGTGCAGAATCAGGCTCATCGACTCATTATTGGACATGCTCTGTGTACTTGAAAAGGAAGAATGTTGCTTAATCTGTATTTGTAGCTGTTGGACTCAAAATCCTGAACTTGGACATGAGAGAGAGAGGCTGGCAAAAAACAGCAATAAACAATGCAATTGCTGGGATGGGAATGCAGAAAGCAGCAGAGGCAGCAGTGATGAAGTTTATTGGGTACTGAAGAATCCTTCCCAATTTTTCAATAGCTTGGACTTTCCCTAGGGTAGAGAATAGCACTTGCCATAGTGCTGCACTCAATTCCTCCTCCTCACTCGCATATAGGGAAGGCTGTCTGTTTCTGCTCAGGCTTTTACTATGCTTCCTCTTGACAGCTGCACTAGCTAACTCACACTCATCTCCTTCCTTCTCAGCTCTCACACACTGCTTGAAGGTTGTCTCAGGCAACCTGTGGAGAACAACAGTAGAGGAGGTGGGAGAGAAGCACAGATAACAAGAGGGAGTTACCTCTCGGCTAGTGCCAGGTGAATATAAAATAGGTTTCCCCTTTTGTCTTTGCTTTCCACAAAACAATTGAACAGTTGAGTTTTACTTGCGCAAGTGCTGGCAGAAAACCTAGCTGAAGCTTACATACTCACAGTAGAAGAAAGATATTTATATGTGAAGGGAACAGAGGTAGGGGAGAGGGTTCCCAGAACTCCAGGCCAGAGCCCTAGCAAGAGGCAGTCTCATGTAACCCTCATTTGGCAGGCTGCATCCTTCACAGATAAGAATATGCATGGAATTATTTTGTATGAATGTGCTGAGAGAAAATTTCATTTAAACTCTACAACCTGTCACAGTTCAGGGAAACTGCACCTGTATTTCCCCTCAGCAGTCCAGCCAGGACACCCACTCTTAGACTTCCGGCTTCCTAGCCATTGTCCTGCTCAGGTCAAAACTGTATCTCTCTCCCTTCTGACTGGGGTACCTCTATGCTATACAGTTCCCTGTTTTTTTAGTATGTTGTTCCCAGCCTAAGCAAACCAGCTTGCTTTCTCTTCAGAGACTAATAACTGTGTAACTACCCACAGATAAGCTATTGCACAGTTCTTCCAAGCAAGCCTCTTTTATTCTTAAGGTAAAAGCATTACAAATGAAATACATTTAAAACAATAAGAGCCATCACACATGCTAATAATCTTACCAGATATCACCCCTCCAACATGGGGTCTGTCAGGACCAGTCCTTGAGCATCCCACCCCGGGGCTTCCCCATGGTTTCAAGTTCATCACACTCTTTGCTCCAAACAAAAATACTCATTTATCCAGTTTGATTCTTTAAAGTGACCCCAAAAAGGTAATCAGCCAGACAATGGGTCCCTGCTCAAAGTGCAGCTTCAAAAGGATGGATTGGGAGTGGGTGCATTTCCGTCAGTTCCCCACTCACCAATTATTTCCTAGGAAATACACTTCACACACATTTTCCCCAAAAGTCCTTTGAAGTCCCTAATATCTTCAAAAGATTGCATTAATCATGTCCTTCCTCCTAAAGAAGTTCCATACAGTTCCACAATGGTACATAAACATTTACTTGTTCAATACAATTGATTCCCAAACTGCTTAAACTTAATTCAATATGGTTTGTCCCAGGATATTACAGGACTGTCACCAACCAACTAACACATCTTAGAATAGTTTAATTGTTATTGCAGTCATCCTAAGAAGTCTCCACGGCCTAGAAAGGAAAGGTTTAACATCTTCTAAAATCTCAAATCTGGCCTCCATGTTCCCCTTCCCTAAACTGCTGCTTCTCCTTGGGAAAGTCAAGTGGCTTCTTCAAACCCAACTCCTAAATAGAAGAGTTATGCTGAGGCTAGTCAGAATTTTATTTTTTATATATAATTTTGACTGATAATATTGACGCTTATTTTTAAGCACTTATTCCCATTTGTATTGGTTTAAATTTTCACATTTGTGCAAAATAATGGGTTTTAAGCATTTTTTTTTATTTTTACTGATTTAAATTTTCAAAGTTGTGGGACATTATGTGGGACTCAAATACTAATTATGTAATGACAGTAGATGTTGAGATTCCAAAAGTTAGTTTTATAACTGTTAAAACATAAATTTTGGACCTTGAAGTCTTTAAACCACGATTTGAGGACTTCATCAACTCAGACATAGGACATAGGTTAGGGGTTTGTCACAGGAGGGGTGGGTAAGAGTCTGGGGCCTGCATTGTGCAGGAGGTCAGACTAGATGATCATAATGGTCCCTTCTGACCTTAAAGTCTCTGAGTCTATGACTCTATATACAAAGTAAACCTCCTTAAATCAAAATCTAAAGTTCTCAAGCAGCATTTTTCTTACTTTGTCTATCTGTAAATTTTGATTATTGATGGAAATATTTTTATCTGTTTGTGTCTGTACAATTAAATCCAAGGTTTACCAACATATACCCATAAAAATCTAGTCCTTCCGAGCCTCATTATCCGCATTCTAGAAGAGAACAGACACTATCATGTGACTTATATGACCAATAACAACTAACTAATAAATATCACATTTTAAATGTAGAGAATTAAATAGTTTCATGCAACTGTTCACAATCAACATACCAAGAGGAAAAAATCATGCCAAAAGTCTGAGTAAATTCAAGGACATTCCAACAGACTGAGACATTATACAACCTGTTAAGGAGGCTGAATTCATCAAGTAAATTATTCATTGCACATTGTTCTCTTAGTTCTGTCAGCCTCCCCTGTCTTGTTACTCGTCTAGAAATTATAAAGGAAGATGACAAATGTTGGGGCCCTGGGAACCTCAGTCATGAGCTCTCCCAAGAAAGATCCCATTACAGTTTGGAGAAACATCCCTGGTTGGCTTCATATGGAAAACATCAGAGTTCTGGTCACTAGTAAGAGAAGGTTTGAATGGCTTGTGAAAGGAGGAAAAAATGTTACTACATGCGTAACTAGTCTGGGCCCAGCATGAATCCACTTGATCGAAAACCAGCAAGAGACTCTCTTTCTCCAACTACTTTGGAAAGTCCTTTCATATAGGTTGTACTCACTCGTTCAGGCTGGCCTCAAGTTACCCTTATCCCCAGAACGGGAGAAGCTGTGCACTTTACAGAGAACCTTCTTTACAAGGTTTTGTGTCTTGTCATGAATGAAAATAAGCTCCAGATTTGATCTAACATAATCAAAAGTAATTACAGTGGAGGAGCACTTTTTCCATATTAATGTCTAAAACATATTAGACTATTAATAGCACAGAGAAATCAATCTTGATTTCCCCGCTAAATATTAACAGAAAGTCCTGTGGCACCTTATAGACTAACAGATGTATTGGAGCATAAGCTTTCATGGGTAAATATCCACTTCATCAGACGCATGTCATGTATCTGACAAAGTGAGTATTCACCCACGAAAGCTTATGCTCCAATACATCTGTTAGTCTACAAGGTGCCACAGGATTCTTTGTTGCTTTTTACAGATCCAGACAAACATGGCTTCCCCTCTGATACTTGCCACTAAATATTATTACTCTGGGAATCCCACGAGGTGTATTTTAGGCCCAATAATATTTTTCATGTATTTTATATTTCATATCTTTCATATCTGTGAGCAATAAACTGTAGCTGGAAACTGAAAGTTTATCTTCATGCCGATAATACCTTTTCATATTCTGTAGAGATTTCTTTGTCCTGTTATGAATAAATTGCAACCAATTTTAATAATATTCAAGACTTGTATCTGCTAATACATGCAAAGAAAGCAAATTGTATGTCCAAGTCCTCAAATATGGCCAAGCTCTGCCCAGTGCAGGAGAAGTGATGCAAAGCAAAAGTGTCTTTATGCCACTTTTGCACTCCCCCAGCATCACCAGAGTTGCCATGGATCAATTCAACCCCAGCCTGGTATTAATCGCTGCTGACAGATCTGAAAGAATCAGCATGAACACTTGAACTTTGTGTATCACCAGAAGGAGATTATTAGACCTGTCCATGCCGGAAAGATTATTAATTGAGGTAAAGGGAAAGGGGTGTGTCAAAGTTACAGGTCAAGCTGCACCTCCTACCCCTGGTTGCGCTTTCCTGACTGCACACCCTTATACCTTTCCTGGGGTGGAATCACATGATTGTGTCACTCTTAGACCAACTCTTAGTCTACTGTACCCTGTGGATCAGCCATGCTTACCCCCAGCAGATCTATCTGGGCTCAGTACTTATGGTTCTTCCTTTTGGAAGGCTGTGATCAGTGGATTACAATGATCCAGAACTGCTTTCTTAAAACAAAGTATTGTTTAATCTTAACAGTAAGAATAAGGCATATGAGAAAAATGGTTTAAAAACAAAAAAGTCTACATGGGTCTATCTTACCTAGAATCTAACCATGCTCTTAAAGGGGACCCCAGCAGTTCTAACTTTCCCCAGGCCTCTTGTAGCCAACTCTGGGTTCTCCACCTCAGAAAAATTGTTTCTGTCCTTGCAGGAGTGTATGTCTCTTAAAACCCTTCTGGATTCTTTGATTCCCCAACCTCCCAACAGGGACTGAGTAATTCTTGGAGAAACCTGTCTGACAGGCCCAGCAGCAAACCAAGCTGGGCATCAAAGTAAACAGTGCTTACATTATTCCTCAAGTGTTTGCTGAGAATTGTACATTAGAATCTGACTGCCACTTCCTGGGAGCATTTCCTGATAGCCATGCTATTGAATTAACTCAATACATGCATACAGTAAACATCACAATAACCAAGTCAAGATACAGTATTATTAAAATATTACCGATAGCTCCAAAACCATCATAGGGCTCCCATTTAATTAGTTACTGTGTTTATTTTGATGTGTAAAGATAAATGTTAATTGTTCAAACAATAGGCAACTGCCCTACGCTATTGTTATCACACAATTCAAACTGACACTCATAAAATTTTCATATAAATATCATTTCATATAAATATCATATTGTAACATAATAGAGTGCTCTCAGTCTTCCACAAAGAAATAGGATCCAGAACAAATACCCCTATCCCAGATAAAATGCCCTAATCCTTCTGACACCATATTTGCCAGCGGCATGATCCAGTCATCGTTGAACTCAATGTAAAGACTTCAGCTGACTTCAGTGGGAGCTGGATCAGGACCAAAATGCCTGGGAGGAGAGATGAGATTTGCAGTGTGAACCATGTTACTATAATATTCATTTATCAGACTTGGTGTGTCAAAGCATCAACTTGCTTTCAGAATTCACTCCAGTTCTTCTGATCCATGCTTCACGACTGTAGTTATTATCCTAGTTGTTCCAAAAGTCGCATTAGCAGATAAAGATCTTTGAATTTTCTGCTCTGACATTCTAGACATAGATTGATCACATTTTTATATAGACATGTTGCTATTATTAAAGACCTGTCTGGTAGTGTAATGAGTTTTTCTATCTTATGTCTGACTGATTTTATATAATTGGTTTTGTGAATAGTAAGATGTTGCGACTTAGGGGCCATTTCCCCCATGCTGCCACTGTAAATTAAAAAATGTTCTCAATTTTTACTTGTCAAATTACTTTTTTTTATTAATTATTTATTATTATGGAACACATTTCATTTCATAGAGGTCACTTGCATTGGGGTGAATCAGAAAGCAATTAATGTGTTTTTAAAAATTAAAAAGAAATTAAATGACTATTACAATATTAGAAACAAATTCTCTGAAATGGCTGAGTTTGAGCCATTGGATGCGAGGTTTGAGCTTTGAAGGAATTTTTGAGCAATAAGGGCCTGATTTAAAACCTACGACTCCCCATTGGTTTACAATGGAAGACTTGACACAACCTTGAAAATTTAGTGCAATCATTACTTCAAGAATCCACACAGGACTACCCACATCAGACTAAGTCGGAAATAGACATCTTTCAAAATGCAGGCAACTAAGGTGACTAGACATTCCATTTTTGTTTGAAAGAGACACCATATTGTTTGTGGCAAGTGTTTTATGCCAAGGACAATACTTTTTTTAAGCATCTACTGCAGTTACTCTGACTTCTGTCCTCTTAATACTGCCGTAATTTACAAGCTATAAATGATGTCTGGCTTACAGCTAGAATTGCTTTTTAAAATATTGTGACATTCTACAATAGTCTGAAATACTGTCACTTACAGTAGTGCCTATAAAGAATCATAGAATATCAGGGTTGGAAGGGAACTCAGGAGGTCATCTAGTCCAACCCCCTGCTCAAAGCAGAACCAATCCCCAATTAGATTATCTCACCCAGGGCTTTATCAAGCTTGACCTTTAAAACCTCTAAGGATGGAGATTCCACCACCTCCCTAGGTAACCCATTCCAGTGCTTCACCACCCTCCTAGTGAAAAAGTTTTTCCTAAAATCCAACCTAAACCTCTCCCACTGCAACTTGAGACCATTACTCCTTGTTCTGTCAGTGGTTTGGTTTGGATGGTTACTGTAGAATATTGCTGTAATTTTTTCTCCATAAGAGGATGCCTTTCTGTTACATAGTGTCAGAGGGGTAGCCGTGTTAGTCTGGATCTGTAAAAGCAGCAGAGAATCCTGTGGCACTGTATAGACTAACAGACGTTTTGGAGCATGAGCTTTCGTGGGTGAATACCCACTTCGTCAGATGCATGTATTCACCCGCGAAAGCTCATGCTCCAAAATGTCTGTTAGTCTATAAGGTGCCACAGGATTCTCTGCTGCTTTCTGTTACATAGGTATTTATTGTTACTACTAAATGCAATCAAACAGCAATTTATTTGAATCTTCTTTTGAATCATGCCTTTTGGAACAGATTATTTGTATTCAGTAGATTTCATTCAGTCATTGTCGTCACTACGAAGATAAGAAAGTAAAGTAAAAAACAAAGAGAAGATGGTGAAGCTCTAAAGAATTCAACTCATTTGAACAAGAAATTCAGAGTAACAAATTGTGAGGTATGTGAGTGCACTAGGGAACTTTTAGTGCACTGTAGCCATGTCTACATCAGATATTACTGTGCAGCAAGCTAGTGTGCTGTAGATTCACACCCTGGCTTGCCACACTCTGATGTCCAATGTAGACAAGATCTTAATAGGAGAAGGATTTGAGAGAGCTAGAATGGGGCTTTGCCATAAGCCATGAGCAAGGGGAAGTATATAGTTGTTCTACCCCAACCGCAAACCAGGAACTCAGAGTATAACAGTCTGTTCCAGGTTCTCCCTTTGCTTGGATGGGGGGGAAAATAATCTACACCAGTCCTGTCCCAGAGACACATTACTCCCCTCCCTGCTGTAGCTCAGCACATTGGAAGCAGAACCAAGGATTCATCCCTCTCTTGCCCTTGTCACGCATTTCCTGCCTATCTGTACAAGAGATACAATAGTGGCCACGAAGGAAATTCTCACTCCCACATGCTTCACTCAGTACAGGTAATGCAAGATTGTAAAGATACATTTTTCACCTCCTTAAATCCACAGCATGGGCACAATATGTGCCCATGTTGATTTTTAAGTGTCCTAACCAGCACACCCATGCTTGGGGACCTGCTCCCTGAAAGGCAGTCATCTGGCATTTGAAACTTTTACATTCCTTATTTACATATGTTATTCTCAAGGCAGAATTAAAGAACCTTTTGAGTTCAATCTGAATATTTATTCCAAAAAACTTGAGCTCTGAGAAACCTTGCAGCCAAATTTGCATATTTCATTTGAACAACAAGCTTAAGGGCAGCTTTTTAAAAATGTCAGGATTTTATCTTGTGCAATCTTCTGCATTTTTTTTTCCAAATTTGTTACATCCAGGAAGGCTTTATGGCTTTGTTTGTATCTTATTAAAAATAACCAACAACATTCAGATTCTTGGTGTTGTCCTGCACGCATAGTGAGCCCTCTGAGAGATGCTGAGTGATTTCAACTCCCATTGACTTTGCTGGGAGTTGAGGGTACTTAGGACTTGTTAGGAGCTGATGAGAACCTTGCAGGATTCAACCCTCAGTTAATTTAAACTTAATTCCAAATTGGTGCATGGTGCATTTTGTTTAGCTCTCTGATATTGTCGGGGGCAGGGGTAGAAGTTGGGAAACTGACTCACAACTCCACCCAGTTTGGGCTTAACCAATTTTTGCCTTTATTTACAGAATTTCAGACAGAAGTATTGTCACTTATAGTGGCTGGACGTACATTTATGCCAGACAACTAACAACAGACAAGACAGAATTGGTGAATAAGCCCAAGTCACCACATTCCAGTCATTGGGAAGTCGTTTCACCTTCCAGGATAGTCACTGCTTTGTTTGATGCCTCCATGGGGTCCTTAAGTCCAATCCCTCAGTTTCTAGTCCAGAGTTTCTCCAGTTTGGGCCCATGTTCACTTGGGTCTTTTATACATTTCTACATTACAGATTACTTCCTGTTTATTCAAATGGCTTTTAACACATTCATCTTTTGGGTTTAAGTAACCCAAACATTACGCATTTCTTCGAGTTTTGCAGTTTCTGGTTTGTGTCATTTTATGTCACCTTGCCAAAAAGTTGTTACAGGTTTATGTGTTTTTTATCTCATAACTTCCAGCACAATGTTACCTTGGGTTCTGTTGGCATTAGCTTCATTTTAAGCAGGCTGGCAATGCTATGGAAGAGGAATTAGCAAAACCTCACTTATGCCTGCAAAGCCTTGGCCTAAGTGTTACCTCATTCGTACTCTTGCACTGTACATAATTACAAATCATTAAAACATAGCTAACAAAGATCTTAATCTTAACAATTCCTCAATTTATATTTCAGTCGGGGCGGCTCTAGGAATTTTGCTGCCCGAATCATGGCAAGCAGGCTGCCTTCAGCAGCTTGCCTGCAGAAGGTTCCCGGTCCCGCGGATTCGGCAGCATGCCTGCGGGAGGTCCTCCGAAGCCATGGGACCAGCGGACCCTCTGCAGGCAAGCCGCCAAAGGCAACCTGCCTGCTGCCCTTGCGGCGACCGGCAGAGCGCCCCCCGTGGCTTGCCGCCCCAAGCACGCGCTTGGCATGCTCATGCTTGGAGCCATCCTGATTTCAATGTTATAAATCAGTTTGTTATTCCCTGAGTCTATTTGGGAGTTAGGAGAGCACACTATGATTCTTTAATGTCAATATTTCTTTTCTTCTTTAAACATGGGTATTTCATTCAAAGTGCCATTTTGTTTGTGAATATTTGCAAAGAAACTTCATTAGATATTTTCCTGTGAATGCATTTTGAGGAGTGTCTCAGTTTTAGGACCTTAATATTTAGTTGGTAGCCCAACAAGTAGGGTGGGTTTTTTAAAGTCAGAATGCAGTCTGTTGTGGCAGTCAAAGGCTGTACTTAGACCTTACATGGAAGGCCTGCCTTTCTCAAGTCCTTAGGGCATGTCCATACTGCCCCGCATATTGGACTATGGGGTGTGAATTTCAGGGTGCACTGAAGTGCTGGACTGGAATTCCCCCCAGGTGGCTGCTGCAGAAACAAAGTAAAAGGTGGGGGCAGGAATTGTCTCTTCCTATGTGTTTATAGGATGCTTAGGACGATGGGGCACTGATATTAGTTAGGGCTTGTAGGTACTACCATAATAATAATAATATTCCAGTTTAAATGACACCAGAAGGTATTAGATGATTTTCTTTAACCTACCTTAAGAAATTTCATATTGCACTTAAACCCAGCTGAAGCTGTATAACTGAAAAGCACCTTCAAAACAGACCCTCTTCACTAGCACTGTTTTAATAGCATCAGAAGACCAGGGTTAACCAAAAATGAGTCAGGACAGTAGCTGAATACGTGGTGTGGACAATTTCCCTAGGAAAATGCACAGAACCAGCCTCTAAACTCACAGTCCACTGAAGGTATACAGCCTGAGCTAGCCAGGATCAGCTAGGCTAGTGACTCATTGGGAAACACTGCACATATTCATTCAATTGGCACAGACCCCTAAGTGGGGGCTCGAGGTGCTACTGGTAGATAAATAGTAAAATAAAATGAGACTAATGATCTGTGCCTGACAAATGACATGTGCCAAATGCTGCATGAGTTCAAGCTATGTAATATTTCTCAGTGACCAAAGTATGACTGGATCTCCAAACCTCTTGACTCACCACCTATGGTTAAACCACTGGACCACATAGTGTTTCACTTCCCCATAATCACATGCACACCACACATCGCACTCCTTTCTAGCCCTCAAGCAGCTTGTTTAAAATTCACAAGTTTGTATGTTTGTGCAGAAGTGATTTTTCACAAGCTTTCAAAGACTCTGACAAAATTTCCACACTACATATTACAGAAAAAATGTCAAAATTTCGTATAATTGCTCCAGTTTTGCAGAAGCTTCATGGTCTCAGAAACAGGCATAGAACTTAGAAGAATTTACCAAACAGATGCTGGGCATGAATCATAAAATCAGAACAGTAAAAATAATACCCTGGGCTATGAATCCTAAACCACAGCTGAAATAGGCTTCATGTGATTAATTTGCCAGACAGCTGAGTTTGGGCTTACTCAAGTCTATCTAGGAAAGCTGAGGAAGAAATCTGCAATGCGAGGGTCTGGGATATGGTAAAATTCAGAGAAAGATCAATCATAGCTTGAGTCTGAGAGAGGTCCCTGGAGAAATCATTTGCTTTTGTGATATGTTACTCTCCTGTAGATTTATACACCTAGCACATAGCCCAAATTAACCAAATCCAGCAAATGCAGCTAAAAGACCCCACCACAGAGATCTCACTCTAAATGGTAGGTACTTTTGATATATGACTCAAACCTGGTCCAGTTGAAGTCAATGGTAGCTGAGGTACTCAAAGACCTGTAAGTGCATCTGGTGCTTTGAAAACCCCAATTACATGCAAATGGCTGGACTCTGCCATCTTCAGATATCATCTGTGACAGAGTATCAAGACACTGATAGCACCTAATAATTCCAACTGAGATCATGGCCTTGTGCTAGGCACTGTACAAACTCATAGTAGAAGAGAGACCCTGCTTCAAAGAGCGGACAATCTTAAAGAGGTAGATGAACGAATAGTCAGAGAAGGGAAGTAATAGAGCCCCATTTTACAGACAAGGAATTGTGGCACAGAGAGATTAAGTGCTTTGCCCAGGATCACACAAGTCGTCTGTGGTAGGACCATGAATCAAACCTGTATTTCCTGTCTCCGTTTCTGAACCCCAAAACACCTCTCTGTCTGTCTGTCTCGCTCTCTCCTTAGAAGCACTATTGCTAGGGGTAACTAAAAGTATAAGAACCCTGGCCTACAGCTCAAGTAATAAAGGCAGCAAGAGGAAGATATTGCTACATAGGTGTTTTAATAACATCCCTAGTCTGTAGTCTGAAGAAAACTAATTATGATGTAGGAATCCTGGAGGATTACAAGACTCCTTGTGCTAATCTGGGGGAAAGAATCACTTTACTAATTAATTAAAACTTTGGTTTTTAATATAAAATGTTGCTTAAAGGATCCTTAGCATTGGGTAGCTGCAGTATAGGAAAATCAATGTACAGTTCTTGCACATGGTTCATTAAACCTTGGGCTGCACTCAAATTATTTTTTCAAATAAAATGTCCATTACAACACTACATGTTAACTTAGCCAGTGAAGTGATGTATTTAGACCTGTAATAACAGCTCTGCTGCAGAGTGACAGTAATTGCCTGTACTGCAATAAAAGTGGAGAAATAATCTCAGGCATAACACATTAAGGAAGTCTTTAGCGTTGTGAAACAAAATTACTCTGTAATGTTTGCAAGCCTTATATATTTGGATGCATGTTCTTTGTGATACACTAAGCCTTTTCCTCCACACACCAAGGAGACACTTTTCCATTCAGCAAGAAGGTGGGGAAAATTTTGTTCTTCAAAAGGTCCTCACATCTGCTCCATTAAGAGACAGGTGAAGCAGGGTGCCTGGTGTATTCTTGAGCATCCTGACCTCCAGAATGCCCTCCTAGTCTGTGCTTATTTCACAGCAGTGCAGGCCCAAACCCAGAGCACTGGATGCGCATAGGTTTACAGTGTGTTCTACTGTGCACTTTACAACAAAACAGAGTCGAACACTGGTTTTCACCTTCCCACAAAGCTCAACCAAACAATCTTTGTCTATAGTACCTATGCTGAGAATCTTCCCCACATGCCTTATACGTGAGGCTTAAAGCTAGTGGATCTGTGTAATCTGAAAATACACTATCCCATCCTCACACTACCTGCACTCCCATTACAACTCCTACAGCTGCAACAGAGCACAGCTCCATGGCACATAAGGAGTGAAATGCAACTACTCCCTTGTGACTTCTTTCTGTGCAGTGGAATCTTTCCAGTTGAGCCATTTCAATCTTTCCACATGCCCATGGCCAGGGAAGCAGCATTTGTCCCACGAAACATTACTAGCTGTATTTCCAACAGGCCTTCCTAACAGTACCCACAATGCTTAAAATTCTGCATTTGTATGTACAAAGGAGCATTTGCCTTTTGTCCACCTATCTTATACCACAGTGCCCATCACCATGTGTCTTGCTGCCTTGGCTTTCTGCTTTTTCAGAATTAAGTCTATTAATTATCCAGGCCAGCTAGATAAATGCTATTCCTTAGCCACTCTCTGTTTGCATGGTGCTTTGTTTGTTTCCTTCTTTGTTTTACACTATACAAATCTTTTATTTGCTGAAAAATCCTTTGATATCTGTAGCATCCATCTTCCCCTCAGGTGTCGTAGGGTGTCATAAAACTCTCAAGGCGCCACTCTCACTTATTTGATTTAAGATGATTTAAGATGAGCAGAGCAGGGTGATCTGATGATGTCACCTGGTACAAAGTACCACCTTGGACACTGCTGGTATGTTTCCAGTGGAAACCAAGAGTTCCCACCATATGTAAATCTTACTTAAGGCAAGGAAATAAGGCAAGCAGGACTCTCCTCTATTGCTTGCTCAGGAAGGAAGATTGCTAAGAACACCTGAAGGGAAAGGCAGGGTTGAGTCCAGGCTGACACAGGGGTCCAGTCTGTAAAGAGAAGTAAGCTACAGAAACTCTGCAACTTGCCTAAAACAACATTTAGGGCTAGAAATTACATTTTGTAATCTGTTTCTTGAGTATATTAGCTTAGTTTGCGTGTTTTGTTTTATTTGCTCAGTAATCAGCTTTGTTCTCTTTGCTATCCCTTATAATCACTTAAAATATACCTTTTGTAGTTAATAAACTTATTTCCTGTTCATTTCAAAACCCAGTTTCTGCAATTCAGATCTGGGGGGGGCAAAAAGCTGTAATTATCTCTTTACACACTGAGGAAGAGGGTGATTTTTGTGAGCTTGTGCTGTGTAGATTTTTCTATACAGCGCAAGACAATATTATTTTGGTTTACTCCCCAAAGGGAGTGTGCTTCTCCAAGCTGATTCGTCCCACAAAGAGCTGATCTCAGTGTCTCTGTGTCCATTTGCAGCTGGGTGGAATGGGCAGAAACAGTGGGACCCCAGCACATCAGGTGACATCCCAGATGGGTGGTCCAACCTGTCACAGATGAGCCAGTGTTACATGTGATTTAGATGCAAACCCAAAAATTTACATTTATACATGTCCATCCACCTAGCTGTTGAATAACAATTCAAGTTGCATTTTCACATGCTTTCTTTGTTTGGGTGTTTCAAATGATGTTGTTGTCTCCATCCTTTTATGAAGACTGTTTAATTCTTTCTCAAGAATGAGTTGCTTACTTTAGAGAGGATTTTTATAATTTGACTCAAATGTAATATTAGTGCCCCTCATTTCTATAATCCCCCATAGCAGGGGAGGATCAACTCTTAAATGTTCTGTATTACATCCTATACATTTTAGCTAAAATTTTAAAATCTTTTTATTACTCTAGATTTTCTAAAAGTCATCATATTTCGTAGATATTTCGAGTATTGTTAACCAAATTATATTTCTTTGATTTTCTCTGACTGATCCACAGAAATAGTGGAGTCTTCTGTCTTAACTGTCGACCAAGAAAATATTACTTCGAATGAAACATATCAGTTCTGAAATTCATTTGACGCCTAAGGTGAAAAACCCTCCTTTATCCACGTTGATTACAATAACGTGAGGAAATTTGGTGGAATAGAATAAGAAGTAACCTGAAGATTTATGCAAAATGCAAACTAAGCATTTTCTGAGGTTTGGAAAAGTTGATGAAACACGCCCTTTCAATGTATGGTCAAAATCAAAGAGTATGGTCAAAATCAAGCTTGCAACAGTGCCACTCAGAGCATCAGATAAAGATGCCGTATCAGAGGCAAAATAATAGCATTCTACATTGCTGTTTCTGAGGTGCACAAGTACTGGTACTACAGTGATAGGTGCTATAGAAAACCATGCTTTTTCCTATGGCAAAGATGGGGTCCAACTGCAGAATAGAGGTCTGATTCTGATGCCAGGACAGAAGAAGAATATCTGTGGAAAGGAGCTTTTGCAAAGGGGCTTCGGGGTTCAAGTACATACCTAGTCTAGACAAGCCTTCAAACTTTGGAATGCATCAGAACTGAACCTTTTCAGCACTGCCCAGGACTGCTCACAGCCTGACAAATTGGGGCCACAGTCCAGTGCACACTTACTTTACAAATGGGAGTAATGATGCTGATGCCAAAAAGGGGAATATAGGTTTAAGGCCTTGGTTTAACTGTTCATTTATTATCCTGTTATCTGAAGAAATGTTCTATCTAAGCTTCTGTTTCAAAAGGGTGTTAAATAAAATCTTCCTCACTTTTTCATTGAAAATGATCAGCTACTTTGGATATGCTTAAGCTCAACCTGAACCTTCATTTAAAAAGGGATAATAACATGATAGAGAATTCTGAACCAGTTGCCTATTTGAATATGGTGGGCAGGACAGAAATCAAGAGAATACATAACTGGAGTAGAACTGGAAAATGCTTGGAGACTGGCTTGGATACGATCTCAGTAAATTCTGAGCACTTCAGTTGTGGGAGGAGAGTTTGCATGGCAGCTTTCTCGCTGTGCCATAACTTTCATTTCAGATAAATGAGAATTCCTCATATCTGATTAAAAAACAATCCCTCTGCCATCACAGCCTGTTTGTGCTTCAATGAACAACCATCTGTTCTTCTTATTGTCTTTCCTCTTGTCTATTTGTGACCCCTGCTTGTAAACTGTCATGTCATATCAAAAGTGCCTTATGGCAAGGACCTTGTCTTTACTTGTTTGCCTTACATGTTTCTGGTAGCTCAAAAATAGTTAAGAATGCCACCATATTATGGGGAGGAAGCAATCTCAAGGAATTGATAGACTGGCCCCAATCCTCCAGCTGGATTGATTATTTAATCCTGTGACACAGCTACTACATCAAGCCAAAGATTGGTATGCGGGTATGCCCAGGACTTCTTTACCCCCAGCTGATCCCTGGCTGATGGAATGACCCTTTGGCAAACAGGTATATGTTAGAACCGCCCCTTTGACTCTTCTAATTCACATCTGGAACCTGCCCAGCCGCAGGGTGCCACTAAGATAGGGAGATATAAAGAAGTGTGTGAGTCTATGACCAGTAAACTAAGATGTGAGATGATTTGTAAATGAAGGAGCAGTTTGGTAACTGCACACAGGCAGGTTGAAGCAGGCATAAGTTGTTTAATGATTTTAGTTAAGAAGAAAATATTTTATGAATCTACTGCCTCATATATTTGAAGCAAAAATCAGTAGGAAAAAAGGGTGAGAGAAAGCAAAATTATGGGTAGGAATGTATTTGATCTGCAGGGGGCGGTAGAGATACTTTTACATCAACAAAAACTGAAGTGATCAGAAACATTAAGAGCCTCAATACAGCAGTCTCACAAGGCAGACTTGTGATCTCTGAAGAAAGAACCTTCCTAGGACTATGGAACTCACTGCCTCATACGATAAGAATAATCATGCAGCTTGCTGCCTTCAGGCCAAATGCGCATGCGCACACACACACACACATACACATCATCTCCCTGCTTCCTGCCAACAAGGAGGAAGAGAAACACATAACTGTTCCTGGAGCAAGAGTGAGATTAAAAAAGCAACAGTAAGTTTGGGGAAATCACTTGAGATAGAGAATTTTTGCCTGGGCAGTTCCAACCAAAAGGAAAAATAAAAACAGAAGAGTGTGCTATTACTAATTCCTTTCTCGCTGTCAGGACCAAGCGAATACAACTCATGCTCACATGAGGTGTATTAGTGAAAGAAAATGTATGCAAAGATAATACACAGTTTGCACATTTCTCAGAAAAACATGAGATCTGAGCAAGTAAAGGGGAAAAAAAAAACAGTGACATACTTGTCCTCATACTAGCCCTAGATAAATTACACACATCACTAGATCAGCAACAAGAATGAGGTATGAGTGACATACCATCCAACCTATGTGTGGAGCATTTCCATTCAGAGTTCACACCTAGATGTGGCCTGAAACCCCCTGGTCGTCATGATATATGACCCCTTGGACAAAACTAGGTGCAAGAATGTGCAAAGATACAACCAAGTCTCCAGGAGACATGCTCATTTTGTCCCAACTCTTGCACAGGTGGTCAAGAGAAGGGCTACAGTGGAAAGCACTGAAAAATAAGCTCTTATTAATTAAATGAATGCTGCTCCTTAATTCAACTTGATACAAAGTGTAGAGATATGGATATAGATACCAGAAACTCAAAGTCTCTTGGATCATATACAAACTCTTTGGTGGATGTCTTCACAGATGAAGTGGGGAGATGCCAGCATTCACCCTGCCTGCTCTCGTTCCATGTAGGGAAGAGAGGCTGTGTCATGCAACTTTGCACCTTTTATTCATTCTTCTTCAGCCACCCAGTGCGGTAGAGGCTACTTTCTACCAAACTCATGAGACTCGCCTATGTTGAAGTTAGTGCCCAACTCTGAACTAATTCTCCTGACCCTATGATCACTTACACAACCACCACTACCACCCCCCCAAAAAACCTTCACAGAATGCATATCTCAGTTGCCTTGGAGACAGTTGTAGAGATTCTACAGTGTACATCTGGAGACCACTTGCATCCAAGAATACCTGACAAGAAATAAGTAAAACTTTAATATCATGCTGGGATTATACTGGAATTCAGCACCAGGGATTCTAAGCAAGATACTACGTGCTGCAAAAAAATTAAAGAAATTAGCACATGAATAAGAAAGGCAATGGCTAATTGGTTCAAGGACTCTCAATAGTACATCTCCATTTTCTTCTGTCAATTTAAAATAAATGTTCTAATTTATTCCTCATTCTTATGAAACAAGAGTTGTAACAGAGCTTTTTAAAAAATCTAGTGCGACTGTATGTCCAGCACCATTTATATCATCATATCTGTTTTCATGTCAGTACTTTGCAGAGCAACAGAACTAGAACTCGAAGAGCATTCGGAAGGACAGTAATAGGGTCTATTAACAACTTTGATATCAATGTTTTTTGAAAAGTTCATGATTTTTAACATAAATAATATAGTCAAAGACAGTGATCTCCTCATACGTTCCAAATCCAAACTATACACAAAATCATGGCCTTGGGTCAGCAAAGTACTTACACATAGGCCTAACTTTAAGCTGTTTGTCCCTTTGATTTTACTTATATGTTTAAGGTTGGGCATATAGCTAAGTACTTCTCTGAAATGGGGCCTGTAGCTGTAAACCCAATGGTTATACATCAGAGTCCTGAGTGAATACCAAGGTGAATCAGGAGAAGTTCCATTGATATTTATAGGTACCTTCACAGGGTGAAAATATCTGTTACTGACTCACTCTTTAATCTAGTGGACAAAGCTCCAGTGGCTGGAAGTTGAAGCTAGACACACTCAAACTGCAAGTAAGGTGCCTATTTTTAATAGCGAGGGAAGAAATTACCAAAGAAAGTGTCAGATTCACCATCACATGAACCCTTGAAATCAAGGCAGGAAGTCTTTCTAGAAGATCTGTTCCAGTTCAGCCACAAATGACTGGGCTTGATGCATGACTTTCTGAGTGAAATTCTATGGCTTTTGTTATGCAGGAAACCATAGAATCATAGACATGTAGAGTGGAAGGGACCTGGAGAGGTCATCTAGACCAACACCCTGAGATGAGGCAGGACCAGGTAAACCAAGACTACCCCTGACAGATGTCTGTCTAGTCGGTTCTTAAAAACCTGCAGTGGGATGGGATGGAGGGGGTGGGGGGATTCCACAACCTCCCTTGTAATCCTATTCCAGAAATTAATTATCCTTATTGTAACAAAGTTTTCCCTAACATCTAACCTAAATCTCCCTTGCTGCAGATTAAGCAAATTAATTCCTGTCCTACCTTCAGAGAATATAGAGAGCAAATGATCGCCGTCCTCTTTATAAAAACTGTTGTGAACTTCCACACTCAGCCTTGTTTTCGCAAGACTGAACATGCCCAATTTTTTCTTTTAACCTTTCCTCATAGGTCAGATTTCCTAAACCTTTTATCATTTTAGTTGCTTTCTTTCGGACTCTCTCCAATTTGTCCACATCCTTCCTAAAGTGTGGCGCCCAGAATTGGATACAGTACCCCAGATGAGGCCTCCCCACTGCTGAGTACAGTGCGACAATTACATCCTGTGTCTTACCTGTGACACTACTGTTAATATCCTCCAGAATATTAGTCTTTTTAGCAACTGAATCACATTGTTGACTCATATTCAATTTGTGATGCACTATAACCTCCAGAACCTTTTCAGCCTACTACTGAAACAAAAATCTAGCCCCTATTCCATTCCCAGAAATTACTAGACATTTTGCGTTTCGCCATATTAATTTTCCAACAGATGTCTGGGTAGTTAAAATCCCTTATTGTTACCAGGTCTTGTGTTTCAGATATTTCTGTTATTTATTCTAGAAATGCCTCATCCACTTTCTCCTCCTGAGTGGTGGTTTATAGTATTCCAGTCATGAGATCTATCCCACAAACTCTTTCTGATGCCAATTAATTCATAATTTATCTTATGCACTAAACCTTCATAATAATCCCTTCTGACCTTAAAAATCTATTAATCTATCAAATTATGGGGCAGTGGGAGGCATGGGAATGTGTCAAGGGAGGCGCAAGCTGTGTGTTTTGTTGTTTTTTGTTGTTTGTTTTTGAAAGGCTCTGACTGGGGCTCATGCAGAAAGCCTGCGCACACCTGAGTGGCAGGGATAAAAAGGACAGTCGGAGCCCTGCTGCCCAGGCTCGCCTTTTTCCCCCTCTTCAATTCCTCACCATGAGGCAGCCTGGGCTCAGGCTCTCCTTCCCCCCCACCACACCAATCCCTCACCCAGAGGTGGCAGGTCTCCAGCTGTCAGCCCCAGGAGGGCAGCAGCAGCGTAGAAGTAAGGGTGGCAATGGGGAACTAAGGCCTGGTCTATACTGAGGGGGGGGGATCTAAGATATGCAACTTCAGCTACGAGAATAATGTAACTGAAGTCGACGTATCTTAGATCAACTTAGAATGACTTACTTCACGTCCTCGTGGTGCAGGATCAAGGGCCGATGCTCCCCCGTCGACTTTGCTTCCACCTCTCACCGAGCTGGAGTTCAGCAGTCGACAGGACAGCGATTGGGGATCGATTTATCGTGTCTACACTACACACAATAAATCAGTCCCCGATAGATTGATCGCTACCCGCTGATCCAGTGGGTAGTGTAGACATACCCTAAGTGTGCTGTGAAAAGTGATATTGATGAATATCACTTTTCACATTGCCACCCTTACTTCTGTGCTGCTGCTGGCGTGGCGGTACCTTCAGAGCTGAGCACTAAGCCAGCAGCCACTACTCTCCGCTCTGCCTTCAGAGCTGGGTGGGGGTATATGTACTTGAGTAGGGGGAGACATAAATGACTACAGACACAAAGAAGGGGTGTGTCCAATCAGATAAGTTTGAGAATCACTGATCTATGGAGTTATAAGCCTGGTCTACACTATGCGTTTAAATCCACACTACAACGCCCTTTATATCGATATAAAGGGCTCTTTAAATCGATTTCTGTACTCCACCCCGACGAGAGGAGTAGCGCTAAATTTGATATTAACATATCAGATTACGGTTAGTGTGGACGGAAATCGACGTTATTGGCCTCCGGGCGGTATCCCACAGCATGTACCACTGACCGCTCTGGACAGCAATCTGAACTCGGATGCAGCGAGCAGGAAACAGGAAAAGCCCCGCAGAACTTTTGGCATTACAGTTTCTGTTGCCCAGTGTGGCATTCTGATGCTAGCAGGTGGGCGATTGCGACAGTACTCATCTCCAAAATAGAGCCTCGACATGGACCGCAAATGACGGAGTACTAAATTCTGATGCGCTGTAGGGGAGACAATCTGTTGTTTGATCAGGCTCCGTTACAGAACACATTTGCAAAGCTTGAAAAAATCTCCAAGGATACACGCGTGCATGACAATGTCACGGGGAGCGCAGACTCAATGGAACGCTCATGGACTGGAGGAGGGTACCTGAGACCCAGCTAATCCACGTCCACAGCAAGTCCTCTGAAAAGTATTTGCATTCTTCGGCTGCAGTCTCCGCAGATGTCTGTAGCTTCAAACATCAGTGTCTGACGTGGTCAGGGAACAGCTCCTCTTCTTCCCCCCGCCACCAACGTGAAAGAAAGGGAAAGAATCATTTCTTGACTACTTGTCACTGTCACCCTATGTGTATGAATTGCTGCTGGTAGGCGATGCTGCAGCCCAGTGAAGAGCATTATCCGCTCTTCCCTCCCCCTCCCAAGTGTTGAACATGCAAATGACGCGTAACCGATCTCAATGAATATCTAACATTTGACATCGAGGCCAACAATTGCTGTTACTCCAGAGATAGGACAGAACAGCTAATAAGCTCTTCAATATAGAACTGGGGTTCAGCCCCTCCCTTTCTGTGTAAAGAAAAGATCTGTACTGCCTGGACTGGTGTAGCAGCAGCCAGCTGGAGCTCCTCTCCCCACCGCTTAACTTCCTGCCTGTACTATCATCACCGGGAGGCTGCTCCTCATTTTCATGTCACTAAACCCTCAGTGTTATCCTTATTCCTGATAATCTTTAATAACTTCTGACACAAGGGGCTAGGACTGCCACCGGTATTCCATGGAAGGTTAGGGAAGGAGGATACCTGTGAATACCTGACACAAGAGTCACTGTGCTCTGATACATTGGTCTCTAATACACTTGCCCTTATTCGGAGGCAGGAACTGAGCTCATTTTAACAACCATAAGGGAGGGATTGACTCAGCCCAGAGTGAGCATATCCAATTTTGCTTTTGCGTTGCGCCCCTGGCCGGATTTCAGCAAGGCACTCATGATAGCAGCGGACAGTACAGAAGAGGAGAGATAACAGCATCTCAGTTGCCAGTTTTCTCGGCAGTAGATGGTACACGAAGACCGGTAACCAGTTCTCTGCTATATTGCAAAAGCAACGTGAATCTGCTGTGTAGCACTGGAGGTATCGCCTCTCTGTCCGCGGCATCCAGTACACATTAAGTGCCCGGAAAAAAAAAAAGCTGAACGGGCTTCCATGTTTGCCGTGTATGCGTCTGCCAGGGCAATCCCAGGGAAAAAGGCGCGAAAGGGATTGTCAGCTGATGTTTTCCCCCAGAGGAAGATGACTGCCGACTTTAACCCAGAATCCGCCTGTGAAGATATGATTCAACCAGAATTCCAAGGGGCGGGGGAGACTGGCGGGAATAATGGGATAGCTACGGAAGGAGCTAACTCCACAAATGCCAACGCTTCAGAAATCGACGTTAGCCTCGGACCATGGACGCACAACGCCGAATTACTGTGCCTAGTGTGGCCGCATGAAATCGAATTTATAATATCAGTTTTATAAAACCGATTTTAGCTAATTCGATATTATCCCATAGTGTAGATGTGGCCATACTGGTGTAAAACTAATGTAAGTGGAAGAATAATCAGATTCATAGTGTCTCTGAGAGACTTGGGGGAGAATGGTGACCGTTCAAAGGCTGGGGCATGCACTGCCCTCTGCTAGCTGGTTCTGGAGGCTACAAGACCTCTCGACTCCCACTCTTCACTATCCCACTTAGATACTTTGGAGTATCTACTAGCACAAGCGGCATTAGGATTGTGGGATCAGATACTTAACTGGTGTAAATTGGACACATCAGTGAGACCAGCTTCTCAGCTGGTACAAACTGGCATAACTCCATTGAAGTCAATGGAGCTAGGCCTATTTACGCTAGTTAAGGGTCTGGCCTGTGAATTTCTTGTGTTCCCCAAACAAAAGGCCTGGTACTGTGCTCCCACATGGGGCCTTTTGGCAGGTAGCTCTTCATGCTGTAGGAAGTGCATCAGTTATAGGACCCAATTACAATGAAATATTTGTTGTATCCTGTAATTGATGGCAGTCATATAAGATTATTTTGAATCTAGCCACAGCATTCTACAGTAAAGGATCCAGAACTACTCTAGCATAAAACAATGATACTAGTGGTACAATGTTGTACTACTGTACAATACTGTGGGTGTGATTGAAGATTTTAGATGCAAACACACCTATTTATGTGGCTGACATATGTTATATGATATATGTAGCTGATTGAAGTTAATAATGTGGCCATAACTTTAAAAAAATACCACAGGATCAAAATCTTTAGTAGTGTCAGGTTTGTACCCAGCAGTGTTTTTGGGCCCTTGCTGCAGAATACTGGAATATATTTTAATAAGGTATGAGCAACAAGATAAAAATCAAAACATTTTTTAAAATCAACTCAGCCTCTTGTCATGTTGGTAATTTTCCCAACCAGTATAAATGAGTCAATTTCCTGTGCCAGTTTCTTTCACAGATGGGGTAGTGTCTCTCGGAAAAGCTCAGTGCCAAATTATTGGGACTTGCCTGACAGAAGTTTGAATGAAAATGTGCAGTGTCCACAAATGCCAAGCCTGCTTAGCCCATCTCTATGGCTCGAGAGAAACTCTTTCATCAATTTCTCCTGTTATGTCCAGCTAAAAGTACTGACCTTTTTGGATCTAGGTTAATTCATAATAAGGGCCTTAGGGAATTACAAATATTCTGATCCAATTAACATCTTTTCCTCAAGGAAAAAGAATCCAATCAATTATATATAACTTTGTACTCTAGAAGCCTGATCCAAATCCCACTAAAATCAACGATGGTCTTTCCATTGACACTAATGGGCTATGGATCAGACCTTAGGCAAAGTTTTAAGCTACTAGGCAATATCACTTTTAAAAAAGCACTGCATCCTACTCATATACTTACCATGCTTAGCAATTGATATTCCTAGTTTAGAATAACTTCTGGGCTATTAGTTATAATGATACATTATAAGATATTTAATAAATGTTTTTTTCTAAACCTAAATATTTTAAGCTATGTATTGAAATGATTTACCTGTGAGCTATAATGGAGTTATTTTACCTAATGAAGCAGGTGTTTTTCTGGGCTTTACCAGGTATTAAAACAGCAAGGAGAAAGTTAATTTAATTTCTAAATGGATTTTAGCTCCCTTACCTCCTCCTAAAATACAGGAGTTAAAACACGTATCTTTTGACTGCAGGATTTGTGACATCTTATTTATTCTCTCCGTGCTATATTTTTCTCAACTATATTTTTTCAGCACAACATTCCATCTATTAAATGGTATAAAATGTGTGCTCTTCAAGTGTTTATAATTAAACTGATCAACTGCTGATATGTCTTTCAAGTAGACAGATGTATTGAGGGAGTTTTGACTGGTCAAGGTGACTTGCTTTTTTCAAGTGAGTAATGTTTAAATTGATATAGTAACCAAAAAGTTCTAGTGAAAGGGAGAGACTATTATATAACATACAAAGCAATACAGATAAATAGTCCCTAAAATGTTTCCCTAGCAAACCCAGTCTTATCTATTACAAGCAATAGCATGTTTTTCACAGTGTAATGCACAAGGCTGTTCCCAATATGAGTACTTTCCAAGCAACTCATCCCAGACGAGGGTTGGTTTACAGATTAGGATATTCACAAGTACTCAGATCGCTGCTGTGTATTCATGAAAAGGCTGTACATCCAAACAGTTTCATATATGTTAGCACAAACAATCATTCACACAAAAATTCATATGGAAATACATATTTTCAGTTCCTTAAATAAGGGGTAATGTTTGTTTGTAGACAAATACCCATTTTCCTTTGTTTCTTTTTCTCCGGGGTAGGCATTTCTGATACCGGTTTGTATCTTTCACTCTAGACTTCTATTATACAGAGTCGGATTATGGTCACCTTACTCATATTGAAAAGGACCTTACGCCATGAGTTGCTCTGCTAAAAATCAGTGGAACTATTACAGAATAAGGTACTATTCAATGTCAGTAAGGCTTTCACTATCTTCCCCCTAGCTTTTTTTAATGTTAATCTTTAAATTAAATAGAGCTGGATAATAAATTTCATACAAGAAGTTTGGCCAAGTCATGATGAAATTGCCATTAAAGTCATGAATTTGAGTGCAAATGGGAAGTGTGGCCTTTTCAAGATGGTGATAGAAACAAAAAATGCAGCATGTGAATAGCGACTATACAGTACAATATTAGCTCATTTGTAAATGGATTGAAGTAGTGAAAAGAGATGATGAAAACTGATTTATCACTGGGAAGATAATCAGCACATCTAACTTTGCATAAGAAGAGATTGCCAAAGTTCTCAGTTACGAGCATAGGAATTGCCTGACCAGTGATCCATCCCTTCCAGTATCCTGCCTTCAACAAGGGCCTGTACTAGATGTTCCAGATGAAGATGGAAGAAATTCCACAGTAGGATGTTATAACTGCCCCTAGGAAATGTTTCATCCTTATCCTCTAAGAGTTAGAGATTGGCTTATGCCATGAAATATGAGGGTTTACATTCCTTCCAAAATTCTTGTTTAATTTTTTTTTAATACTCAGTATTATAACTCTATTTCTGGAACCAACACATCTACAGTATATTAGAGAGACAAGGTAATATCTTTTATTGAACCAACTTCAGTTGGTGTGTGCGAGAGAGAGAGAGAAGCTTTTGAACTCTTTGTAAACTGATTTACACTAGCTTAGCATCAGGCCCATGGAATTCCAGTTTAAGTCATATTTAAAGCAACAGGCTTACTGGAAGCTAGTATTATATAACATGTACATTCTGTTTTTGAAAGGCCATACTGAGTATTGGTGTAGAACGAAGTATGGTGCATCACATGTTTTGAAGCTTTACAGCATTTTAGAGTTTCATTTCTGTTCTGTTCTCAGTTTGTTAACCTCCAGCCTGCTAGTGATGACACACACGGCTCATCTTCCTCCTAGCATCCAAAGGAGATGAATGCTGCAGCTCAGGTTGCCAGATGTCTGGTTATCGACTGGAACACCCGGTCAAAAAGGAACCCTAGCAGCTCCAGTCAGCAGAGCTGCGGATCTAAGACAAGTTAGTCTCTAACTGTCCTGTCACTGCTCTGTGCCTGGGAAGCAGCCAGCAGGTCCACCTCCTATGTGGAAGTCCCACAGGCTCCGTGTGCTGCCCCCACCCTGAGCACTCGCTCCCTGTGGACAAGAGCAGCATGTGGAGTCTCCTGCCCCCTTCTCCCTTCCCCCACCTAGGAGCTGGACCTTCTGGCTGCTTCTGGGGCACAGCGTGGAGCCAGGACAGGCAGGGAACCTGCCTTAGCCTGCTGCACCACTGACCAGGAGCTACCTGAGGTAAATCTGCACCCCAACCTGGAGCTCCTACCCCCTGCCCCAGCCCTGAGCCCCCCCAAACCTGAGCCCCCCCAAACCCCTCATCCCCAGCCCCACCCCAGAGCCCTCATTCCCAGCCAGAGCCCTCACCCCCCTTCATGCCAACCCCCTGCCTCAACTCACAGCCCCTCCCACATTCTGAATTCATCGGTCCCAGCCTGGAGCCCCTTCCTTCACCCCAAACCCCTCATCCCCAGCCCCACCCCAGAGCCCGCACTCCCAGCTGGAGCCCTCACCCCCTTCCCCCCAACCCCCTGCCCTCTTACATCCCAAACCCTTTATCCCTGGCCCCACCCTAGAATCTGCACCCCCAGCCCATACCCTCTCCGGCATCCCAACCCCCTGCCCCAACCCAATGAAAGTGAGTGAGGGTGGGAAAGAGTGAGTGACAGAGAGCGAGGGGATAGAGCAAGTCAGGGCGGGGCCTCAGAGAAGGGGTGGGACATGGGCAGGGCCTTGGAGAAGGGGTGGGGCAGACAACAGGGCAGGGGTATTTGGTTTTGTGTAATTAGAAAGTTGGAAACCCTACCAATGTAGGCCACGGTGATGGAAACCAGCAACTTTTAGGTCTTGGTGACTCAGGGCCTAGATTTCTTACTACATGTAATGGTAATTGTAAATTTCTGGCAGCTCAGTAGATGCTTCCAAAGGAAAACTGTCCTCAGGCTGCACCGTGGGTGCCTTGGAAATCCTAGGGTAAAAGGAGCTATGAAAAGTGCAAAGAATTGTTCTTTTAACTTCTAAATTTTACAAAATCTCTTACTTGGATGGGCAACAGGAACATCCCTACAGCAGCCTGGCCCTTTGCACCTCAGAGGCATTCACTCCCTGAGGCAGGGTACGCAATGTGTGCCACTTTGTCCTCATGCAAGGATTCCACTGTGGAAGGGGAGCTTTAGATCTCAATGGGAACTCCATTAGTAGAGACAAATGAGAGGACATGATGAAGCACAGCATCACACAACCACCCTGGCCACACTTCCCCCCATGCCAGTACTTTTGGCATACATTGGGCAGCTGTAGGCCAGCTAGCAGAGGGGATGGTGTACCACTATAATTTCTTACTAAAGCCTACTTTCTGCAGCTACCCCTCCTCCCCGCCCCCCAAAAGAATTTAGCACTGTGACTAAAACCTGCAGGTTGACCATTTGAAATCACATGTTAATTGTGTTAGTTCTAAGGTAAATGAGCAGTACATTGCCCCTTTAAGATAAAGACTCTGTGCCATTGCCATAGATTTATCTGCTGGGTTGCAGTAAAGCATTTGGGTCTCTAGTGTGTGTGACAGTGAAGTTCCATGGATGTGAATATGTAGGCAGTAGAGCTGATCGGGAATTTTACTATTAAATAGGTTTACATCAGAAAACGCTGATTCCTCAAAACCAAAATGTTTCCTCAAAGTGTATTAGTAGGGTGACCATATGTCCTGTGAGAGAGGCTCATGCAAGCATCTCAGGCCAGCCCCACACAGGGGTTGAGGCTCAGCCTAGCCCCATGCAGTGTCCCATTTTCCCTTTGGGAAACATGGTCACCCTATCTATTAGTTTTGATAAACTTCTGATGAACCAGAGGGAAGGTTCTGTCAGAAACTTGCCTGGTTTCCAGCCAGCTCACCTGGTGGGCTGCTGGGGAACCCTCACTTCCAGGGTCCATGGCATTTGGGCAGCCCTGCCATGCAGTCTACCCCAGGGATTCCAGGGAGCCTGGGAGCTCACAGGCACCAAGACTTCAGGCTCACTCATGGCTTCCAGGGCTGCTATTTTTTCAAA
Source organism: Chelonoidis abingdonii (assembly GCF_003597395.2). Lineage (NCBI taxonomy): Eukaryota > Metazoa > Chordata > Testudines > Testudinidae > Chelonoidis > Chelonoidis abingdonii. Next base: position 48,805,131 of record NC_133783.1, read on the forward strand.
TTTTTCCTTCAAAATTTCTATTTTTCATTCTGAAACTGAACAATTTTTTTTCAGAATTTTGGAATTTCCTGGAGACCAGAAATTCTGACTTTCAACCTGCTCTAACAGTAAGTAGCAATAACATCCCCCTGTAAACTCATAATATGACCTCTAAATCTCCTGTGTGATGGTTCCCAAAAGTTTTATTTGCCTATGTAGTCCCACTTTGTTAATTCAGTTTGGATGCCTGTGAATTGCTGAGCACTTGACATAGCAGAGATGGACCTGAGTCATGACGTTCAGATCCAAACTTCCCAGTATTTTGGGGAAATGAGGGACATTTGCATCTGATGCTCTGGCACAAGTAGGGGAGCCCAGGTGTTCCCACTCCATCAGACCCTGACCTGGGCCCTTTGGGGATAGCCAAGGTCAGGCACCCAAGAGCACCTTAAGACAGTCCTCTCACTTCCTACCCCTCCCCTCTCTAGTTCAACCCTTTGCCGTCTTTGACCAGGTAATAAGTAACAACTACCGTCCCTTCTGTCAGTCTGGGTTCTAGAAGATTGGTTCTGCTCTTCTCAAAGCAGCAGCTTCCCCGTCCTTCTCCCTGCATGGTCAGCCCCCTTCTGAGCTGCATAAGTGTCTTAAGCCCCGCCTCCACCTGGAGCATGCTCTGCAGGGCTGCTGGGTGGGGTTGCTCTTTAACCCTTTCACTCCCAGTGTAGTGTTTATACATCCCATCACAGCATCTTTAAGGCAGTCATGAAGGCTAGATCTAAGAAAACTTCCCCAAAACCACTTCAGCAATTCACTATAACCCCAATTTGCAATGCCCTGTTGTCCCAGTGATCTGAATGTACCACTCATACCAAATTATGTGGCAGTTTTAAGATCTGAGCAGATATATTGTAGGAAGGTATTGGAATGTCTGACCTATTTATAGTGTTTAGAGATCAGTATGGAACAAGACGATACTTCTGAATTACAGGAAACCCTTCAATGTGACTTTATAAGCATCAACATTTATTTATCTACAATAGTACATATCAAGAATATCTGGATTTTAAAAGCAAATTGACAGGCTGGGACAAGCATTATATTTCAGTGTCTCATTAGTATTAGATGAAGTGTCACATGCAGACAAGCTTTCAAAGGTGCCTCTCTACAGACTCAGCACTTACATGTCTTGGTGTGCAGATGGCAGCTTAGTGAAAGCAGATGATTACATACACTGTCATCCATCTTTGTGATGCTGTTGGATAAAACTGTAGCACTTGGTAAAGGTATTGACAATCTGTCCTCCAAGTGCAGCAGCTTGACCTTGCAAAGTGAAGAGCAGCAGTGGTGATCTCCAGACATTCCCTGAATGATTATAAAAATAGGCAAAAAGCTCTGAGGTCTATTTAGCTTCTGTGAAATTTGTATTTACCTATTATATACAGCTTTCAAAAAATTGAATGAGAGTCAACTTCTCTACAGGGTCTCTAAAATATTAACTGATGTGCAAGGCTAATTGTCATGGGATAGAAAAAGGATGGAAATGAAACGGCTGCCTCCTTCCAAAACAATAGATATTACCCAGCACTGAGCTGCATGGGTCAGGGAATGGAACATAGCTCTTCAGCCAAACCCAATTCTGCTGATGAAAAGGAGAGTGCTAACTTGTATACCTTTGAAGGTCAGACTTACAGCCATTTAATATACACACACACACACACACACACACACACACACACTGTGGAGCAGCTTTCTTCCTTTTGAACATCTCACAATATAATACATTACCCATGATTTCTATCAAGTATTTGTCCACAGCTGGTTTTGTTGCTTAGGATGTGCACAGAGACTAGATACCACAAAAAGCTTCATTTTTGCAAATTAATTCATATCTTCATTTTTATTTTAAATTTTTCCTATGCCACCACACTTTCTCTGGCTCTCAGAAACCGTTCCTAAGGTATTCCAGGTAATCATCTAACCAGGGCCGGCTCTAGCCATTTCGCTGCCCCAAGCACGGTGGCACGCCGCGGGGAGTGCTCTGCCGCTTGCCGGTCCCACGGCTCTGGTGGACCTCCCGCAGGCATCCCCGTGGAGGGTCCGCTGGTCCCGCGGCTCCAGTGGACCTGCGGGAGGTCCACCGGAGCTGCCTGCCACCCTCCCAGCAACCGGCAGAGTGCCCCCCGCGGCATGCCACACCAAGCACGTGCTTGGCACGCTGGGGCCTGGAACTGGCCCTTCATCTAACATACTGCAATATCATTATTGTACATGGTCACATTGGGCACTTTATCTGCAGAATATTATGGTACTTTCTTATAAGTGCTCCTTACATCACTATTATCAGTGTTTTATATAACAGTAGTGCCTAAAACTACCAGCTAAGATCAGGGCCTCATTGCACTATCAGCTCTATGCACACGTAGTAAGAGACAGATCCAGCCCTGAAGAGCTTATAAATACAGCCAAGATGGACAAGAGAAAAGGGGTGGGGAAAATGAAGTATCATTCTGTACTGCTTATAGAAAATTGAAGTTATGTGTCTCATGCAAGGTCACACAGGAAGTCTATGGCAAAGCCAAGAATAAAACCAGTGCCTTACCCATAGTGCCATCATCCTCCTTTACCCTCATCTCTTTTTTCCCCAGCTCAACAGAAATGTTTCATTTAAAATTACTAAGGCCAGCCTGTCCTCATCTCTTCCAAGATTTTCCTTTGCACTGATTTCTGTTGATTTTCCTGGTACGTGGTCAGACCAAAGCATTTAATGATCCACATTCAAAACATCCAATGGGAGTTTCACATGGCAGAATCAGGTGTCACAATTACTTCTAATTAAGTAATGTTAAAAATGTATACAGCAGAAGATGATCAAAGAGATTGTATTGTTGTCAAAACCTCCAAAAGTTTTGGACAGTCTTCTTCTTATTCTACGTCTGGGTTTCTACATCTCCAGCCTGTGCTTTTCAGCTTCTTCAGTGCCTCACCGGACCCCAATCACGTGCAACCATATCCTAGGGTGAGAAGATTGAAAACTGACTCTGAGTTTCTGCAGGTCCCTTAGAGCTGACAGAACCAATGCACTGCAATAGAGATGTTCACAAGATTCTGCAAACCTTTTCCTGCAACATTCCACAGAAAAACATCTCTTGAAAAACATCTCTTCACTGTACACTTGTTTAGGTATATTCTAATTTAAAAATCTTATCTCGGGGTGAATGCTTAACTTCTTTCAATGAGACACAAATACTTGAAACCAAAAGGGCAGTGATTGAAAACAGAGTATTAGCATTCGTACAGAACTCCAGTTCTTATAGAAATACAGCTAAGAAAATGGTCAGTGTGTGACTATGAGAAAGATAATTCCTAGCCTTCAGAAGTGCTCTTAGTGCATTTATGTGCATCCTCCAATAAACTTTTCTTACTCATTCCACATAGTATACACAATAACTTTTCACAAAGATAAAAATCCTCTAGAAAGCCAACTATGGACAATGGCATAGAAATCTAATTACAACTGGTCAAAATCTAGTCCTGTGACCTAAACCCTATTGTCATGAATGGAAAGACTCCAGTGATTTCAGTGAGGGACAGACAGACATTTATTTTTTTAGAGAAACCTTTTGAAAGGTCATGCATCATAATTTCCTCATGTGAAAGAAATTTGATGTCTGCAAAGTGTGTTTGTGAAGTTTTTGCCCCATTAAATCACCTTCTCAGTGATATAAACAACATCTCAAATATATTACCATGTGCTGAATACAAATGCCTGTCTGTTGTGTCAGATGAGGGTGGCAAAATGTTGTTTGGAGGGTAAGTCAAAGACTTAAGAACCTCCAAGTTTACTAACAACCTACTTAGAAACATTGAATGTTGGAAGGGACCTCAGGAGATCAATCAGTCCAACCTGCTGCTCAAAAGAGGACCAATCCCCAGGTGGATTTTTGCCCCAGATCCCTACATAGCCCCCTCAAGGATTGAGCTCACAACCCTGGGTTTAGCAAGCTGATGCTCAAACCACTGAGCTATCCCTCACCCCCCTCTTCCCACTGTCTTCCATCCTGGCCTTCAAACTCACACTTCCACCTCCATTTTTATGGTAGCAAGTTAATGTTCATGTCTGGGTTATAAGACAAAACACGCTGAAATCTGGTTGGCCAAAGCTCAGGGTTTTTCTCTTTTCACTATCAATATTTTCTTTCTTAATTTTTAGGTGAGGTTATTTCTGATGAGAGATGGTGGCTCGACAGCTCTAAAGAATGGGTTCCTCTTTTTTTTCCAGCCAACAGGAACAATAAAAGCAACTAAAGGACAAGTTTCCCCATAGTGCCCTGCCAATTTGCATTAACTCTGCTTTAAAGGACCCTTTTGGGGTGAAAGGATAGTTAAATCTCTGTGTTGGCTATTTTATTGAAACGATCAACAAGGGGGTGAGTTATTGCCAACTAAGAAAGTAGTTTTTATGGCTGTCAGGAATTGTACTGAGCCCATCTACGCATTTCACACAAACAATTTAAACTCATCAGACAGTAACAGCTTTCAGTCATTACTAACTTAGCATTGATTCACTTCAACCAGCTAACAGAAAATGTACTACCACTTATCTCTAGCGGCATTTTATCTTCTTCCAAATGAAGTATATTTAAAATAAACACAATCAGATTTACAAGTATGTTGCATTTTGGAATTTCCCATGCTGTAAGTGCATTACTAAGTATACTGCCTGAAGACATGAAAAATATGATTGCGGGCAGCATAAATGAATGTTCTACACCCATGCAACACAAGATCGGGCCTGCAGAAACTGCAAGAAATTGCTGATCACGACCAGCTACTCAGGGTTGACAAGGTTTCTTTCACATATCTGTACCTTTAATCAGGAACGAAACGAAGAGCCAATCTAGAAATCAATAAATATATAGAGCCAATGCTAAAACCATCAACCAGTCCTGCAGTCAGTAATTCACTTCCTAAGATGAATGCTGGATATTAAAGACAAGAAAATAAACAGAGGGGAAGGAGACGTATTAATGAATGAACAAGGCAGCATGCTCAGTGGATCTCAGCAGTGGAACAACAAGTAAATACTTTCTTTCAAAAATTTAATAAATAAATTTCATTCCTGAAAACCTCATGAAAGAAAGTCTGATCTTCTGATGTTTCCAGCATGATATTCAAAATAAAGAAGCTTTGATAAACTATGAAAAGCACAAACTTTTGAATGCTTATCCAACCCGAAACAAATGGCCATAACATTTGAACTTACCCATCACTGCGATAAGTTACTCATATAGTTATCAGTGTTTCATTACAAATGCCAAAGGTCTAATTCTACATCTCTCACACATATTGAGTAGTAATCTGTATGCCCACCTTTTTGCATTATCATTAGAGATATAGTCTATTTATTAATGATTATTTTATTACTATTCCAGTACTATACACATGAATAGCCGCAATTAATTTTGTATGCAGTGTTGTTGTACCCATGTTGGTCCCAGGATATTAGAGAGCCAATGTGGATGACGCACTAGATTGTATTGGACCAAAATCTATTGTTGAGAGAGAAAGCAGCTTTTGAGCATACCCAGAGCTCTTCTTCAGGTCTGAGCGCCACTGCTAAATACACATTTGCTCTACCTTATATTTAGCAATGACACTATAAATACATGCAAAACTTTAAGCAATGTGATCAGTTGTTTTGATGGACAGAGATGTAGTTAAGCACATGTGTAAGTACTTTGTTGAATAAAGACCTTAATGCAGTATCCTTGAACCTTCAACCTGAGATGAAATTTGAGTTAGGACATTAGACAAAATTCACAGAATCAAAATTCAGTGGTACACAAATTGTTGTAACTTAGGTATCTTGAATATAGTCATCTGACAAGACATTAACCCAGTGAGAACTCAGATCTGCACATTATCACCCCTTTCCCATTAACAGTAGAGAGAGAATGATAATTCAATCTAATTATACCTACAAAAGGAAGTAATTAATAGTACACATTAGCTATTAAATGATTCAGAAATTCTTAAGTGGGGAAATGACCTTTTCATTTTTTATCTGGAAGTGATACATTGGCTGCTGATTTGGGGAAGAAACAAAGAGCAATATAACTTGATACAGATCTTAGTCTTAGGCAGGCTCAGTGCCAGCCTAATTAAAAATCTGGTAGAAACACTTTATTTCATGATGTACCTTGGCATCTCACTGTTACACAACCAGTTCTGACAGTCACCTTTCTTCATCTACTGAACCTTGAAGCTTTCCTAATACTCCCAGTGGAAAAATAAAAATGAAGTTTTAATACTTAATATCGACTATAATTAACTTAGAATCATTAGATATTTCTATATTCTCATTAAGTATTACTTACTATAGATCAAATTATATATTATTCATTACTTTGTTTAACAAATAATTACACTACAGAGTTCTGCAACTCCACTCTTGATGGCTTCAATTTACAAAATGCTACAAGTTTATTCACACATATGTTTAATATTGTGCCTGCCTGCTGAGGCACGTAATATACAGCACATAATATCTAATGTTACTTATGTTGTAATATCAGCTCTTACTCTTATTGTTAAATTAATTTTAGTACCATGATAAAGATTTTTAACACTGAATTTCTCCTTTCTCAGGAGAAGAACTTCGGGTTTCTTATTTGTAAATAAGTTTTATAATTAATTTCTGACCTGGTATGATAGCGGATAGTCAGATAATAATTCTTTTATGCATAATATATATATATAGGGCAGATCGTCAGTTGGTTTAAAGCAGCAAAGCACCACTGAAATCAGTGCAGCTAAACTTATTTATGCCAGCTGAGGGGCTGACCTACAAATTCCCCCTAATAAATAAAGTAAAATAATAATGGCAACGAGCTTGAATAGTAATTTATATTTGCCATCTCATACTTTTTCATGAACGTAAACTAAGTGCTTTTCTGGATGGGGATTAAACATAGTTCATCAGTTTTATTGTGAGAGCTGCAGCCGTTACCTCTTGGAGTTTTTTTTTCTTTGATCTTCCTGACTTAGATGCTACCCACGAACACCTCCGAACCTTCTGATAGTCGGGTAATTAAGCATACAACTTTGCACTTTTCTAATACTATTTATCTTCAAAGGCACTTTATAAATATGAGCTACACCTCACGATAAGCCCTTTGAGCTAAGTGAAAGAGAATGATGTTCCTCATTTTAAACATAAAGAAAGTGAGACACAGTTGTTACCGCCCCGATTCAGCAGTCCCTCCCTACTGAGCATGTGCTTAATTTAAGGCATATGCTTAAGTTCCACTGAAGTCAAAGGGACAGATCCCCTGCAGGTGTAATTTATCATAGTGCCGCACCGGAGCTGCGGCAATTTACACCAGCTGAGGGTCTGCCACATGCAGCCTAACTTTGCTACCTTTGAAGTCAATGGGACCTAAGCATAAAGAGAAGCACATATGCAAGTGCTTTTGCTCACTGGGGATGGCGTTAAGTATGTGCTTAAATTCTTTGGTGACTTGCGCAAGGCAATAGAGAGAGAGGCCATGTCAGAGCTAATAATAATGTGAGCACAAGAGCCAGAAGCTTAGAGGGATGGAATGCTCTTATGCTCTCTAGAATAGGAAAGCCACTCTGGACAGCTTCATTTCCATGAAATAAAATGTTGCTTACCCTTGTGGTTTCACATACTGTATTTTATTGCTTCAGCCGGAATTTATAGTCAGATTCTGTAAGTAGTAATAAATTGTTCCTGTGACTGTATTCATGAAAGAGCACAGAGATTGTGCAGGATATTGTTAGGGGATCTCCCGAACTTCACAGAGAACTAGGAACAGGACAGAAGGTGGTAGAGGGCTCACTCCAAGAGACCAGCAGCTCTCTCCCAGGGAGCAGGAACTCAGTCCAAAGACTCTGTTCTGCTCCAGGTTCTCCACCTAGAGACTCTGAACACCCTGAGTGGACTGATTCTTTGGAACTGGACTGGACCAGACCAACTGAACCAGTAGCAGCACCAAGCTGACTTCATAGTGACAGCCAGCTTCACTGGTGACAGTTGTACCCCCAACAGGTGATGGCTGCACAAAGGTCACCTCGAAGAGAGCCCCTACCAGACCACCAGTGGCAGAGCTGATGTCCCATAACTGTACCAGAAAGCTGCACATCAGAGCAGGTTTTGGTGATGCAGACTTCTCCATACTGGATCAGTCAGGTAGAGGAGAGCCATCCCCTTATGCCTCTCCTAGTACCACTGCATGCAGTTGGACTAGTTGGTATGTCTCTAGGTGGGTGGGGATTGCTTTGAGACTGAGTCATACTCCTGACTCAGCAGGTGAGTTTTGCTCATCATATTATAGATATAGATACAAACACACATACACAGAGAGAGAGAGCGTTGTCTTGTTTCTAGTGTTTGGTTTTCTTTTTCCCCAAACAAAAGGTATTTATGGTTCCATATTCCAAAGACTTCTGGGTGCTGATAAGTAGGGAGGAACAATATAGAAAGGTGACCAGGGAGTTTATATTTTAATTTCCCAGAGCCAGAAATAAGAGTACAGCTCGGGGTGGGGGGTGGGGGTGCTTGAGCCATAGTTTTATTTATTCTAGAAAAGGACCCTGAGACAGACTGAACCCAGCCCTTGTTGCTGCCATTGGCAACTGGCAAAATTGTCATTAGAATTCAGGAGATCCTGACTCAGAATCCTGTGCTCAGACCACTTTTCTATCTATACCCATCACTCTAGTGCAGGGTTTCTCAAACAGGGGTCGCCGCTTGTGCAGGGAAAGCCCCTGGCAGGCTGGGCCAGTGTGTTTACCTGCCCCGTCCACAGGTCCGGCCAGTCGTGGCTCCCGCTCCCTGCTCTGGTGGACAACATCTCTCTTTTCTCCTCCCTGTTTCTCTGGGGATGGTAGGAAGAAAGGAAGGAAAAGTTATCTAATATATTACCATACAGTACTTTTTGTGCTCAAAAGTATTTCAAACCACCTTAGAGTTACTGTAAATATAGTTCAGCAATTTAAAAATTAGCAGTGGGGGGTAGATATTAAGAGGCAAAGAAAGGAAATAGATAGATATATATAATTACGGCAGAGGCCTGAAATGAAATGGAGTATATCAGGGTCGTAAGGGACTTCAGGAGGTCATCTAGTCCAATCTGTTGCTCAAAGCAGGACCAACCCCCAGACAGATTTTTACCCCAGGTCCCTAAAAGGCCCCCTGAAAGACTGAAGTCACAACCCTGAGTTTAGCAGGCTGATGCTCAAACAACTGAACTATCCCTCCTACTGAAAAGGTTGAAAGATGACAGAAGACAGTTCTAGATGGCAAGACCAGAGGAGGACACGGCAAGATTCTGTGAATGGACAGAGCCTCTAGCCAGTGTTAGCTTAGCAGAGGAAACAAGGAGAGAAGCAGAGAGATTCAGAAAATCAAGGGCAATTTTGAATAGTATCTTGAACTGGATAAGGCGGCAATGAGGTTATCTGAGGTTGGGCCAACGGGGCTGTACTTTGTATTCTTGAGAAGGTAGGGTACAGCTTCCCACAACTGCTGACCTCTGGAGAGTTGTTATTTTAGGATGTAATCACAAAGGGAATTGCAATAACCTAGATAGTAGGCAATGAAAGCACAGATAAAGACTGTGAGAGTGGTGGGGGCATGCCAGGCACTGATAACCACTTGGTGATATGGAGATTTACAAGTGCGGTCAGTTTGGGAGAAAAAACTTTCAGCATTAAGATTATCACTGCAGTTTCACATTGTGGAGGTAAGTGGAAGGCCTGTGTCACGCAGGAGATAGAAGAGGGCATTCCCACTTGAGAGGATCACTACGACATGTAAGATATTTAATAGAAGTTTAAGATAAAGCCAGAAGTTCGCAAACTTAAGGCAGGCAGAAAAAGGCAATAGTAGAGAAGTCATCAAATAGGGACAAGTTAGGATAACCGACATAACTCTAGTAGCTATGGCAAAAAAACACCCAGTCCTCTGGTTCCCTCTTGTAGCACAAAGAAACTGTAACCCCAATTTAAATGGCCCAGGGAGTATCCATCTTCCTTGTGCAGGGAGCATGCAGGATCTTTCCCGCCTCAACACAAGCTAACAGAAATGAAGGGGAAGCATGCTGCACCTCCTTAAAGCCTTAGGCATACTCCACTATCCACTGGAGACCTCTATGGCTGCTGGAGCACAACCCATCCCAGAGCTCCTCCTGAGCCAGCTCTGCCCACCCCTTGCTCAACTCTGTGCCTACGGGACCCAGCTGAAAGGGATTCAGTATTTGTGCCAATGGAATATACCCCACAAGTTGTTTCCCAAAGTCAGATTTTGGTGAATTAAACACTGGCCTTTAACAAAGCGACTGTTGAGCTATATGATTCATCCATGTGCTTGATCACACATTAAAACCGGAGACAGCTTTTCTGTCCCCCCAGTGCCAGAATCATAGCTTTCGGCTCCAGTGTATTCCATGTGAGACAATAACTACTACAACTGGGGATGCTGTAAATTGTGCAGCATCAATCCTTACCTCCTCTGCAACAATAAAGTCCTGAACAAAGATTTGCCACCAGAATAAGCATCAGAAGCTTGGAGGAAAAACACTTGTTTAAAAAAAAAAAGAAGAGAGAAAAGTAAACACAAGCTCTTTGCTCTCACAAGTCTAATGCTCAGTTAAATGTAATAGAGGATTGTGGTATCCAGACTCAGGCTGAGTAGTGCCTCACACTGAGAGTAATCTCATAGATTTACATGAGACTATTCACTGAATAAATTGCTACACTCTGAAACTGCAGCACAATCTAGCCATGGATGCAATTACCAGCAGCTTTTGGACTTTATTTTTCAACACAATCCAAGAACTGAACTGTACCTCTTAAGCATTATATGGGGCAGTGTGAAGACGCATTGTTCTATGGGGAGCACTCGTTGACAATGTGTTACAGAAAGGAATGTCTAGCTGCGTGACCTGATTGCAAACTGGCAGGCGGAGAGCAAGGAGTGAAGCCACAGCTCCATCTACCCTTCACCCTCTTTCCATCATGGTAGCCATGCCTACTCCACCTACTGGCAGAGGCTTTGATTCTTGGCTGCCTTCGAACAGGCCAAGCATTGGTTATGAAGGCTTCTTCCTCTCTGCTTCTCTACTATATGCAGCTGTGTGAGGAAACCACAATCTAATCTGACATGAAACAGCCGGCAGTTTTACTGAGAGTCGTGAGTACAGCTGACTAAAATTTTTTTGACTGAAACATTTTTCCACTGAAAAATGTAGTTTCACTGACATTTCCCACAGAAAAATATCAATAGTTTTTAGTTTAATTTTGGCTTAAACTGTAATTGTGTTTTAGTTTCTCACAATTCTTGCCTTTCACCCTGGAAAAAAAGGGAAGAAAATTTTAGAAAGAGAAGAGTGGGGCGGAGGAATCCTGAAAAATCCAAAACTGACGATGATTTAAGAATGGTTAAAAGTTTCCATCTCAGCTGGCACCATGCTAATATCTACTCTGTGAGCTTGATTCTGTGGCAGCTTATGCCATGAGTCATCCTTTTCCTTTCAGTTGATCAGAGAGCAAAAGTCCTGTACATTTTGATAGCCTGTCTCACCACAAGAACAGAGCAGACAGGCAGAGATGCAGACTACATGTCCTGAAGTAACATGCACACACAGATCTGTGAACCAAACCAAAACTGGCTGATCTAATTTTATACTTCCTACCCTTCTCCCCACCCCCCATTCCTCTCATTACAAAAACTGAAGGGACACACGACTTTTTCACAAACTGCAGAATTGTATTTTGCCAGTTAAGTGTGATTACAAATTCAGACTTTAGATAAATTATTTCTTCCAATGCATCTGTCAGGTAGGACATGGACAGCACAGTATATTTTAGATTAACAGATGTTCCTCAGCAAAGCATAGGAAAAGAGGGTAAATTATAAAATGTGTGGTGATTTGTTGCTGTATGTTCAGGGCTAGACTGTGACTTTAAACACAGCCCCGAGGAAGAGGTGTGCATAAGCTCCACCAATGCAGGTGAGCTCCAGGAGGTGTTAAGACACCGAGACACCCCTCTGAGTCACAATATACCACCTGCTACCCCTTGCTCCTGGGAGCTAGCGATTTACTGCTAACCCAGAGTAGCAGAAATCATCACCCACTCTGCACTGGCTTAGTTAATCTACTCAGTGAGTAGGGGAGGAGGCTGAGGCCAGGGCTTTGCCCATTCCCTAACTTTCCCTGCCCACCTGCTCCAAGGGGAATAGCCCCACTTACACTGATATGCCTGGACCCAAGATCTAGATCACTCACATTTGGGAAGGGAAATTCATACTCTTACTCCTTTCTTCCGGCATATAATCTGAGTCATAACCATTCCCTCAATAATTAGTTGCATCGACAGCTTCAAGCTTCTCTTGAATATGGTTCTCTCTCACTGCTACAAAAAACAGGATCAGATAATTGTATTCAAGAGAATCTAACTGAAACTCTGTAGAATTCTCAGACTAACTGAAGGCAACGTTCTGCCTGGCCCTATCACACGTGCACAAAGGAAGGGTGGAGGGAAATCAAAAGGGACACGCAGCTTCCTCAGCCACTTGCAAGGCCTGCATAAGGGCCAGGCAGAATTTCTGTCAAGATGCAACGTCTTCTGTCCTCCATACTCAACCAGGAGCAGCGCCTCCAAAGGGAGCAGGAAGAGATGGGGAGGTAAGAAACCCTGGATGGCTTCCCCCTGCTCCCGGTGGGGAACAGGAGGAGGGGAAGAAGCTCCAGGCAGCTTCCCCCGCCCCATGGGGAATGGAGAGTAAAGAGAGCGAAGCCTGGAAGGAATCTGGGAGCCTGTTAGGTGGTGCTGCCAGCAGAGCTGACAGGCCAGGCCCTCAGCTCCCCACACTGCCCCTCGTAGGTCGGTGCAAGTGCTTGTGGTGAGGATGCTGACCACCAACCCAAGGAGGGTAGTATGGACATGCACCACCACACTAATTACTGCGTTGGTTGTAAATCGACCTAATATAGGTTGACTTAAGTTTGTAGTGTAGACATACCCATAGTTTGTAATTCCAGACAGTGGCAGTGATGTCCCTAAACTGACAGTTTCCCAACAGTCCTTTCAGGGTTCCCAGACTGAATTTGGGGATCTGCGCTATGTTTCTGGTACACTTCCTTGTAAGAGTCCAAACAGTCCAGAGATGCAGGATCTTTCCTTGAATCCATACTTATAGCTTCTGCTCAAGAAAACAAGCTGACAGTGTCACTGCCCACATGGGCTTTTCCTTTGATGACGGAAAATGAGGATTGCATGTTGAGTCTTTGACCTCTGAACATCATACACAATGACCACTTGCTTTGACATTAGCACTTTTCTGTTAAAGTTCGTTCCACAAGGCTTCTTTCTTGTTTGATGGATTATTTTGTTACCGGGGTACACACAATGTAAATGTTTGATACTACATTATAATGGGATACAGATAAGTGAAAACAATGCAAGTAACATCCCACTAGTTTTTATGAAGTTTAAACACCAAATACAGTCTCATGCATTTAACAATCACTTTGATCTGTACTAATGCACAAATGAATTGGCCTGGGGCTCTGGCATGAGCTGGCACGTGGTCTGCCAGCATCACACACCCCATCTAGTATTTACTAGATATGTTAACTTCCTACAGCTTTCTACAACATGAAGGTTAACACTTCTTCACACTGTAGCATTTCCACATAATACATTCAGTTTGCTGTACTTAGGGATAGATCATCAATAGTACATAAAAATAACAGAACAGGAATCTCAACCAATTCTCACTTACTGTGTTTCTTCCACATTTTTCCATCAAGAGAGCATAGAGCATCTGAACCTGTGGTTCCTGCCAGATTTGCACAGATGCTGGGAGATTTGCAATGGTCAGGGCCATAGAGAGCACTTTTCTTCCACCAGATCTACTCCCTTGGCCTCCTTAGCAGCATGTCTCCTGCAGGGACAGGGCTCCTTTGGGCTGGACACCAGCAGGTAGATGAGATCATTACAGTACTTGTCTGTCTCTTGTAACCATTCTGAAAGTAAAGAGTCTAGAGACTGTTTCAAATAAAGTAGCTCACAAATTTCTTGCTCTGGCAAACATTATCTTTCCCAGTTAAACAGTGTATGATGTCAAGTGGCTGTCCTGTGTGCCTTCACAGTCATTGCACTACAGGCATTTAACTCATAACTATGCTTTGTAAAGCACTCCTGTATTCCAAGAGCATGAAAAGCCCTGTGTAAATGCGAGTCCATCCGTTGTGTGACTGTCACTCACAGATTATCTCATTTGTGACAGGATCTGTTGCTTTTTTTCTTTGCTTTTTCTAATCAAACCTATTAAGTAAACAAATAAATAAAACCCATACTCATTTGAACACATCAGCTTTCCCACTAGACCACAGAGCAAAAAAGCCTGTGTATAGAGACACAGCAGGCGGAGGAAAAAACCAAGACAATAGCTACAGTAGATATCTAAAGAAGGGCAGGGGGGAGGACTGAAAGCTTTCAAAATAGGGAAACATTAAAGATACTTAAAGATGTGTGTACAAATACTAATTAAACCTGACAGCACCAGCAAATTTGAAATGGAGACATACTAAAGTTGATCTCAGGTTGGCAACTTCCAAAGGGCAGGGAGAGGGCAAAAGCAATCACCTTTTAAATAAGAGATGTCTAGGAGGAAGCAATAAGCAATCAAATTTCAGATAGAGGCCTGGGAGCAAGACAGTACAAAGCGTTGAGTGTATAATGGAAAGTGAAGGGTGAGGGAGAGAAGTTGAAGAAATAACATACTATGCTGAAGCATATGTGGAAGCCCAGGCACAAAGATGCATATTATTTGTGTTTATAGGCATTGCTGCGGTGTTGCAGAAAGTAAGTGAATTTGGGTGTTTTATGGGTTTTATGGTGGAAATCCATATTCTTATAAATACAGTGTAGGTGTGTTGGATTGTTGATATCTGAGGGCTTTTGAAATTACATTGCTATCACCTAGATACATCAGTGGAAGGTCAATTGTGGATTACTGTGCCGTAGTGTGCTCGTACTTGAGCCATCCACACAAAATTGCTGTTGAACTAAATCAGTCCAGGAGGACCATCAGAGGGACTTTGAAACCAACTTCCACACTGTCACTAAACTGCCTCATAGGGATTGCACAACCATTAGTAAGGTAGGATGCCTTCAGTAAAAGGGAGAGACAAAAACAGGTGCATGATCCAAGACATTGACTGCATGGACACATGCAAAGCACATTGTCAACATCCGGTACTCCCAAGGAACTATTCAAGATAAATGATAACACCAGATCTTCGCTGCCTTTTTTTAATGACAAGCTGTGGTGGTGATGATGATGATCAATGATGGAAGGTCCATGGCCCCAAGACAGCAAAGTTCTTCACAAATGCTTAATTTTAAGCATGTGAATAGTATCACTGAAGTCTGAGAACTGCCACTCTAAGGGCCTGATCCCATTGACTTACACAGATGTTAATCAAGAGTAACTCTACTGAAGCCAATGGAATTGCCCAAGTGCTTAATTCTAAGCATTCCTGCATAACACCACTGAATTCAGTAGAGATGCTCTGCATTTACACCAGTGTTAGTCATTAGGAGGCTTTCCGCTGATTTCAATGGGCTTTGGATCAGGTTCTGAGGACACAAAACGAGGCTTTTCAAAGTTGCCAAAAGCATTTGTTTATCCAGTTCCTATTAAATTTACTTGGAACTGGGCACCCAAACTCCTCTAGGTGTTTTTCCAAGACTCAGCCTATGGCTGCTTCATTTCTTAATGCTATTGGGATTTTCAGCCCAAAACATGAAACCTGAAGAGAAAGAAATATGATTTGTGGACACCTAATCTGGCACAATGGTCACATCAGTGTAAGTTCGGTGTAAGCAAGATGAAAATCAGTTCTATAGCTTTCCAAGTTGCTGTAGCACTATATTAAATAACAAAAGTCCCAAACACCACTCACTCATGAAACCTTATAATCCTTCAGAGGAATAAATTTATGGCTTTGGTATATTCAGTGCAGCATCCAAATGACATAGTAAAATAGAAGGGGCTTGATTATCTCACAGCATTTTTCCATAACTTCACTGGTGTAACAGTGGAATTACTTCTGATTGACTGCAGTGCTATAAGAGATTTAGGCATATGATGTCAAAAAAGCATGTTTCTCCCAATAAAGTATGGAAATAAACTTATGCTCATTTGGGTTAGAAGATCTGCTTTTAAAGAATTTTAGCATTAAAAAGAGAGTTGCCAATTTCAAAAGGATATATGATCTCAAAAAGAGGCTATTATGGAGCATTTTCACAACACTGCTGCTTTCTGACACTGTTATAAAGAATTTGCAAGAACTGTGCTGCATTTCTTACACTGCTATAAAGCTAACGGGCTCTTAATTCATACTGTGATAACCCGAGAGCTTGCAAAATAAATGTTTTTAGCCACATGATGTCCGCGAAGCTTCCAGCAATTTGTAATTAAGTGTTCACTAATGAAAACTGAATTTGAAATACAAATGCCATGTATTCAAGATTACTTACCTTAATTAGTGAGTCCATTTACTAATTAGCAATTAATAACTACTAACAAATGCTAATTAGTAGTCAATTAGTGATTGCTAATACCTTCACTATTAACTTAATATGATTGTGTTAAAATGATAGTTTCAAATAATTCTTTACTGGCAACAGCACTTTCGATGTTTTCAAGATCAAGAATTTTAATAAGGAATTTAAGCACACACTTAATGTAGAAGCAGCAAAGAATCCTGTGGCACCTTATAGACTAACAGATGTTTTGGAGCATGAGCTTTCGTGGAGATAGCTGGAGATAGCTGGGAGTGCTGATGGCATAGGGAGTGCTGATGGCATTCTCTACTCAGACCCTATGCCATCAGCACTCCTAGCTATCTCCATGACACCACTGATTTCCTGAGGAAACTACAATGCATTGGTGACCTTCCAGAAAACACCATCCTAGCCACCATGGATGTAGAGGCTCTGTACACGAACATCTCACACACAGATGGAATACAAGCTGTCAGGAACAGTATCCCTGATGATGCCGCAGCACAACTGGCTGCTGAGCTCTGTGCCTTTATCTTCACACACAACTATTTCAAATTTGATGACAATATGTATCTCCAGATCATTGACACCGCTATGGGTACCCGCATGGCCCCACAATATGCCAATATTTTTATGGCCGACCTGGAACACTGCTTCCTTGTCTCTCGTCCACTCACGCCCCTTCTCTACCTACGCTACATTGATGACATCTTCATCATCTGGACCCATGGGAAGGAGACTCTGGAAAAATTCCACCACGATTTCAACAGCTTCCACCCCCATCAACCTCAGCCTGGACCAATTCTTACACAGGAGGGTCCATTCTAACCCACGGTGCAAATAAAGTGGATGGTTCACGATTAACACACCCTATACCAAAAAACCTACCTACGCTATGCCTCTCTTCATGCCTGTCCAGCTTGCCATCCTATGGGCACATCCAAACATCCATTGTCTACACCAAGCACTGAGTACAACCGCATACTGCTGCTAACCCCTCAGACAGAGATCCACACCTAAAATCTCCACCAAGCATTTCCAAAAACTAAATACCCGATGAGGAAATAAGAGAACAAGATCACAGAACCAGACTACCACAGAGCCTCCACTGAAGACAACCCCAAGAAGAAAACAACAGGACTCCCTGGCCATCACTACTCCCCAGCTAAAACACCCTCGAACACCATCGATCAGGGATTACAACCCATCTTGGACCAACGATCCCAACTTTCACAGGCCTTGGTGGCAGGCCGTCCTCGTTCCACAGGCAACCTGCCAACCCTGAAATCAATTCTAACCAGCAACTGCCACCACACCATAGTAACTCCTAGCTCAGGAACCAATCCGATGCAACAACTCGATTGGCAGCTCTGCCCACATATTCTACCAGCGACACCAATACACAGGACCTAACCAGATCCAGCCATTACCGATTCACCGGTTCATTCAACAGCTCAGTTCACCAACTGTAATAAGTATGCCGTAAGTGCCGCCTGCATATGTAGTTACATTGGCATACTGGACCGAGTCGCTATGGGAAAGGATAACGGGACAACAATCAGAACTATTAGGAATGGAATATACAAAGACCTGTAGGAGACACTTCAACTTCCTGGGCCCACTATAGCAACCTTAAGCTGGCCATCCGTGCAGCAAAAAAAACTTCAGGATCCGACTTCAAAGAAAACTGCTGAGCTTCAGTCCTCATCTCCCAAATTTGACCCATCAGCTCAGGATTAAACAGAAGACTGGTGAATGGCTTGCCCAACTACAAAACCAGTTTCTCCTCCCTTGGTTTTACACCTCAACTGCCTGACAGGGCCTCATCCCCTATTGAACTAACTATTATCTTCTAGCTTGCCTGATTACATATACCTGCCCCTGGAAATTTTCACTACAAGGCATCTGACGAAGTGGGTATTCACCCATGAAAGCTCATGCTCCAAAACATCTGTTAGTCTATAAGGTGCCACAGGATTCTTTGCTGCTTTTACAGATCCAGACTAAAACAGCTACCCCTCTGATACTTAATGTAGAGTGTGTGCTTATGTGCTTTTCTGTATCAGTGCCCAACACATTGCAGGACTGAACTCTAATAGAACAAATTATCTGCTGGGTTTGTTTTGTGGACAAATACTTCCTCCAGGCAAGGTTAAGACCACAGAAATGACCTGCAAACCTAGATCTCCAGAGGTGAAAGACTATTTCATTACTACACCTACTATCTCTGTGTTGTTTCTGTCTGGCTATTTGAAGGAGCCTCGGTAAATGTATATTTTAGGGGACTTTCTGAGCAGCATATGCAGACCGATAACAATTTGCCTGCTGCATTGCACCGTACGAATCTGGCTCAGTGCACAAGGTCGTCTTAGGCTGTATCAAATGAAATAAGTGTTGTATTGATCCCACTTACAGTGCAGTAACATTTATTCTATTATGCAAAGCACTTTAGAGAGATTTTAGCTTCCTTCTAATTACTTAACTGTCAAGTCTGAGCAGGTTTGGGAAACAGAGCCTGGCATCATTCTCTTAGTAACAGAGAGGGGTCTCAGAGTGTCTTTAGACTGTAGAGGAAATAAACCTACTACAGCCAAAGAGAATTTGTTCATGTATCAGGCACTGAAACCAGCCTGTATTTTTGATTACAAGGAATTAAGATAATCACAAACTAAATCCTATATTCTTATTAATCCGTTGGCATTAAGAGTAGGGATTTAATAATGCTAACTTCTGGGCTAATAGCACTGGGTAGTCTGCATTATTGGGTAGCGCAAGGGCTAATTTTCTAGTGCCACTGAGTTAATTATTTCAATGAAACATCTTTTCCTTCTCCCTGTGCATGCACAGTATGTGTCTTGGCCAAATAAGTATCAGCCAGGCAAAATAACTACTGATATCCTACGACACAGAATCAAATGAAGAGAACCTTCCACAGCAGCACATCTTTTCTGAAAGAGAATCATTCGCAGCAACAAAAACAGAAGCCACATCATTTAGTTCTTATTCCTAAAACCCGCTATCTTGTTGGAAAAAATCAAGTCAACGCAGAAATTAAATAAATTAAATAATGTTTAAAAAATCTCCTATTCTGTGTCATAAACCCTGTGTTCAGATATTGATTGCTTAGATTATTAATTCTTAGGCAGTAAACTCCCTAAATCCCTGATTCTGCAAACTTATGAATGTACTTAACTTTAGACTGATGAGTCATCCTATGGAATTCAAGGGGCCTGCACATGGCAGTAAATTAATCATGAGCATATTTCCAGGATCAGGGCCTTAGAATGTAAACAATTTAGGGTAGGGACCATCATATCTTTATATGTGTTTACAGCACTTAGCCTAACAGAGCCTCAGTCCCTCACCAGGACCTTTAGATGCTATACATAAAATATTAATACTCAGAAAATTCAGTCAGTACTCAAACAGTAAATGCTGTAATTTTAGGATGGATACACACTATTTTTAAGTACCAAACTCAGCTTTAATTATGGAGCTGCTACCAGTACTTCCATAATACTTATAATAACACTAACTCTAATACTAATGACGTTCAGAATGAGATCTTACTTATTCCAAAGGTCTATGAAATTCCCAGTGTATGTTTTTATTTAGTTTGGTCACATTATCCAAAAATCAAATCATTCCAATTCCAGAACATAGCTCTGCTATACCTTATGTGTCAAACAGGATTAAGTGTGCTTGTTTTTAAAGTCTGCAGATCCAGGCCAATGGGGGCTGCGGGAAGCAGCTGCAGCCAGCCCATCTCTCAGCCTGCGCCGCTTTCTGCAGCTCCCATTGGCCGAGAACGGCAAACCATGGCTACTGGGAGCTGTGATCAGCTGAACTTGCGGACGTGGCAAGTAAACAAATTGGCCCAGCCCGCCAGGGGCTTAACCTGAATGAGTCATGTGCCCCTCGTTTGGGAACCACTGATTTAAAAGCTGAAAAAATACTTAAAACTTACCATGTGAACCTTCAAAGAAAAAAGTTTGCTGCTTAAATTAGAGAACAAATTGGGGGCAAACTGGGTACTCCTTGCCCTTGTTTTTAACAAAAGACTGACCACTTTCCATTAGCAAAAGCCACTGAGCATATCCCAGTTTAATTGGCTCCATCAAGTGAAGTTTTACTTCATTAAACCTCTAGCTTAGAGATGGTAATATTCCATTCACATCCTGCCATGATCCTTCCCCACTCCACTATGCAACTGTGTAACCTTTAGGTTTCTTAAATTCATAGTCTTTAGCAAATGTTTTCCATGCAGTTGAAAAAGGTGAAGTCAAGTTCTGCTCGTTTTAAACATGGGAAATAACTTCAGTGGGTCTAGTCAAGGCAAGCAGGATTTGATCACTGTTCTGCTTCAGCTTTGCATCTAAGTTCATAAACAAGATTACATTTCAATATTACATCTGTTGCATCAAATAAAAGCAACCATTGGGGACTACGTATGTACTCAAGTCACTAGGATTACTTGTGTAAGCAACCTTTTCTTTTTAGTCCAACTCTTTAGCAAGCTGCCAGTCTGACTCGGGCATTTAGAGTAATCTTAGCCATGCCTTATCTTCCAAGCTTTAGAGAGTACAAATATTTGATTTAAATATGTCGAGCCTTGCAGCTGTCTTTATAACAGTCAATTCCTGGTCTCACTGAAGTCACTACAAGATTTGCTGTTACCGTCAATAGGATTGGGATTTTATATACATAAGCATTGCTTGGTAATACACGTATGGCTAATCTGCTGTACTATCATGCCTACCTACTTGTAATATTCTTACATAAAAGTTACCTTTTCTTGGAAGTGCATACTATATTTTGGGCACTAATTAACTTTTTTGAATCTAAATGGACCAAATTCTAAGTAGAGTTACTCCAGTTTAACCCAACTGAAGTCAATGAGATTGCACTGATATCACTGGGAGAAGAAATTGGCCCACTGGGACTTAAATCATTGTGAATAACCACCTTGTAAATAGCCACATTGTAAATAACTTGGATTTTTAAAATTCTTCACATTGTAACAATCAGAAAAGTTAAACCCATGACACTGGTCCTCAGGCCCATCTGAACTGAACTCAGGATTGGATGTCTTTCTGAAAAACAGACTCTAGTTTGACTACACATATTTGGGCTTGAAAGACAGAACCCAAAGTCAGCTTACCAACTAACTGAGTTAGTATGGCTTTTCTAGCACTACCTGCACATTCTCTGAGGATAGAGAATAGACTAGGAATGGCTCTGAATTACCTGCAAATAAGCTCAAGTCATTTTTTTATAAATGAGCTGCACTAGCTTTTGTTTTTATAGGTATATTTTCGGGTTTTTTTATTTTTGTCTTTGCGTGTCACAGTTGCTGCATCCTAGAAAGTGTTGCTGGGGCCAGATGGTTGTTAGGGAAATGTTGCAAAGCTTGCACATAACTTTCATAAAGGTTTATGAGACAGTCTTTAACTTTCCTTTTATTATACCACTTATGACTCAAATCCTATATGGATTAACCCATGTGCATGACGCATGTCTTTGTATGTGTGGGAGAGTATACTGAAAAAGAAAAGGTCAGAAAACTTTTCTTAGGAGATTACATGCAGAAATATTGACCTCTTTGCTATCCACCACTCCCAGAGAGCAGAGGCAGCTTGGAAGAGGGATACAGTCCGGGGCCAAGTTTTTCAGAAGTGATTAGTGATTTGGGGGACCTCCATTTTTGGGTGTCCATATTAAAGAACCCCCATATTCAGAAGGCACTGAGCCCCTCCCTCTGAAAATTAGGCCCCTTTTCGATAATGATTGTTACTTAGAGCAGAAGCACACTTTATCTCTTAAAGGTTGAACTTTTCTGTGTCAATCAGATCACAATCTAAATGTCCCTGTTGTAGGGATAACAGCATAATTGTATGGCTTGATAGCAACTACCACTTGCAGTACAGCCTAGTTTCTCCTGCAATGAGTTGATTTATGAGTCTGCAATGCACTAAACGTAATTGTCAGCTAATTTTCCTAAATGAACACTATGAATTCAACCTACAGAAGCACAGTGAAATGTCATCTGCATCCCAACTTGCAAAAGCTGACCTCACCATATACACCAAATAGCAGCACTTCGTTCTAATTGCACCTTAACTAATGATGATAAAGCAACATGTGACTCCACATAACTATCAAATGACCACATTCTAATCAGTGTCTATGAATATAAAATATAGTTTAAAAGATTATTACATACATTAAAAAGCTGCTGTCAGGTCAAGTCTGGCTCCAAATGCATGTTTTGTAGAAACAAGCTTTTACAAAAGCTAAGCCATTAGAAGTGGTTTCATAGTGTTTGTTTGTTATTTCCACTGGAAACAGGCTTTTAAACAAATAAGCATTCACTGGGAGTGTTTGCCACATAGGGCTTCAGCCTCTGAACATGCACCTGCTTAACTTTGCTAATGATGCAATCCCATTGCAGTCAATGGAACAGCTTATGTGAACCAAATCATGCATATGCATAAATATTTGTAGTACCAGGGCCTAAAACATTTTCACCTTAGTGCATGAAAAACCTCAGAGTAAAGTGTCCAAGCACCCAAACTTGCCAACACTGAAAGCCATGCTTAATGTAATGCAAATGAATAGTCAAAATAATTACTCTGTATTTGCACCCATATAACTGAGATCAGCAGTTGGGTCCAGTGAAAGTCCATTGAAGTAAAACTGATCAGACTTGGTGGACAATATCCACAGCTGATAGATCATTAATAAAGTTCATAGATGCCAAAATGGGCCACATTCTCCTCTCTTACACACAGGTGTAAATCAGGTGTAATTATGTTGCCATTGACAGATTTGCAGCAGCGTAAAACTGGTGTAACTGAGGGCAAATCAGGCTTACTAATCTACATAATGTATCAATCTTCAGTAAGTATAAATATTCTTAACTTATTCTGTGCATTTCCCTGAAGCAGCATGTATCAGTTCAACAGATGAGTCTATGATGTATTTCATTTCATAGGATGTGTGATTTGATAAAGTACTGTATGCATTTGTAACTTTAACTTTTAAAAAGTGGGACAGTTACTATATACATACTTCTTAGCTACTTTAATTGGGTTTTTATTTAATTATGCTCGCTCAAAGCAAGCACACTCCCATAGCAGCAGCAAGAAATTTTCTTGTAAGTTAAGAAATAGAATTAAAATCTTCTCTTCACAAGTAGGTGAGTTACCTGGCAATCAGGCTGTTGGGGCTGATGTCAAGGGAATCCACTGAAAATGCATAGGGAGTTCACTGACATCCTAATGGGAAGGATGGGGTGTTCTCATTCAGTGGACCATGAATCAGTTGAAGAAGAAGCTTAAAAGAACCATGAGGAACTAGGTACCAGGGGGTCCATGCCTGAGATGAACCATCCAGTGGGTTGTGACCCAAAATCTGAAATAAAGCTGTAAATGATTAGGAATGAAGAGATCTTACTATAGCAGTCCTCAGAATCTGGCAGACCCAGCAGCACTCTGAAGATACAAAAGCCAGGACCCCTCAGCCCCAGTTCCCAAAATCACTAGTTCTTTAAAGAAACAAAATAAAACTTAGTTCATAGGGTGGGACCTTAGAGTCAAACTGCTCTGGCCCCACTAGGCTGTTCTCACAACCTCTTCAGTTAAAATAATATCATTTTGACCTTATATATGTGAAATATGGAGTTTCTGTCCCTCAGCATTAAACCTTAGGTACACATTGACTTGTCCAAAAGGTTCCTAGCATCTAATTTGTTGTGAAGAGTTCTAAGTGTGGTCTACCCTTAAAATTTATATTGTCATAGTTATGTCGGTCAGGGGGTGTGAAAAGCCACACCTCTGAGTGACACAGCTATGCTGACAAAAACTCCAGTGTCAACAAAGCTATGTTGATGGAAGAGTTCTTCTGTCAGTATCACTAACATCATTCATATATCAGCATTTCTATATCAGCAGAAAATCGCCTTCTGTCAGTATATACTGTGTCACTACTCAGTGGCGATGCCAGCATAGTTATGCCAACATAGCCCTAGTCACTCACCTTCCATTAAAACAAGTGGAAGTCCCAAAGCAAAAGCCATGCGTAAGTCTTTGAAAGTTTACCAGCAAGTATTCAACTCAAATATTAACTCTAAATAGAGGGAAGATTTGTAACGCTTTTGTTAATGAAAAATCAGCAGAAATTGCTTTTTTCCCAAGAAGTTAATCTGACATGTTATAACATGCTGTAGAGAAAGGAAAGCATCATTTACTGCATTGACATTTGTACTACGTTTTGTTACAGGTTCTATCGTAGGAACCGCTCAGTATATTAAAGTCACTGTGCCTGATCCCTACAATGTGTTAGGCAATTCAACTCCTAAAAAGTTATTGAAAACAAAAGCAATTACTATTTGTCATATATTATTGTTGAACTATTTATAGACTTGGAAGTGTTGCCACCATCTTGTTTTTGACTTTGAGAGCAATGTATATTGTATGTTGCGATGCATCATAGTAGCTTCCGGAAACAATTCAACATGACGAATCATACATTAGAGTGAGGCTGCAATGGAAAGCTGGAGCATGCACATTAACACATCACTTTTCTGGTTATGGGAATCTAAGCAAAAATGAAACTACCTAAAAGTTAAGCTGCCAGAACTTATTCAGAAAGTAGCAGTATGGAAGGCTGGGTGAAGAAAAATGGATCCAAACCCACTGGAAAGTGCTATGGAAGTACCGATCCTGGCTTGCCACACAGTAACTCCCCACATAGACAAATCTTAAAGGTCTGGAAAAGGATCATGAAGAAACCTCTGGGCAAAATCCTATACCCACTGAAGTCAATGGCAAAACTCCTGTTGATTACAGTGGGATCAGGATTTCACCTCCTATGTTTTAAATATTTGTGCTCAATGGGTTAAATTAAAAATTAATGGATGATGGAAACAAAAGGACAGATTGTGTGTGTTTGCTTTTGGGGTAGGCAATGAGTTTGCACAGAAATCCTCTTCCTCTTCTACCTTCTGCCAATGCCAGAAAGCTCTATGAGAAATTACTTCTAATTTTCCAAGACAGTAACATAATTACTCTCAACAGCGACCTTAATTCCAGTTTTGTATTGCTTCAGACTAGATTGTGAGGCATAATACACCAGCCAGATACTAATAATTATTTACAAAAGTGGAAACCGCTGTTACACAATGTTCAGCTTATTTCCCTGACAGACATCCCTTGTTTTTCAAACATTCAAAGTAGCTTCTCCATCATTTTAAAATGTGCTTAATCTCACCTTTTATCTCATGCCCCTCAGCAGAATCCATTTGCTTTGGACACAGCCTTTCTCTGGGATGTATTTGTCCCTTTCTTCTGACTGTTGCATTATTTAGGTCAAGTTCCAAATGCTATTGCGCTTTCTGGTTTATTAAGTTGTTGCTGCTGGCAGCTTTTCAAGAACTAGCTAAAGGAAGTAGTTATACAATGGAGATATAGATTTCCTTATCTTGATTATTTAATTTTAATTACTGCCAGAAAGAGCTCTCCTTTGAACTCATTTTATACCAACCTTAAAGTTAAAGCACCTATTGCCGTAGTCTCTACTGTCACAAACTTTAAATTCAAAACAGATTTCCTGCTGCTTTCTCTGAAATAAACAATGGAAATGAGACATGCAACATTAAAAGAAAAGAAATGTCAAGCTGCTACACTTTGATGGCTAGTTTATTTGTTCCGTAGGAAGCTGATGGCTTCTCCTAATAGTATTCAAAAGCAATTGTAGCTTCTTGTTTCCTTACAGGCAATTTCTAATTTGTAGAATAAGAATTGAGTTTGCAGTAAAAAAGAAAGATGCAGTTTTCACAGTAATTTTCAAGCATAGAGAAAATTGTAGTGATCTTTCTGGAGGCTATACACAGTCCTCCTTTTATCAGCACACCATATGAATTACCCAGTGGCTCCATCCTAACCCTACACAATACCTGTGCGTGGTCACCCAGTTTGATACATTTTACTTTTCTTCTGGGTTAAAAAAGAACTATCCAATCATAATTATTTATTCTTTTGAACTTGCCTGCACTGGTCCTCAACACATTGCCCTCCTGTCCAGGGCAGGATGAATGCCTCAGTGCAGCACCATCCAAATGGAACTGACTTAGCCCAAATGCAGTCACGAAAGTCACACAAAGTTACCGCTTGATTTTCATCTCTTCGGCATAGCTGCTGTTTATTGATATCCATTCTCTTATAAGAGTTGTCAATATTTTGTCTTTTCCTGCCAATCCATAGCTATTATCATTCCTCCAGTGTTCAGTATCTCCTTCACCATGATTTGCTCTATTTTTGAGTTGTCTGCCCCATTGGGCCAGATCTTCATCCATTTCCTGCAATGATTTAGCCCTCCATGTGTTATTCACCATATTATTCTTCAACCCATGGGTTCTCCAACTGTAGATCCAACAGCATCACAAACACTGGCCCTTTTTTATGGCCAGAGCAGAGCAAAGTCCTGAAACTATGGGGGTCCATCCCCAAACACAGTTTTTATTGTTGTTGCTGCAAAATGGGGTCATGGCATGGCAAAGGTTTAGAATTGCATTAGTCCAGCCATTAGCTTCTATCCCGTCTTCTCTCAATGTCCATTTTCTTTCCCATATAATCTGTTCAATGTGTTAAAGCATCGGCAGTAGATCATTTGTGTTTCAGTGTGAGACGTAGTTATCAATTCATTCAGATGCTTTTGTTTTATTCACACACTAAATGAAATCATGCACTATTTTTATTTAAGTTCAGTTTTGTAAAAATCAAAAACCTACATGCTTTTAGTCTAGCCAGCATTTCTGACTCGAAGATATCTTTGCATCTACTCTCTGAGAACCCACCATGCAAGCTGTACATTTTAAACATTAGGGAAAGATAAGAGGCCGCTCACAGAGTAAGGTACCATTCGATGTAAGCAAAGGTGGCAGAATATGGCTCTTAGAGAGAATGTTTGCTCTGGTATTGTCCTGATTCTAACTCATAGACACTGAGAATTATGTAAATACAGAAAAGAAATGCCACTATTTTGGGATTCATATTTCAGAAACCTCTTTCTGTGTTGCACAGTTTGTGTGGTTAAAACTAAAATATCCCAATAGGTAAAAGATCTATAATGTTACTAAGACAGAATTTCTGTTGACTTCATGGAAAGTGTAATTTGCTTTTGCTTTTTTAAGTGAAGTAGTATATACCCTTCTTATAAAACATGGCTAGATGCTCAGTTAGTATAAACCAGTGTAGCTTTCCCAAAGGCAATGAAGCTAAGCTGCTTTACACTGGTGGAGAATACAACTCTCTTTCTATAGAAGACAATAGCTATGGTGTGAATATACAGAAAAACAAACAAGTAGCTCTAGACTCACACAATTTTATTATAATAGAATTTAGCACCAGGCTAGATACAACATGAATTCCAGTAAAAGTATTTTGGAGCATGGGTTGGCTGATTTTCATTAGTAAGTTATAGATTTGCAACTTTGCTCTGATTGGGCAATAAAATGAGGAATAAATTATAATGGTATGAAACTCAGCCAGCCTCAGCTGATATGCACTCTGAATAATTATTATAAATGAAGCAGCCATGGTAAGTTGTTAGTTTCTCTCTAAGACTTGATTCACGCATGTTGTACTAACTAAGTCCCTCTTTTGCACTTTCTTTTACACTTTACTTATATTTATTTATTTATTATTGCTTTGCAGCATGAAGGAAAGTATTTTAAAACATTAAGTACTATGTGTATTATCCCGTACTAGGATAGCACATTATTCTTCTGACAATCAGGTTGCAGTTACTGTAATGACAGAATTGAAAAGCTCCAAGTTTTCTTATGCAGGGTCAGGCCCCAGTCCTACATCAGGATCCATTAGCATAGATCAGGGGTATCCAATAGGCGGACCACAGGCCAAAGTGGACTGGCAAATGGTTTTGAATGAACCTCAAAATCTTTTTATTTACTTATTATTATCAGAGAATCACAGAAGATCAAGGTTGGAAGGGAACCTCAGGAGGTCATCTAGTCCAAGCCCCTGCTCAAAGCAGGACCAATCCCCAACTAAATCATCCTATAAATCATTATAAATGAATCATATAAATCATCCGATAAATAAATCATTTATTGTTGTTGTTGTTGTTTTTCTATTTTCTCTGGAATCTGGACCTTGACTGTACCTTGACCAAGAAATTTGGACCTTGACAAAAATAATTGATTATCCCTGGCATAGACTCCTGAGTTTTACAAAACTGCTTCAATAGTGGCTAGAAGGTAATGTGCAGTAAGACGTTGCAGTCTATATGGTTTTATAAAAATATGCTAATGAGTGAATATAATGTAACTGGAATATGTTTCATGCAAAAGGTCTCTTGTAAGATATCATGACCTTATAATCTACTGAGTGATCATCCTATTTGTATAAATCTACCACTCTTGTATTTGAAACTAGAAATATGAAATATAACTCTGAGGGCTTATTGTAATTATGCAAAGTGTGGGCCATTAATGGTGGTTTGGAGTCTTGATGATTCCCATTAACAAGGACAATTGTCTGCAGATGGCTCTGTTTTACCTGTAAGTCTTCCTGTATAAGTGTGTGCTGGGTGTGTGCTGGCAAGTGGGCAACGAAGTCTTGCAGTGACATGTGATCATGTCACCTGAACTGGAATCCATCTTTAACCTGGTGTCTTTCCAATGAGAAGGAGGGGGTGGGAACCCAGAGAGGGACAAAGGATTCCCACTTTATTCAAAAGATATATAAAAGAGTGGAACAGAACACAGAGAGGGAGGAGCCATCATGAAGAATCCCCTACCTATCACCAGAGCTGGAACAAGAGCTGTATCAAGGGAAAGAATTGTGCCCAGGCCTGGAAGGTGTCCAGTCTGAGGCAAAAACTTACTGAAGCATCTCTGAGGGTGAGATTATCTGTATTCAGTTTGATTAGACATAGATTTGCATATTTAATTTTATTTTGCTTGGTAACTTACTTTGTTCTGTCTGTTATTACTTGGAACCACCTAAATCCTACTTTCTGTATTTAATAAAATCACTTTTTACTTATTAATTAACTCAGAGTATGTATTAATACCTGGGAGAGCAAACACTGTCGCATATCTCATCTACCAGTGTTATCAGAGGGTGAACAATTTATGAGTTTACACTGTATAAGCTATTATCAAGTAAAAAAGATTTATTTGGGTTTTAGAACTCATTGGAGAGTTGGGCAGTTCTGGTGTTAAATGACTTAGGAACACTTTATTGTTTGTGCTGCTTTCTAGGTAAAAACTCTGCCTGCTTTGGTTGGTGTCAGTAGCTTCCTAACTCAGATTTGGAACCTTCAGCGTCATTAACCTAGAAGCCTAGCATGGTACTCTCCTAAGCATTATTACCAGTTTAGATCTGATATGTTCGCTGCACCAGCCAATTTCCAGTGTTTGGCTGCACTCTGGTCTCCCCAAAAACCTTCCTGGGGAACCCCCCAAGACTCAGACTAGCTTCTGAGTCCCCTACAACAAAGGAAATAAACCATTCCCCGCACTCTCTTCCCACCCAGAATTTCCTCTCTGGGCTAACCTGAGAGTTACTGATTGCAAAACCTGGCTTACATTGCAGAAATGACCAAGAGCATGTCTCCTCTCTTTCCACAAAAGACAAACCCAAAGACAAGGAAACAGAAAAGATATTTCTATCTCTCTTCCCCTTAGCTTTCTTCCGCGCCTGGGACACTAGGAGGGTTAAACACAGAGCAGTCTTTCCCCTCCCCCCTTCTTTCTTTCTCCTACCAATTTCCGGTGGGATCAAACTAGAAACAAAAAATCAACAGGTTCTTTAAAAAGCAAACTTTTAATAAAAAAAGAAAGAAAGATAGAATAACAGTTCTCTGTTTTTAATCTTAGACGGTAAGATACAGGGTTTTCAACTTATAGAAAATGAATAACATTAGAACAGGGATAAACCGCCTTATCCAAAACCGAATTCAATTTTAAAGTACTTACAGCCCAATACACATTAAGACTCACCCAGCCAGATACGACAGATGGCATAATACAGCCAAAACCAATTTAAGCATAGCTTTGCTACCTTGTACTTACAACTGGGGGAGAACAGAAATTAGAAGGGACTGAAAATAGATCCTCTCATAGGTGTGAGAAGAGCACAGAAACAGACAAAGACCAAGACCAAGAAACCCCCACAAATTCCCTCCCTTAAGCTTTGAAAAATCCGGTTTCCTGATTGGTCCTCTTGTCAGGTGTTTGGTTCCCTTTGTTAACCCTTTACAGGTAAAAGAAACATTAACCCTTAGCTATCTGTTTATGACAGGGGCAAGTAATTCAGACCCTGGGTCTTTGTTGGGGCAGACGGGAGTGTCTCGTTCAGCAAGACAGGGTGCTGGGGTCCTGAGCTGGCAGGGAAAGCAGGGGTAGAAGTCTCAAGACATTGGGTGGCAGCTCCCAAGTGGGGTTTTGTGATCCAACCCATCACAGCAGCATATAGGCTCAGTCTCTGGCTCTAGTTACACCTTCTTGTATGCTCTGAAACATTTACTCAAGTGATTAACATTACACACTTCAATAGTATGTAAGGGTCTAACTGTTTGCAGTATTAGGATCATATGAGTATGCAGGAAAATGTATCTTCCAGCTTGTGAGGATTAAAAAAGTCTTGCAGGGCAAAATGGGAGCAGCTGTCCATTATGTTTGCTAGAAAAAAAGGATACATTCAGTTAGAATCCTACCACTACACATTTATTCTCCTAATTAACCACCAACCTTTAAGGTGTTAATTTACTACTAAATGTACACTGCATAAAATATACGAAAAAGCCCTTCTGATATTTAGCAGCATCACAGACTAACTAAAACTGATACGTCCCATCCAAATTAAAAACGTTTAGCAATACATTTCCAAGAACTCTTCAGGAATTTCCTCACATACAGCTCAAGATAGGGACAAGTGGGACAAGTTCTCATTACTCCCCCTACTCCAAATTCTGCTCTGGCATCAGAAAGGGTTCTGCTTGCCTGCAGATTACTTACTACAGGCTGAGAGAAGGTCAATTAACTGACCCAGCTGTGAATGGGCATGGGGTATAAAGGGATTAGGAGCAACTGCCTTTGTGTATGGTGCAATTGCTTGGGTGAAATAGTCAGAATGAGTGAAAGTAGGAAGCGGATGTTTCTGCTTCTGATAATTAATACAGTACCGTACATTGTTCTAACCTCTGGGATTTGTCTCAGAGTGTTTTAGCAGGGTTGGAGACTCTCAAACAGAGTTAATATTCCTCCAAGATGGTCCTATGTGCCATCAGCTGCTCCATCCCTTCCGTGGGCTCTAGCTAGAGCTGTGCCCTCATGGCAATCTGTTACCTTGCAATGCCAAAAGTCTCAGATGGTAACAACTGTGCACCGGGGCCTCTTTGGAACAGTCCACCTGGTCAAAACTACTGATCCGAGCCTTGGCCCAGCTGCTTGCCAGCACTCTGCTTTGAATGCTGCAGCCAACGGGGTTATCTTTCAGATGGGGCTGCATGAATGTGGCAGTGTTCTGCAGGTCAGGACTGGATTTGATCTCTCAAAATTAAACTGTTCAACTCTAGTCCGCTTGCATGGTCAGGATCTAATGACTCCCCCCTTAGCTCTGTCTAGCTGTGGATAACCAGAAAATTCTTCTGGCTTGCGTAATGCTGAAACCTCTAAAACAACAGAACCTGGAGGTATTATTGGTGTGGCAGGGTTCTCAGCACAAGTGCAGTCACAGTGCTAGCTGACCTGTGCAAGGTGGAACAGGAAGCACAGTACAGACAGTCTGCGCCCTTTGGTTACTCCTCCTGTGAAGGTGAGAGAAGCTGCTGGGATTCAGCTTCTCCCTATAACCAGCTGTAAGAAGACAACAGTACGGCAGGGAGTCAAGCTGTTGTGCCACAGCGTTCTGACTAGGGTGACTGTACATCCCATTTTGGCTGGGACAGTCCCTTTTTTGAGCCCTGTCCCAGCCATCCTGATTTTTTTTTTCAAAAATGGCCATTTGTCCTATTTGCTGTTGCCAACTTGATCAGTGCCCACTTTTGCCAAAGAGCTGGAGTGCAGAGGAATATGGAGGTGAGTGGCAAACTCAGCCCTGCATAGAGAGGGAGGCAGGGTTTGAGTGAGCAGCAATGCCAACCTCATGCAGGGAGGGGGAGATGTGGCTTAGGTAAGTGGCTCAGGCCTGTTTTACCTTTGGGAAATATGGTCATCCTAGTTCTGAGAGTGCACTGCATTGTGATGTGACTTCAGTATGTGACACTTTAATGGGTATTAGGGGTGGGATCCTCAAAGGGACTTAGGAGTTGCAATGTTGGGTGTTGTGGCACCTAACTTTTAGGCACCTTGAAAATCACGGGAACATCACTGCAATCCACAAAGCTGCACTGGGTGTCTAGGTTCCCTGAACACTGCACGGGGAGGGACAGGTGCCTTACAATGTGATCCAAAGAAGCCAGCATGCTAGTTGGGGAGTCTCTTAAGCTAATCAATGGGAGATGACCAATGACTATTCCACTGTGGATAAATCATTAAATGGTGGTTGGGCCAGCCAGAGAAGGGGACTAATTCTGTAGTCTGGTGGTAACAGCGTCCACCTGGAAAGTGGAAGACTCCAGGTCCACTTCCTCTGCTCCAGTCCCTCCTTCATTATTTATCCACATTGGAACAGCATCTACAGAAGAGATGGGAGCCCCATACCAGAATATCCCATAGCTCAATGGGTAGAGCACTCTCCTGCAAAGTGGAAGACCTCTGGTCCAAATACTTTCAAGTCCTCAGGTGTAGTGGGGTGAACTACACCTCCCAGCTGAGTGCTTTAACTATTGAGCTAAAAGTTATAAGGCGAGAACCATCAACACTATCTCCTCCAGCCAGATTTTGAATGAGACCAGACCCGGTAGGCATAGTCAGAAGCCACCTGCTGGATCATCCCTCCCCTCCTCTTCCCCCCACCCCCCAAAATAATAGCTAAATGCTTATCTTCCCCTGGTTTTGTGATTTGCTCTGAGACTTAGGCTTGAAAGAGGCATCCAGACACCTACAGGGAGGCAGCAGTGCACATGCTACAGGCAGAAATGTAGCTGCTGCAGCTGAGGGAACCTTTACCTTGAAAACTTAGGTGCCAAGCGAGTTTAGGTGGCTACAATGTTCAGTGCAGGGTTGGCAGATCACAGTGGAGCCAAAACTGGGACTTGGGTACCTAAACCAAAGCCTTAGATACCTAAGTACCTCTGTGGGTCTCACCCTCAGGCTGCATCACATCTACCTTTTGGTTCTCAAACTAATTAAAATACTCTGTTACTTCTATAACATTCCTAAAGACTACAGTTTTATACAAGTCAATCTGCATAGGGAAATGAATAGGTGTCTCATTTATCTAATTCATTCTAACTGGTGCCTGTCCTCATTAAAGCAGGTTAGGTGTGAATTTATGTAAAGCTGCTGGGACGAAGTCCTCATCCACTTCACACGGCCAACCAAAATCCAGATCAGAGTTTACTAGAGACTCTCTCAAGTGTGTCATGCTTGAGAATGAAGAGGTCTCCCATATCTGAGATGGGGATCAATTGACAAACAAATTCACTTAAAATGAAATTGTGCCACCCTATACTGGCTCAGGTACATCTCTGAAAAGAAGTCTTGGTGGTAGTCGAATGCCTATTCTCCCACTTGCAATCCAGAGTATTAAAGTAACTTCTTCCCACAACTGAAAACTGGAGTAACTAGTAAATGGGACCTTTAAAATTGTCAAAGGCACATTTACTACATTGGTGGCTACCTGGGCACCTTTCCTTTGCTTTGGGGTAAAAAGACAATCTCTGAGGGTGACCTGATTCCAAACAGTTCTGGGTCTACAAATCAGGGGAAAGAACCTGACTATCGCTATTTCTAATACTTCCATAGAAGGGAGAAGA
Source organism: Chelonoidis abingdonii (assembly GCF_003597395.2). NCBI lineage: Eukaryota > Metazoa > Chordata > Testudines > Testudinidae > Chelonoidis > Chelonoidis abingdonii. The sequence goes on from NC_133783.1 coordinate 48,839,658, forward strand.
AACTACTGAGTGCAGTTTATAATCTCCTCAGGGAGATGCAGATTTCCATGGCATATGGTGACAAATGTTTCTGCAGGAGTTACCCTGCCATGGAGCTAACACTTAAGGCCCAAACATAGCCTGAGTGCTAGATGCCTTCCTGATTTGATAGTCTTTAAATGAAGGATCAATTATACTAGATTCTCTCCCTTCAATATGTGAATCTTTCCAGATGACACCAGACAGCACAAACCTTTTTTACAACCCATCCCCTGAAAACAACTCTGTTATCTTAGGAACAAATCCAGCTGTGATTCCTATTGAGTGTTCTTATCTAAAGTGAGTCAGGCACTTTAATCTCATCTTTCACATTTCACTTGCCAGTCTTGGTTCTGCTTTAGCAACTGAGTGGGGGATGGATCTAGACATGGGCATTGCAACACTGAGTGTCTCAGTGTCTAACTTTTAGGTGCCTAGAAAGTCACAGGAACAACATTTCAATACACAACCCAAGTTAGAGAGCCTAGGCACCTAGACAATGACCCTGCTGCCTCTTGGGGAGCTGGAGTATGTCAACAGGAAAAGCCCTTTTGTCATCAGAGTTCTGTCTGCACGAGAGGCTAAGGCAGTATAACTGTCACTTGAGGGTGTGGATTTTTCACGCCCTCCCCCCACCCCCCAGTGAAGTGGTTATACTGACATAGGTTGGTAGCATAGACTGAGGCCATGTCTACACGAGGCCTTAAATTCGAATTAAACAGCTTTAATTCGAATTTATGGAGCACCCATCCACATGACGCAGCCCTCTAATTCGAATTAAAGGGCTATTTAAATCGATTTTAGTACTCCTACTAAACCACAGGAGTAACCCTAAAATCGAATTTACTAATTCGAATTTAGTGCAGTGTGGACGGAAATCGAAGTTAATGGGCTCCAGGAGCTATCCCACAGATCACCACTGACCACTCTGGACAGCACTCAAAACTCCTATGCACTGGCCAGGTAAACAGGAAAAGACCCGTGGAGGTTTGAATCAGTTTCCTGTTTGTCCACCGTGGGGCTCTGAGCAGCAGTTAATCACGCTGCACCTTTAAAAATGCAGTCTCCTGAGAATAGAAAAAGAGCTCCAGCATGGACCACAGAAGAGCTTTGGGATCTCTGGAGTTGCTCCTAAAACATGCAGGTTCTATGCAGAGCTACATGCAATTTTTGGGGGCTTGGCTACCAGTCGCCCATCCTTAATCGTGGATTCAGATGACCTGATTTCAGTTTCAACTGTGGCTGAGGATTCTGCAGAGGGGGAAGATCAGGAAGAGGTACATGAGGGAGACATTGCTGATAGCACACAGCTCTCAATTACCAACAGCAGCCAGGAGTTGTTTCTGACCCAAGATTTAACCTTGCAACAGGCTAATCAAGCCACTATCACAGAAAGTGAAGCCATGGAAGGGACCAGCGGTGAGTAAATGTTTAGATCAGTCATATTTAAAAACTAGCGTTTTTTAATTATCAATTTTTAAGCATGCGTTGTCATTTCTTTTTAGCCATTACAGTTACATGAAAAGTTCCTTAACATGTCTGGGGATGCAATGAAAATCCTCCCAAGAAATCTCCATGAATTGATATTGCAGGAAATCAAAGAGCCTTTTCAGTAAATTTCGGGGCAATGCTGCCTTAGCCGGTCCTCCAATGAAAGATGCTTTGCCCCTCCAGGCATGCATGACGTAATTTGGAATCATTGCTTCACAAAGCATAGATGCATAAGCGCCAGGACTCTGATCACAGGCATGAAACATTCGCTCTGCCTCTTCTGCTGTAACTCTCACCAGAGTTCTATCGTTCATTGTGACCTGGTTGAAATAAGTAATTTATTTGTAATTAGGAGAGCAAACATGGCCATTATGCTACTGTAATGCCACTCCATGTAGCTGGGTGGAGGGGAGTTGTGCTACGATGATGCTTTAGCAGGGAGGGGTGAGACAAACATAAAGACTTACCATGGCTGCTTGGAAGCAAATTTATAATGGCAGTACCAGCAAGCTGCATCTGTACTGTGCTCTGAGCCCAGGGACAGAGTCTCCCAGTATTAAAAGATGAAAAATGTGACCTTGGAGTGAAATCACATGTCCTGCGTAAGGTGCATAGTTTTGTGCTGTGTGAGTGAGTGGAATCATTGTTCTAAGAAATGTATCTTTTTACATACTTCTCTCTCTTACCTCCACCATACAGCTGTGCAGTGTTCTTTACTCACTACCCCATCTGCCAGGCTACCCAAGAGACAGAGGAAAAAGAGAACGAGAGACGAAATGTTTTCCGAAGTCATGGAAGTCAGCCACAGTAACACAGCTCATCATAGTGATTTGAAGGAACTGATAGCAAAATACAAGAAAGATGCCAGTGACCGGGAGGACAGGAGAGACGCTCGAGATGAGAGGTGGCGAGAGGAAGACCGGCAGGTAGAAGAGAGGTGGCGCAAGGAAGACAGGCAGGAAGATCAGAGGTGCAGGGAGGAAGATAGGCGCTGGCGTGATGGAACGCTGGAGCTGCTGCGTGATCACACTGATATCCTCAGACGCATGTTGATTGTTCAGGAACAGCAGCGGGGTTACAGAGTGCCACTGCAGTCCATGTTTAATCACCCTCCAAGCTCCCCAGGTTCCATATCTCCCTCACGCAGACGTGTTAGAACGCGTGGGGGAAGGCTTCCTGCACCAGCACACTCCACCCCCATGGAGAGCCCAACCAAAAGGCTGTAATGAAGCTGAAATGTATTTCATGGGCTTTTCCTTACCTGTGATCCTCCTCCCAAAGCACAGCTTTCAGGGATACCTAGATAAATCTGTGCCTCTGAATATAGTTCCTTTCTAATCAGACATACATCCAAAGGGGGGAGGGTGCTTTTATTACAGGGAATGATCCTTTAAAAATGAACGCATGTTTTTAAAGCAATAACAAATGAGTTTTAATAAAGATTAAATGATTTTTAAAACATACTGGCTTTCTTTCCTTCAGCCACATGTAATGAAAGGGTGGGGGGTTGATTTTGAAAGTCCTGCAGCAAGCTGTAAGTAAAGGGGGACGGTGGGTTGCTTACAGGGAGTCAATAGAGGCGGGAGTGTTCATCAAGGGCAAAGAAGCACTGCAATCACACCATACCCTGGCCCGCGACAAAACACATTTTCAGGGCTTCTCTGATGCGCACCGCCTCCTGGTGTGCTCTTCTAATCGCCCTGGTGTCTGGCTGCTCGTAGTCAGCGGCCAGGCGATTAGCCTCAGCCTCCCACCCCGCCATAAAGGTATCCCCCTTACTCTCACAGAGATTGTGGAGCACACAGCAAGCAGCAATAGCTACGGGGACATTCTTTGGGCTGAGGTCTGAGCGAGTGAGTAATGATCGAAAGCGCCCCTTTAAACGCCCAAATGCACACTCTACCACCATCCTGCACTTGCTCAGCCTGTAGTTGAACAGCTCCTGAGCACTGTCCAGGCTGCCTGTGTATGGCTTCATGAGCCACGGCATCAAGGGGTAGGCTGGGTCACCCAGGATAACGACAGGCATCTCAACATCGCCCACTGTTATTTTCTGGTCTGGGAAGTAATTTCCTTGATGCAGTCGTTTAAAGAGAGTACTGTTTCTGAAGACGCGCGCGTCATGAACCCTTCCTGGCCATCCCACGTGGATGCTGGTGAAACGTCCCTTGTGATCCACCAGTGCTTGCAGCACCATGGAAAAGTACCCCTTGCGGTTCACGTACTCGGCGCCCTGGTGCTCTGGGGCCAAGATAGGGATATGGGTTCCATCTATGGCCCCTCCACAGTTAGGGAATCCCATTGCAGCAAAGCCATCCACTATGACCTGCACGTTTCCCAGAGTCACAAACTTTCGTAGCAGCAGCCTAACGATTGCTTTGGCTACTTGCATCACAGCAGCCCCCACGGTAGATTTTCCCACTCCAAATTGATTCGCGACTGACCGGTAGCTGTCTGGAGTTGCAAGCTTCCAGAGGGCTATTGCCACTCGCTTCTCCACAGTGAGAGCTGCTCTCATGTCAGTATTATGGCGTTTCAGGGCAGGGGAAAGCAAGTCACAAAGTTCAAAGAAAGTGCTCTTACGCATGCGAAAGTTATGCAGCCACTGGGAATCGTCCCACACCTGCAAAACTATGCGGTCCCACCAGTCTGTGCTTGTTTCCCGTGCCCAAAATCGGCGTTCAATGGGCAGAAGCTGACCCATTACCAGCAGTAGCTCCAAAATGCTGGGTCCTGCGGTTAGGGAGAGATCACTCTCTATGTCGTCATCATCACCATCATTAACATCGCTCCTGTCGGTGCGCAGCTGCCTCCTCAAACTCCAAGTCCTCCTCCTGTCCCTCCTCCTCCACCTCCTCCTCCCCCTCTCCTCCTGAATTTTCAGGTCATGGCTCAGCATAGACAGCACGAGAGTGCGCGAGCTGTTTAAAACTTGCACGATTGCATTACTGGTCTCATCAGGGTCCATGGTCTCAGCAGGGTCCATGGTCTCAGCAGGGTCCATGCTTGCTGTGCTATGGCGTTTGCTCTCTTCACCCAGGAAAAACGGCGCGGAATGGTTGGCTGCTGCTTTCACAAAGGGGGGGGTGAGGCTGTACCCAGCAGCACCCGGGACAATGTTTTTTGTCCCAGCAGGCACTGGGCTGAAAACCAGGAAGTGGGAACTATGGGATAGCTGTGTCACAGCTACCCACAGTGCACTGCTCCTGAAATCGAAGTAAGACATGGGCCATGGACGCACAACTTCGATTTGAGATTCGTGGTGTGGACGCTCTAATTCGAATTTATAAATTCGGTTTTATAAATTCGATTTAGATAACTTCGATTTACTTCTGCCGTGTAGACAAGGCCTGAGTCTCATAAGTCTGGGCTGCAAGAAGGTGCCTGTCTTTGCCTGTGTTCCACAAACAGGAACCTACTTCCTGGAGTCAGGCAGCTTAAGCACTTAAGGTGTTCCTTGCAGGAACAAGTTCAGCACCTGCCTTGCTCCACACACAACCTCCAGAGGAGGAGGTGGTAGTGCTGGTGCTGTTCTGGGCCAGAGAGAGAAAGAGTCTCTATGGTCCAGTTGCTAGGGCTCCCATCTGGGAAGTTGGAGACCCTGGGTCCCATCCCTCTGCTCCAGTCACTCTTTCATTACTTAACCAGCTTCAGCAGGACAGTTTGAGGGAGCCCTACATCAGACTATCCCATGGCTCAGTAGTTAGAGTACTCACCTGTGATATAGGAGACCAGATTCAATATCCCCCTCCCTGCCTGAGGTGGGGGAGGATTTGAACAGAGACTCTATCTCTTTTCTTCCAATCAGGCAGAGAGGGGGAAATTGAACCAGGGTTTCACGCATCCCGAGTGCTCTAACCACCAGGCTAAAAGTTAAGGTTGGCATCACCGCCTCCTCCAATCAAATTTTGAATGGCACCTCTGAGCTCATCTACTGGATTTGCCCCTGCATGCAACTTAGGTAGCTACATGCCTATCTGCCCCCTGTTTGTGAATTGCTCTGTAGCTTAGGCGGGAGATAGGTGTCCAGATGCCTGGAGGGAGGCAGATGTATGCATGCCCCAGAATTTCCTAGGGAACTTTTGCAGCGGCAAGTTAGGTCCTGACTTTAGCCCCTATAGGGTTAGGCGACAGCCATGCAGGAGCCTAATAGATCCCAGTGGTGATGCACATGGAGGACTCTGGGTTTCTATCTTTCAGGAGAAACAATGTGAGCAGAATGCAATCAAGCCAACATGGGTTCTCTTCACGTCTACACTATCTGCAGAAGAGAGGCTGGGTTTTTCCTTGCATCTGATGAATGGTAGGTGGTATGAAAAATGTGGGGACTTCCTTGGCAGTAGCCAAAATCATAGCAGCATGAAGCAGATGACATGCAAAAAAGACCCCTTAGTGGGTCTCTTGAAGGCAGAGGAGTCTAGTATGTGTGTGTACACACTTGGGTTTCCAGTTCAAGTTACTTTCTATGCAGGGGAGTGATGAAAGCTTCCTGGGGGAGTAGCTCAGTAGGGACCAGCACTTATCCTGGAGCATGCACTGCTTCTTGCACCTGATATGTCTGGCTAGAATGCATGGGCTTTCTTCTGGAAAGAGAAGATGCTGCATATTGTAATGATTACTGTAGTAAATACCCCCACTCTCCTCCTCCAACACAATAATAGCTGGAAACAATCTCCCTTGACTCACCTTTGTTAAATCTAAGCACACAGCTTGTCGGGCTTTTGCAGATGACTGGGCAGCTGATAGGACCTCCAGTGGATTCCACCTGGGGATATGATTCACATTCAAGCTGATATCAGTACTGGAAGTCATGTTGTGCTAAGACACTTTACAGATAGCTGTGTAGCTATGCTAATTCCACAGTCGGACTCCACTCTCCAATATGTGATCAACTTCAATGGGTAGGATCTCGGTGGGAGGGGCTTTCATGGCCTGACATACCTTGTAAAGAGCTAGTGAGTAGAGGATAGCTCTAACCAGGATCTTTTCAACCTAGATATCTAGTAGATGGGAGATCAGATGATACATCCTCAACTTTCTTATCTCCATGGCCTCAGCAAGATACCCTTCAGTTCACAGTTGACATTTTCAGGTTTGCTGGAGATACTAGAAGATCTATCTCCTTTACTCCAGACTAGAGGCCTAAGTTCCACAATATTGTAGTGTTACCTTGTCCCACTCTGACAGTTTTGATCCCTCTATTCACAATTGCCCCTAGATCTATATTACATGCCATATGAAGGTCACTGCAGCCGACCAAGCTCCAGATTCTCTGAACAAGGCTTGTTACTTCAACAAAGCAAACAATACATAAGTAAACTTTTTGGGGGTGGATGGGGTTGGGAGAGGGAAATGGAAGAGCAGTTGAAAAGCCAAGGTTTCTCCCTGTTAATGTTGCCATCTCTCCCCCTGCAGCTGGTCACCTGTGGAAGGCCCCAGGAAGATCTGTAGCTGCTGTGAGACTGGGAACTGTGGATCACTTGGAGGACAGAAGACTTACCCCTCTGCATAGACCCTGGAAGACAGATGTGCCTTCTAGTCATGGTATGTATGTTGCGTGCATCTAATCAACAAACAGGGAGCATGTTTATCTTCAGGCAGAGTCTGTAAAGCTTTCATTTGGCCTGACAAAGTGAACTATCAGGTCTCGCAAACATGTTCGATGGGTGAGTGGACTAACTCATAGCAAGCTCCCTAATACTATACCTCTTTCAGTGAAGCAGCACCTACTTTCACGGAAGCTGAGGCTGATAGTGTGGTGGGACCTCTTTCCATCCTTGATGCAGATCAACACTCCAGGAATTTTCCAGAAAACATAACCAGAGTGGCAAAGATGGGATCATAGGGTATGAATTTGACTGTGTGATGTGGCTGCCAAACTCATGACTCAAGTCCTAAACCTGTGTTTTCTCTTACAAGTGTAGCAGAGAAGCCTCTGATGGTGCTGTGGTTATCATTGCTTGTTGCAGCCATTCACTTGCCTTCACTTTCTTGGGAATCTTTCATGTGTACAAGAAATACAGGAATTATTGACCTGTCTTTCCTAGTCTGTACAATAAACAGGAAACTGTATTTCGATCTCTGTGGTCAATCCAGATCTTCTCAGGGGGCAGAAGTGTCGCTGTGTGATCTAGTGGGCACCATGATTCAGTAGTTATCTCTTGGTTGAAGATCATGGGTAAGATACACCTAGACTGAAAGAGAGATGGAAACTATCACCTTAATGATTAATTGGCACTAGCCTGGATCTTAAAGCCCAGCTGTTGCCTTCTTTGGGTAGAAAAATTCAAATAGTCTCTAGTGATTAAGTCCTTTCACCAGAACAGCTTAGCTACAAAGCTGTTCTCCTGGACAGTATTTCCTTTCATATGGGAGTCCCTAATGCCCAAGAGTAGGTATGAATGGTGGCTGTGTACATAGGAATAGAGCTGGTTGTAACACTTACAATTCAATGAAATGCCAAAATGGGCTGATTTGTCTAAAAGTTGGGGGGAGGGCAGGGAGGTTGAGAGTCTGAGCCTGGTCATTAGCACATGGGCCCAGGATGCAGGAGACCCAGGTTCAAGTCCCTGCTCTTCCTGACTCAGAGTGATTTGGGATCTACTGGATGCCAGCAGAAAGCCAAGCACTAAGTTGATGCATCCAACAGAAATCAGAGGATGGCCCTCCCCAAGGATTCCTGAGATCAGAGTATATAGAACCAAGGCCACCCTGTGGAACTCTAGAGTTGACTGAACCCAGTAAGAAGTTGGAGAATCCAAAGTGCATCAATCTCTTAGAACAGCAGTGCAGAAAGAACTCTTCCCCCATCCCACAGTTAAAAGGATAAATGCTGAGATCTCATTTGAAAGATTGTATTTCCCCTTATATTCTTTAATATAAGTAATTGTAGGTTATCTTGCTAAGTCTATGCTCTCTAGTCTGACTTCAAGTAACCATATTCTAGATTTTAACCCCTTATTAAATCCAAGCAAATTGGCCTAAGCGATTTGAATCATAACTTTAAGCAAATACTTTGGGTATTCTAAAAACTTGTCCTTTTTTGACCAATCCATTCAAACAGAAGGGACTAAACACTCAAAAGTGCCTTAAAAACACTTTGGCTTCCTTTGCTTTTATTTTGCTAGTACATCCTTCCACCCTGGAAAAATTCTGTAAGGGTGATAAATGTGCTAGGTATTAAAGAATTGATTACCATAAATAAATTTAACAAGAAATCTTGGTGATTGGCATTGTTCTGAGGGTAACTGCTGAGCCTCAAACTTAGTTATGGACAAGTGCTCACACTGGTTTGTTCTAGCACCTAGAATACTGGTTGCATGAATTTTTAATTTTCCATTTAAAAACCCAATCAATGGCATTTTCTATGTTTCTTTTTTCCCTCTCTTCCTTTCTCTCTAGCCCCTCTTCAAGGGCAAAATGAAAAAGGGAGGGGAAAACTAATTTTTTTGTGGAATAAATGAAAAAAATCACTTTTATAATAGCTGGAGAACAAAAAAAATTCAAAATTTTGTGACAAATCTTTTCAATGCAGGGCTGCCCAGAGGTTTCGGGGGGCCTGGGGCAAAGCAATTTTCAGGGCCCCTTCCATAAAAAAAGTTGCAATACTAGAGAATACTATATTCTCGTGGGGGCCCCTGTGGGGCCCAGGGCTGGGGCAAATTGCCTCACTTGCCACCCCCACAGGCAGCCCTGTTTCAATGTTTTGAGTAGCTCTAATAGAAACCCTACTAATCTAAGGATACGGCTATACTCTAATTAGAGGCGTGACTGCAACTCATGTAGTCAAACCTTCATAGCTGTGAAGACATGGTGGCACAGATCCTGGCACAGGCAATCAATGTGAGTACATACTCAAGAGTCCTGAATGGACTTATACAATCCATGCTGGAGCTCATCCCATGAGCTAGATTAAAGCCAGCATGGGTATGCCTACCTAAACTGCAATCATATCACCAATTGCAGTGTAGACATAACATAAGTGAGCCTGATCTAAATAGCCTTTTAAAGCACAAAATATCCCCCAGATGTATCCATATCATAGCAGGATATTCCTCTATAATGTGCTGCATTAAGCGCTACAAAAAACAGATTGCCAATTGTGAATGCCAGATTGCCATTGAGGTGTGTTTGTAAAGGCCCCGAAAAGAACAGCATGAACACATGGCTGCTAAAATAAAGATCCATGGTGCTACACAGAGCACTCTGCATTGCAGTCTGTGCTTGTGAAAAGCTCAGAGCTAGACTGGATGTGCATGGCAGGGGAGGCCAGAGGACTGGAGAGTGCCTGTCCATGTTTTGCCTGGCTGAAGCTTCACATTTTCATGAACAGTAAGGGTGGGGCTTTCAAAAGTGTCTGTGATTTAGAAGTATAAATCCTATTGAAAGTGCTTTTGAAAATCCCACCCTCAATCCATCCAAAAGCATTTAAAGAAAGAAAACCTAGCAAATCCTTGATTTTTTTCTCCCATCTTTTCATCATAATGTTTGAGCTAAAGGACTTTTAAAATTAGGTATATAAAAGCCATTTCTCATAGCTCACTGTAGTAAACTATGTTGAAGGCAGTTGCAGGAAATGTATTTAGTCTCCCAAAGCATTTGTCTTTCTCAAGACTTTCCATTTGTTTTCTTCTGGGGGGCAAAAAAACCCCAGATAAAATGACACTGACTTATTTTTATAAATACAGGGAGTTGTATATAATGCTATGGAAAACCTAAAAGCTATCTGGTGTATTTATTTATCATCTCATTGCAGTTCTCCAGGACTTCGCTGAAGCACAGAAAATTATTGCCCTAAAGCAAAACTAGATCTGTGCAGCAATGACAAATGATATAGGGACCCGGGACTCTCCTGAATTGAGTTTTTCCAAAGATTAAAAAGGCAAACAAAAAACCAAACACTTAACAAAGACAGTGCTGCTTCATAAGGAAAAACATTTATCTCCCAGACTGATAGAAAACTCTCTTGATGAGGGCAACAATCCTTTTGAATATGAGTCTTTTCTGCAGCTATGAAGATCCTTCTAGGTTGCCCTTTTCCTAATGGGCACAAAATGCCATGTGTCAGTAGTAATTTATCTTATAATAAAAAGGATTTGTTATTTCCAACCAAAGTGCTGAGCATTAATTAATTATGTTGAGATGAAAGTATTTGCTGTATTTGGGGGGGAAAAAAATCTTCTGTACAATGTTTAAAAAGGAAAGGAAAAAGGAAGCAAATCAGTTGTATAATCAGTTTTGGACATTGTTTTGTAGCTAACATCATATTAATTAAAGCACAAATCACAGAAATTAGAAAAAGGGTTCTTGGCTTATAAAGGATAGAGTATTTTAGAGCTTTGAGCAAATTTATTTGTGGTTGTTTCATTAATGCATTGATTTTTCTTCCAAATATCATGAACACTGCCCTTATGTCTGCTTTTGCCTTCCTTTGTCTCTGTCTGTGTCCCTGCATAGACCATTCCTGGGGCCAACTGATAACACTAATGACTTTATAAAGGCCAGTAGTCCTAGTTACATTTCTTGCACTTTTCATTATCATCATTATTATTCAGGCCCCGAAGTTACATAAAAAATAAATCCTAATCCCATCTCCTGCAAACAGTCTTCCCAGCACCGAATGTAAAACTAATGGAGCACAAAATAGCACTTTTTAAACACCATGCCATTGTTGAGTTTTGGCTGAATGACGTGATGCTGCGACAATGGATTAAAACAGCAAGCATCCAAAAAGTTTAATTGTTAGGAGCTAGGGAAAGTGTACAAGATTCACATTTTAATTTAGTTGCAAAGACTTTCATTATTGACATTAATGGAAGTTCAGCAGTTTACGCTGCTTGAGGATCTGGCCAAGGTAGGGTGACCAGACAGCAAATATGAAAAATCAGGATGGAGTGAGGGGGGATAATAGGAGCCTATATAAGAAAAGGACCCAAAAATCGGGACTGTCCCTATGAAATCAGGACATTTGGTCACCCTAGGCCAAGAAAGACCAAGAAGCCTTTATTATGATGAGAAACATTAGGCCTGATACTCTTTTTGGAAAACACATATGCATACACTTAACTTTAAGCATGTGTTTAAAACTCAGTGAACTGAAAAGGGAATTGCATCGGAATGTTTTCCTGAATTGGAGCCTAAATCAGGAGTAACTTTATTGAGTCCAACAGCTACACCACTGTAAAACCAGTGTAAGTGAGAGAAGATGCAAGTCCAGTATTCATAAATATGGCTGTGAGTCTTTCACAGAGGTCACGGAAGTCAGGGATTTTGTGACTTTTGGGGACCTCCAGGACTTCTGCAGCAGCTGGTGTGACTGACCCCAGAGCCACCCACACAGCTGGGGTGGCCCTGGGGCCAGCTGCACTGGCTGCTGCTCAGGCAGCCCCAGGAAGCTGGCTCCAGGTGCTGCCCCAGAGCAGTGGTCTGGGAGCAGCAGTGGTGGCCTGGGCCGCTGCCCCCCACCTGGAGCAGCAACACCAGTGGCATCAGGGGGGAACCTGGGTTGTCACTCCCTGCCTGGACCAGCAGCGGAGGGACCTTGGGCTGCCGCCTTCTGCCCCCCCACCCAAATCAGCAGCAGCGGGGCCCCAGGCTGCCCCCCCAGCAGCAGCAACATCGGGGCCCTGGACTGCCCACCCCCAGAAGCAGCAGCAGGGCCCCAGGATGCCTTCCTCCCCAGCAGCAGTGGTGGCGGGGCCCCGGGCTGCCACCCCCAGAAGCGGCGGTGGTGTGTCCTCAGGACCATCCCCCCCCATAACAGCAGCAGCGTCCCCTGGAACCACCCCCAGAACAGCAGTGTACATGGGAGCACGCCCCACCCCGCACCCCCAGAACTGAAGATTTAGTTAGGGATATTTTTAATAAAAGTAATGGACAGATCAGAGGTCATGACTTTTTGGTTATTGCCCGTGTCCTGTCTATGATTTTTATTAAAAATACCCATGACTATAAATACTCATAGAAGGAACAGAAAGCTGATTACATCATGTGAATCCAGAGGGTACCAGAGACAGTTGCATGCCCAAAACTTCACTTGTGATCTCAAGCAATAATGTGCCTTTTACAGTTAAACTAATCTCTGAATCAGAGCAGGATAGCATCCCATAAAACACTGATGAACTGTTCCTTAAGGCTGCTTGATTGAAAGTGACTAGCAGCAGAAGATATAATGCATGCTAATGAATAGATCATTGCTTTTTTTTAAAAGCTAATGTATACATATAAGTACCTATTCTGAAGCCAACTGCTGACGTGGAAGCTAATTATTTTATGTGCAAGAAGATTGACATTAATTTTATATTTGGATTTGATTAAGTTATATATTGTCTACAGTAAAACAGAAGTCTAACAAGGCACAACTAAGGAAGGCCTAAAGGACTAGATTAAAAAACTAATTAATCAGAGACAAATTATTGTGGTCAGATTATGTGCAAAGTTTGCAAAGGTGACCAGAACTGTCAATGTGGGGCATTATGAGACAGCTCTTGGAGGCCAGTAACAGTTGACAGAGGTAACACAGTGTCTACACTATCACTGCATTGACCTAACTACCTCGATCTTGACTTTATGCCTTATGTGGAGGTGATGTTGTTGGCGTAGTGGGCAGCAATGAAATTTAAGCATGGTAGACACATACACAGCTAGGTTGACATAGGCTGCCTTTCTTTGACCTAACCATGTAGTGTAGACCAGGCCTTAGACAAGTTAGATGTCTTCAAACTGGCAGGGCCTCACAAAATACAGCCTCGAATATTTAAGGAACTGGCTGAAGAGATCTATGAGCCATTGAGAGAACTCACGGAGGAAGGGAGAGATCCAAGACTACTGAAAAAGGGCAAATATAGTACCTAGCTATAAAAAGGGAAATAAGGACAACCTGGGCATTATAGACCAGTCTGTTTAACTTCAGTACCCAGAAAGATAATGGAGCAAATAAAATCGATTTATAAGTTCCTAGAAGATAATAAGCCTATAAGTAACAGTCAGCATGGATTTGTCAAGAACTAATCATGTCAAACCAAGCTAGTTATCAAGCCTTGTGGATGGGGGGAACAACAGACATGAAATATCTCAACCTTAGCATTGAAAACCTTACTGTCTCACGTGGCCTTCTCATAAGCAAACTAGGCAAATTTACCCTAGACAAACCTACTCAAAGGTGAGTGCACAACTAGTTGGAAAACTGTACTCAGAATAGTTATCAATGGTTGATAGTCAAGCTGGAACGGCATGACAAGTAGGGTCCTGCAGGGATCTGTCCTGGGTTCAGTTCTATTCAATAACCTCATAAGTGATTTGGATAATGGCATAGAGAGTACACGCAGCTGATACCAAGCTGGGAGGGGTTGCAAGTGCTTTACAGGATTAGAATTCAAAATGATCTTGACAAACTAGATAGGTGGCTTTGTGTTCCTGTGAAAATCTGCTGAAATTCGGGGTTTGTGATTGAAGGTGTGAGAAAAAGAAGTGTGGGCTCAGGTAGTAAGCTCTTTGGAGCTGGGACCCTCTTTTTGTTCTGTGGGTACAGTGCCTACCAGAATGGGGTCCTGCTGCATGACTGCGGCTCCTAGAGGGCTACTACAGTAGAAATAATAAACAAATAATATTGTGCCATTTTTTTAAGTGAAACTGTACAATATGAGCCATAGTTAAGGTTGTGTTCCGTTATTTAAGAAGTTTCAGTTTTTGTTCTTAGCGGAAGAGTGTATCTCCTTGTCGTTAATATTTCCATGCTTAGATTCAGAAATGTTTTTTTCGTTATATATTTACCTAAACTCATTCCTCTGGGTGGCCTGTAATGAGAAATGTTATCACATTCTCATGTATATTAATTTTTCTTCCAAGGATGTGTTTTCTGATATTCCTCCTCAGTGGATACCCTGTAGGCATTTTAACATTTAAACTGAGGGACTTTGAAATGCTCCTGCTAGAGTTGATACATTTTGTATGAAGTCTAACTATTCTTAGTCATAGGAATGAGAATCAATACCTGGGGGAAGCGACTTATAGATAATCTAGAATGCAGCGGTTCATCTGTTCATTTATACAGTTTACTGGAAACACATTACCACCTAATCACGGCTCCTATGATGGCTCCATCTGAATAGAGAGTCCAGTTCAAAGTCACTGTACAAAACCGCTGCATGGGATTGGCCCTAGATACCTGAGAAATCACTTCTCCTGCCATGATGATGACCTCACATGATAGCTGTGCTCCACTACAAAGTGATGCTGTCAACAAACAAGGAAAAACTCATATCCACAGGAGGTAGGCCAAGATTATGAAACTCACTACCAGATGAAAGGAGAATGACCATCAGCCCGACGTCATTCAGAACTAAATGCAAAACTCATATCTTCAATTCAGTCTTTCCCCCCGAAAAAGCTCTGAGTCATACAAGCATCCTCGCCTTTTATGAGACAGATCTTCAGCTGCCAACAGTCAGCATACTGCCATTAAGTTCAACAGAGCTACATCAATTTCCACCAGCTGAGAAACTGGCACTATATATTTTTTTTAAATCCTAACAATAAACTAAATTTTCTCTTGCCAGCAGAGCTGAACGTGGAAGATTTTTGTGTTCACTTCCTGTGCCAGGAGCTGAAATACCTTATCAAAGCCTAGATACATGCTCAGTGGTTTTTAATTCATCTAAATGTGCCTGGTCAGAAATG
Source organism: Chelonoidis abingdonii (assembly GCF_003597395.2). NCBI lineage: Eukaryota > Metazoa > Chordata > Testudines > Testudinidae > Chelonoidis > Chelonoidis abingdonii. The sequence continues at coordinate 48,854,844 of NC_133783.1, forward strand.
GAAATTGCACATAAAAACATTTGTAGAAAAATATTACATTTAAATAGCCATGTTCTTAGAACTCTAACTCTCTCCCACGTCCAAGGAGCACAGAACAAGTCAAGCACATATATGTAGCCCGAGTTTAAATCTATCACGCACAATATATTGGACAGCCAGGTGTGCACACAGCCACCTAGGGTTTTGTTTTGTTTTTAAACATATGCATGGCAGCAGGCAACATTTTGAAAACCTAACCCACAATTGTCATGCTGAGACTAAATCTCTGAATCTAATTGCAGGAAACGCAGCTCAGGATTGTTTTAAAACATTCAGATTGCCCTATTTTTCTAAGACATTGCCTATAGGATTTTAAATAGCATCATATTGTATGAAGATGACTCACTTACACTGTGCATAACTTTTCCTAAACATGTCACAAAGACCAAGTAATTCCTAAGTGAGCACTTCAATGGTCTCCTGTTCTTCAAAAATACTTCAACTCACACTTTACTTTTTAAAAAAGGCAAAGCCATATAATCTGGGAATGACTGACAGGGAATGGATCACTTGATAGATCACCTGTTCTGTTCATTCCCTCTGGGGCACCTGGCATTGGCTACTGTTGGAAGACAGGATACTGGGCTAGATGGCCCTTTGGTCTGACCCAGTATGGCTGTTCTTATTTTCTTAATAATTTAAACTGATTTAACCATTTTAAAAATTAACGTGTTAAAAGATGTAAAAAGAAAAACCTTCTTGGGCCAAATCTTCAGCCAGTAAAATCTGTATAGCTCCATTGGTTTCAATGGGGCTACACCTGTTTACACCAGTGAGGATCTGCCTTGTGGTGTACAATAAATTGAAGCAAAACTTTGGGGTTACAAAAATCTATGGAAGAGACTCACCAATCTTGCACTTTACAACAGATAAGCTAGATATCTTTTTCTACCTATACCATAATTAATTACAATATACAACGCTGAAATTAGCCCTAGCATAGTACTAGTTATAATTATAGTGTAGCATAGTATTAGTTACAATTATTGTGTAGAGTCAGTCAGTCAGTCTCTTCTACAGATATCTACATCTAGAAAAGCCATGCAAGAGATGTTTGTAGGTGTGCGACAGAGCTGTCCATTGGCTAGGGCAAATTGGGGCAACTGCTCCAGGCTCTGTGCTTTGGGGGGCCCTACAGGAGCAATTGGCTGGCACGATCAGTCCTGGAAGACATAGGCATAGAAACTATGGGTGTGGGGGGGGTGCTGCAGCATCCCCCAGGCTCCTGGCTGCTGCCCCATACATCTGGCAGGGGAGGGATAGCTCAGTGGTTTAAGCATTGGCCTGCTAAACCCAGGCTTGTGAGTTCAATCCTTGAAGGGGCTATTTGGGGATTGGTCCTAGTTTGAGCAGGGGGTTGGACTAGATGACCTTCTTGAGGTCTCTTCCATCCATGATTTTCCATGGGGCTCTGCCCAGCTGCCAATGCAGAGCAAGGGCCTGAAGCTGATTTGTCCTGAGCCCTGCACCCCTCAGGGGACAGCCCTAGCATGTGCATACATGTGTGTGAGAACTCATGAGGAAACATGCAAATCAGTAGCATTGCCGAGGACAGGGGTTCTCAACCTTTTTTCTTTCTGAGCACCCACCTCCCCAACATGCTATAAAAATACTCCACGGCCCACCTGTGCCACAAGTGTTTTTCTGCATATCCAGTAAGAAAAACAGCAGTGCAATAGCAGGAGAGACAGGCACAACCAGACAGTGGTAGTGGTACAAGGAGCATTAAATTGTCCCATAGTTCTGGAGTGTTTAGATTGGAGAGACTGGCTAGGTCCATGTAGAAAAATAAAAAGGGCCATCTGCAAACTTTAGATTTAAATCCAGACCTCCTCAGTGTTGCAAGGTGTACAGATCTAGGGTCTTAGTGCAGGGCCAGCTGTCATCAGGAGGCATATGAATAGCTGTTTTCAAGCAGCACACATCAGATCATGGTCTAGAGATGAAGGTGTGGTAGGCCAGAAGAAAGAGCAACTAGAGTAATAAAGGGTCTGAAATCCAAGCAATGCAAAACAGAGCAAATGTTGACACAGCCCGAGAAATACATCGTCGTTATGTATGTGACACAAATGAAAACAAACTTTAACTTAATGTCAGTTCAGTCAAATATGCTCAACTATAAAATCTCTGGAGTTGGTGCTGAACAGAGACCTAAGAAGTTAAGGAAGCAATCTGTGAAAGGTTTAAAGGAAAACTCCAGTGATCTCTCACCAACCATTTAATAGATATTTCCTAAATACATCAATCAAATGCCTCAATATGAAAGAATATGTAAAAGATACCTGCTGAAGAGTGAGGATCCCTATGGGTGTGTCCTTAGAGCATGAAGGATGTCGTCAGAGTGTCTGATGATACACTAAATTAGAATATGATGAAACATTGCATCTTCTAGAAGCAGAGAAATGAAAGAATCTTGGGTCCTGTTCTGAGGAAATCTGGTATCTGTATTAAATGTGTATAATCTTTTCAGGACTAAATTCTGCTCAAACTAACATAGATTATATAAGGGACTCAGCCTCCATTACCATAGCATTGAGCACCTCACAATCGTTAATGTATTTACCCTCACAAGCACCCCTGTGAAGTAGAGGAGTGATATTATCCCGACTTTAGAAATGGGCAACCGAGGCCTAGAGAAGCCAAGTCACTTACGCAAGGTCACAGAGCAAGTTTTTGCAAAGCACGGATTTGAGCCCAGGCCTCCACAATGTAGTCTAGTGATTTTCCTACCAGACCATTCATTCTCTCACAAACCTTGCCAAATCTGGAGCAGCACTATTGAAATCAGCAGATTTACTGTGGATTGGTACCTGGTTAGGCAAAAGCAAACACTTCTGTATGAAGTTTTGTTTTCCCTTTCTAGTGAGGTAAATACTATACAAAATCCAGCTATCATCATCTTGTCAATCTTTTATAAGGGAGTGGGCTAGGGTGTCTACAACCTTCTGACACATTTTATTTCTGTATGCATTTGTTCATCATCCCAAAGCTCCCTTCATATACTACTATTCTGAGTAGCAGTTCAAAACATCTGTGCCCCCCCTGTGCTTGTTGCAGTTCCCACAGTCACTGGTGGGTAGAAGGTATTCTGGCCTTATAACAGTTAACTTTATACTGATACTGTTCTTCTCCCCACGTCATCTTCCCCCTTAATTTCTATTGCAATGAAGAATGATTTTTGACATCCTGCCTCATGTGTCCTGGATTTGATTTATGGGTTTAAGATTCAGGCAAGAAGGCAGGCTTTCAAAATCAGATGAACAAGAAGAAGAGGGGACATTTTTAACACCCTGACAAAAATAATTAGGTGACATCAAGCCGTTCCTTTCAAAGCCAGCATTGTCTCAGTCAAACCAGCATGTCCAGCCTCCCAACGGGCTATACGAGGGGTGGCCAAACTGTGGCTCTCAAGCCACATGAAGCTCTTTTACAATTAAAGTGCGGCTTGCGGAGCCCCTTTGATGCCTCCTCCCCATTCTCCGCTTATCAGACTGCAGTGTGGGGAGCTTGGGACATCTGCCTTGCAGCGGAGTGGTGAGGTAGGGGTTTCTGCCCAGCAGGGAGGGGTTCTCGAGGCTTCAGCCAGCCCCTGCAGACAGGTGAAAGTAAGCCAGTACACCCCAGTGCGCCATAGTGGGGCAGCCCGGCTTCCCCAGGTGGCAATTTAAAGGGCCTGGGGTTCCAGCAGCTGCTGGGAGCCCCAGACCCTTCAAATTGCCACTAAAGCTCCACTGCTGGATCCCTGGGATAGCGGCAGTGGGGCTCTGGGGGCTATTTAAAGGGCCAGGGTGGTTGAAGCAGGGGAGTCCTGGGCCCTTTAAATAGCCCCTGGAGCCAGAGCCCTGGGGTAGCAGCAGCAGCAGCAGCCAGGAGCTCCGGCAGTGGTTGAAAGAGCCCAGGGTGGTAGTGACAGCTGAGCCCTGGGCCCTTTAACCTGCTGCCAGAGCCCCTGGTTGCTGCTGTTACCCTGGTGGGGGAGGGCACTTACCAGTACAGGTCAGGCCAGGACTGGCTCTGACCCCCCCCCCCCCACATCCCTGCCCCATCTGCCCAAGGCCCTGCCCGTTCAAGGGGCCAGAGCCGGCCCCAACCCAGCCCTGTACCAGTAAGTCCCTATTTCTACTTTCACCCCTGCCTGTGGAGTGCACCTGCCAGGGCTTAAGGTTTCACCCCATTGCCTGCTGAAACCCTGAGCCACAGCAAGTGCCTCAGAACACCTGGCAGGTGTGCCCCGGCTCTCAAACTTCTGAAGATTGTTGTAGGTGGCTTTGTGGAACAGCAAATTTGGCCACCCTTGGGCTATACACTGGTTATTTTCAAAAGACCCATTACTGCAAGAGTAGAAAAAGCTCCATGTTATCATCTCCTCGCTTTGCAAACATTCCAGTAACATCTGGTATTTCATAATAACTGCTGCAGTCAGAGCCTATTGCAGGGACATCTAGTGGTTATTGAGGAAGACCTGGTCTTTGCTCTACAGTGATAGTACTTCTGCTCTAATTTTGTGGCACAACAGTGCTGGAGAGAAGAGTATAACAGAGCAATAAAACAAAATGAGCCTATTATCCCAAGAAGAACAGTTATTTCACATATGTTTGTTTAATTCTGAAAGATGGTAGGTGAATAGGGAGCCATCTTCTACACTCTTATCACCTTCATCAGAACACAAAGCACTTACACAGTGTTTTGCATCTTCCAAGCACATCAGACACATTAACCAATTAATCCTCACAGCACACATGGGTGTGAGGTAAGTGACTACTACAGTCATCAGCATGGTCCTTAAGTAACATGCCAAAACACAGAAGCCTCTTTTAAGGAGTTATCTGGATACTAAGGATTTAATACTGATCTCACTTATTCTGATATAATTCTGCTGACAGGAATATTCCTGACTGATCCTGGTGTAATAATTTTCCATCAGAAAATGCAGACTTCAGATCTAAATGTTTTGCAGAACTACAGGGGCAGCACGTCCGGGTCTTCGGCAGGAATTCAGCGGCGGGTCTCTCAGTCCCTCTCGTCCTCTTTGAGTTGCCGCCAAAGTGCCACCAAAGAGGAAGAAGGGCAGTGAAGGACCCATCACCAAGCTGCCATCAAAGTGCCACCAATTAGCTTTTTTTTTTTCTCCGCTGTTTGGGGCAGCAGAAATCCTGAAGCCGGCCCTGGTCTGAAGTGAAAAATAAAGCAGCCAATATGCTGCACAATTTTGTAGTTGGTTTTTATTATCTTCCTTAGTTCCTTGGGGCCTGATACAGTGACATGCTGTGAAACTTTCAGTTTCCACTGAAATCAGTGGGAGCTGAGGATGATCATATTGTGAATTTGGGCCATTAAGGCAAAGATAACAAGGTCCAATATATATGGGGCACTAGACTGGCACCCATGAGTGGCATTCCTGGCTCTGCCACTGGCTTGGTGTATGATTGGGGCAGGACACAAAGGCCTGGTCTACACTACAAAGTTTGGTCGTCATAAAGCAGCTTACCAAACTCTGTAAGCATCTACATTGAAATGCAGCTCTCACCAACATAACTCGCCCACTAAATCGACTTAATAACTTCACCTCTGCGTAGTGCTTAGTTAGGTCAACGTGGTGTCAATGTAGACACTGCATTGCTTATATTGACTATTGCTGCCTTTCAGAAACTGCCCCATACTGGCAGTTAAATCAGTGCAAGTACTACTGGTGAGGATGCGCTCCACTGACTCAAGGAGTATAGTATGGACATGTAAAACCAATTCAATTACTGTGGTGGCTGTATGTCGACTTAATTTTGTCATGTAGACTTGCCCTTAATCTCTCTGCATGAAATCCTAGTCCCATGGACATCTATGGGGTTTAAAAGGAACTTTCTTCAGAAGCAAGTTCTCATTACTGTCTCCTGCTGGGTTTCTTGTGCCTTTCTCAGAAGCTTCTGGAACTGGCCATTATTAGTGAATAAATATGAGTAGATGGACCACCGATTTGACATAGAATGTCAATTGCTATCTTCAGAATCAAAATTCCCTGTTGCCTCCTATCTTCAGAGCAGGCTAATCCAAGGAATCCCCATCCCTGGAGGTTTTTAAGAACAGATTAAACAAACATCTGTCAGGGACAGTCCAGCCTCAGCATACATTTCTATGATCTGGAGTAGATCACCTCCTGAGGTCCCTTCCAGCCATACATTTCTATGATTCTGAAACCCCTAATACAAACACTTCCCAAATTTACCACACAAGTGTTTGACAGCAAGATCTAAGTGGTCCTGAGTCCATCTCTAATTGACCATCATTAGGAAAAAGCTTTACTCGTTACATTAAACACAAATAACTTGAAACCTAAAACCTAAGATGAGAAGCCCAATATTTGAACAAAACATCCAAACTGCACGTGTGAATAATTTTGCTTAAGCACATTTCATTGCTTCTTATATTCAGATCTAAGACTATTTCTCTTCTTGTAAATTCAGACAGCCAGACCAGTGTTGAGAGATGTAAAATATTCATAAAATATACAGGCTATTTAGAGACCCAAAAAAACCCTCATAATCATAAAGAATTATATATTATCCTCATTTCATTCCCATGGGATCACTACAGCCCATTCACAGAGACAGCCTGTTTCTTTTTCTTACTCTGAATGATGTGAAAGCATGTTTGAGAAGGAAGAACTCTGTGTGTATATGAAAGAAGACAGGCGGGGGCGTGTGTATATGCATATTGGAGCTGTCCTACTCACAGGAAAACATTTGAGATCTCACTAGCATGGTAGGAAATCTGTTTATAGGATAACTTAAGCTTCCTAAGATTTTACTCATCTCAAATAAGAAAGGAAATTATCACTGCAGCAAAGTATTAGAGCATCAAAAAGAAGTTCTAGACAAAATCGTTTTGGTGCATAAAGTACTACACTGCAGTTAGAGCTTTTCAAATAATAATCACCCAATAATGTATTTAGCAAGTGTCATGGTATTTTTCAAATAAATTATTATTTTATTTTTTCAAGTTATTCTCACAGTTAAGATCTGGGCTGATATTTTGATGGGCAGATTCACAAATAGGCCTTTGACCCGTCATGCTGTTTTTCCAGTCATTTTTAGACACTTTTTTTTAATTAGTCACCTGACTCTAGTTGTACTACAGATTAAAACAAAAAACAAATTTTCCTGTATTTTGTTAGTGAAAGTGCTAATTGCTTTTTCTGCATAGCAAATATACATCTGTATAATTACACGTATACTGTCTTTTCTCTAATGCCTTCCCATTTACTTACCTTTCTATAAAATTTTGGAAGCCTAAATATACACTAGTAAAAATATCAGCTAAATTGGGAAAAATGTGTCAATGGTGTATCCATCATTGATATCGATGGTGTTACATCTGAGAATAATTTGCCTCAAGGAGCTGTCCTTCACAGAGACAAAACATCTAAAACTATATTCTTGAAAACTTTTATGGAGGAAGTGAATTTGCATTTTATGGCTGCATATAAGGATCTGTGATACATTTTATATTGTCTGACCTTCTGAAGAAGACAATACAACATGTATCCGAGATCCTGGGAGTGGGGGGGCAAGGATCAGCATTGACGTCGCACTCCCCGTCAATACTTGGACTGAGCCAGGGAAGCTAATGATCCAACCAGTGGACCAAATTCAGTGACGAATCCTGGTCATGTGCCACCTGAAGCACATTGTGCATACACTAATAAGAAGGTGACCTTCTGGAGCAATAAAAATAGATTAATCAGATAGCATTTAGCATACTGTAATTTGCTAGGCAGATTCTCACTCTAAACCACAAAGCAGCAGACTTAGTTGGACTTATTTCCCTGGAGCATATTGACTGCTGGGTGACACTAGGTACGAACTAGTTGTAAGTTCACTACAAAAGCAATGATTTTATAAGGATAACCATTTGCAGAACTGGTGTATTAGCGGTTGGATTCAGTACAATCTTGTCCTTCGTTTCCTTGAATGCAGGGGGCCAATTTCAGTGCAGTTGGCCAAAGTCAGTGGACTTACTTCTCACTCCAGCACTGCACTTGGCACACGAGACACAAAATAATACTGGCATATCCCTATACAGATCCTTACAAATTGTCATTGTTTCTAACAAAGAAATAGGGATGCATTTTCTTTGGTGTGAATCTATTCATGACAGTGGGATCAGCTGGTAAATAATTGAGCCCTAAGCTCCTTTTTGATTCATCATGGTCTCATTTATAACAACTTCTTGGTCCTTAGTAATTTTGTTATATCTCACACCAAGTTTATCACGCTTACTAAACATGGGCTACGGTAACAGCCACTACTGAGTTACTGCAGTTCAGTGTTGATATCAACGGAGTTACTGCTGGACAAAAGTGGAATAACAGTAGTAAATCAAGCCCATAATTTCACAGCGGAAAACTGCTAAGAAGCATTGTATTTTGCAATTAAAAAGTTGTTATAAAAGGCATTAGGTTCCTGAATATGGAGATCTGAAAGCCTGCAAACAGTTCAGAAACCATAATAAGTTTTGGCTTATAGTACAATTCCTATGGACTCACATCTTGCAGTGTTATTTATTGAACCGTTAGATGTACCATGATTCCACCATTATCTAAGAAATGAATGTATACAGGATACGTCTGAATTGTTTCATTGATTAGAAAAACAGACCAATGTTATGAATGACAGGATGGGCTAGGTCTGTCACAGTTTCAAATTTGGAATGACCTGTTATTACTGAGAAATAGGGAATTACCAAGAAAATATGATCCCGGTAATTTTAAGCCTATGACTGAAAGGGACAGACCTACCATCTCAGACTTAAGCAAAGGATGAAGAGGAGGGCATCACTATGCAAACAAAGCAGAATCTGACCAGCAATAAGCTAAGGAAGGCTATGCATAATTAACCGATGATTCCAGCTTTGGAATTATTTGAGCTGGTCCAAAAAAAAAAAAGTGGGAGGGGGAAAAGACAATTTTTTTCCACAGAAGTGTCTTTTTTATCAAGAACATTTGAATTTTGAAAATATCTGACCAATTCTAGAAATTAATCTGGTAGGGGTCAGAACGTGAATGATGCCCAGTTTACTCTGGGAAACAGGTACCATAGGTATTGCCTGAAACTAGGCGACAATAGATGTTGGAGCCCACAATCTTTTTAGACACATGTGCGCAAATATCTTTGTCAGCATGCTAACTACAGAGGCTCCCTGCAAGATACTGAGGTACAAAAAGAGAGAAGGGGGGTAGGGGATGATTGAGGAGGAAATGGGTTTTAAATCCCTTCTCCATGATGCATAAGTATCTAACACAAGATTAAATGAGTGTGAAAGGCCAAGGTAACAATATTCAGACTCTGTAAAGACATCGACCAGCCAGTGAGAGAAGATGGCAACCGAATGTAGTGTTGGTAAAAACCTAAGAAAGTGTGTTATTGACATATTTTGTGCATGTCGTTATATAGCCTGGCTCATGGGAGGCAAGTTTGTAGAAATTTTGGTGGTGCCCAGAACCTGCCCCCCCAACTCTACCCCCCCAAATCCACCTCCACCTGCCTAAGGATCTGGGTGGGGTTTCAGGGGGGAGGTCTGGGGTGCAGGTCCTGGGCTGGGGATTAGGGTGCAGGAGGGGTGCAGGCTTTGGGAAGGAGTTTGGGTGCTGGGTGCAGACTCCGGGCTGGGGCATGGGGTGGTTGTGCAGGAGGGGATGAGGGCTGCAGGCTTTGGGATGGAGTTTGGGTGCAGGCTCTGGGCTGGTGGTGGGGGTGTAGGAAGGGGTGAAGGGCGCAGGCTGTGGGCTGGTGGGGGGGTGTAGGAAGGGGTGAGGGGTGCAAGCTCTGGGAGGGAGTTTGGGTGCTGGGTGCAGGCTCTGGGCTAGGGCAGGGGGTGGGTGTGCAGGAGGGGGTGAGAGGTGCAGGCTTTGGGACGGAGTTTGGGTGCAGGCTCGGCTGGGGGTGGGGGTGTAGGAAGGGGGAGGTGGTGCACGCTGGGGCAGAGATCAGGCTGGGTCAGGGGAATGAGAGTTGGGACTGAGAATGAGGGAGTTCAGATGCGCGGAGGGGCTCAGAGCTGGTACAGAAGGCCAGGGTGCGGGGGGGATTGCTCTGGCTGGGCAGCAGGATTAGGGTACAGGGGGAATGAGGGCCTGGCTAGGGATAAGAATTAGGGTGGCAGGGGTGAGGGCTCTGGATGAGATAAGGAGTTAGGGTGAGAAGGAGAGGCTCTGGCCTGGGGCAGAGGATTAGGTGCAGGGGGATGAGGGCTACGGCGGGGATGAGGATTAAGAGTGCGCGGAGGATAGGGCTTCGGCTGAGATAGGATTGGGTGCAGAGGGGTGAGGCTCTGGCTGGAATAAAGGATAGGGTCAGAGGTGAGGGCTCTGGCTGGGGCTGAGGATTAGGTGCAGGGGATGAGGGCTCTGGCTGGGGATGAGGATCAGGGGTACAGGGGGATAAGGCTCTGGCTGGGATGACAGCGGTTGCGGAGGATGACGGGCTTTGGCTGGGCAGAGCGTCAGGATCGTGGGATGATGGCTTGTTCTGAGGAGAGGATTAGGGTGCAGAGGGATAGGCTCTGGCTGGGGCAGAGGATCAGGGTGCAGGGGGATGAGGGCTCTGGCTGGGGCTGAGGATTCGGGTGCAGGGGGATGAGGGCTCTGGCTGGGGCTGAGGATTCGGGTGCAGGGGGATGAGGGCTCTGGCTGGGGCTGAGGATTCGGGTGCAGGGGATGAGGGCTCTGGCTGGGGATGAGGATTAGGGTGAAGAGGGATGAGTGCTCTGGCTGGGGATGAGGATTAGGGCGCAGGAGGATGAGGGCTCTAGCTGGGACAGAGGCTCAGGGTGCGGCGGGATGACGGCTCTGGCTGGGGCAGAGGATTAGGGTGCAGGGGGATGAGGGCTCTGGATGGGGATGAGGATTAGGGTGCAGGGGGATGAGGGTTGAGGATGAGGGTTTGGGGTGTTGGAGAGGCTCAGGGCTAGAGCAGAAGAGCAGGGTAAGGGCAGCCAGCCTTGCCATTAGCAGATAGAAGGCGCTAGGACCCTGAGGCGGCAGACAGCAGTTCTGCCGGAGCCAATCTGCGAGCAGACAAGGAAGCGGTGGAGGGGGGATGCAGGGGGAGGTGTGGAAGGCGGAGGCCGGGACCCGCTCCAGGCAGGGACGCGGCGGGGCGGGGCAGGGGGGGAGACCCGCGGGGGCCGGGGCCCGATCCAGGCAGGGCCGGGGAAGAGACCCAGCTCCAAATATTGCTGGAGCAGGGCACCCAGCCCTGAATATTCCTGGAGCCCGGGCACCTCAAGCCCATATAACTCGCTGCCTATGGCCTAGCTCATAGGATGATGGCATGTGCATCTGAAACGCCGCACTGAAAGTTACTCTGACTTGTTGTTCCAAACACCGGTTATTTACAGAGTTTATTTGGGTTATTGACATCTATTCATATGAAACAGTGATAAAGATTAAAAAACAAATTACAATTAGTGTTGCTTCAGCAGGCAGAAACACAAAGGCTTAACAGCAAAGTCTGACTGTTGCTAATTAACAATGGCTTCTGAACTTTTTTCATTGTGACGCATTAAGAAGCTGCTGATGCCTCACTGAAATTTTGAAAAACATTCTACTTGTAAACAGCTAGGAATGAAGCCAACTCTAGAGAGTTTATAGTTTCCAAAACCTTAATAACAATTTCCTTTGACAGAGCTCCCATCTGAGTAAAAACTGAATAAAGAATTCAGGATTGTCAAATGCAAATAAGTTTATTTTATATACATATCTACCCACCGATTATCACTGCTAGGAGTATTACTAAATATAACTACAATGGATAGATTAGATGTGGTAGTATCCCCAGCAATGATTATACAGCCTGAGACTATATTATCTTTTCCATTAAGCTTCTACCTGGGTGTCCCAAAGACAGCTGTGGCCAGGGAGCTATGGGAGTCATGAAGGGTCAGAGCAGATGGCCTTTGCCTCCCAGAGATCCAGGGCCATCCTTAGCCATAGGCAGAATAGGCAGCAGCCTAGGGCACCACTAGGTCTGGGGGCACCGCTCTGCCGGGAGCCCAGACAATGGGAAGCAGGTGGAGCATGTAAGAGCAGGGCTGCGTAGGTTCCTAGCAAGAGCAGAATTCTGCACGTCTGAGGGAGTGGATATCGCTGCTGGGCTCTGAAAGGAAGGAAGGATAGGGGTTGGGGAGGAGCCTCACCTAGTGAGTATGACTCTTTCCCCCCGGCTGAGTGAGGTGAGGCAGGCTTCTGCGCTTCTGGAACCAGTTATCTTTGTTGTCCCATAACATCCATGCTTCTCCCCCGTGCCCATGGACACCCCTCCTTTCTCCCTCCCCCCAGGAGCATCCCTCTCTCTCTACTCCTCCCCTCATCAGGGCCTGGGTTGGGTGAGGTGCTGGGAGTCCAGTGGTGGGGAGGAGGCTGTGCTACCGCTGCCTGCTGAGGAATGAAAGGGAAGTAGACCACTTCCATGGCAGCGAGCCAGATTGGAATGTCACAGAGCTGGTTGGGGTTATAGCAGATATAGTGTGTGAAAAATAGGGACAAGGGGTTGGTAGGGGTGAGCAGATATCCCTATTTTTGAGGACATGTCCCAAATTTTAGGATCCTTTACCTCCACTCCCACCCCTGTCCTGATTTTTCCAAGCTTGCTGTCTGGTCACTTCTAGTGGCGGTAATTGGTGCCTATTAAGGACAAAGCCCAAATATTGGACTGGCCCTATAAATCAGGACATCTGGATCTGGTCACCCTAGCTGGCGAGACCTCTCCCCAGGCTGGCGCTGCCAGCGATCATTCTCATCCGGGGGGAGCTGCACAGGCAGGATGAGCTGCGGTGGCTCCTTGGGATGACCTGTCTGAGTCAGGATGTGTGCATAACTTCACCTGGTCCCGTGAAGGCTAGTGGTTGGGTGCCCATTGGCGTGTGATTGGAACCTGGAGGCCTTGTGCTTTTGCTGCTGTCCACTCGCTGCCACCCAAGAGATGGATTTGTGGGGGTAATATATCTCAGCTGTTTGAGACGGAGGTTGGGGTTGAGCCTGAGGCATGGTAAGCAGTACTTGTTGCCATTTAGTATTTCTTTTAACAACTTGCAAAAATCTAGGTAACAAATTCCCTGAATTCATCAATAGTAAAATCAATCTTAGGCCAAAACCAGAAATAGTTGCTAATTGAGTGATAGGTCTGGTGAGGCAGGAGCAGGCCAGTTCATCAGAGAAAAAAAATGTGATTGGAGCTCCTATAGCTCGTACTCCTGAATAAAAGCCTCCAACCACCCGTAAATGGCTCATCCCTGACTGGTATAAAGGCCAGGTCCATGCTCAACCATGTTAGCCCTGCTAAGCCGGCAAATGAAGATATGATCACATAAGCTGGCATTGACCTCGCCTATGGATGCTTTGACAGCATTCAGATCACCAAGCGGCAACTATGGCACACGTTGCCAAAGTGGGCAGAGTGAGACCTGATTTGTTGATAGGTTCTGTCCAGCAGGCAGGCTTGAGAAGGCGTCAGCTCTCCATTCACTGCTCTGGCTTGGACGCCGGCTGTCACTGACACACTATTGCAGCTGGGATACACAAGCCGCCTCGCAGCCCGACCATCAGCACCCTTGCTGCTTCGCGCTTCGTGCACCCCAACGGAAGACCCCAGGCATGGCAGCAGGCTGAGCAGGGCAGTGTGAAGCCAAGTCACTCTGCTGTGTCATACCTGGTCTCACCGGTCCATCACTTTCAGTGCCTACATGGCTCAGCGGGTCTATCTGACTGTATCTCTACTGAGTGGGTTATGGTGCATTGTGCGGGCTGAGCTAACGGATAGGCCACCGGATGGCTCGGGGGATTTGAGTGGCTCATGTCTGTGCCTCAGGTCTGGCTCTAATGTCAAGAAAGGTGCAGCAGTCCTAGCTATATCAACCTAGTGACTTATACCGGGCGGTTCTGGCCTTACCGCCCAACTTGCAGTTCTCAGAGCTATCCTGCCGCTCGGCCCCACTCTTCGCGTTTCCTCTGCCTGGTCACTGACAGAATCCCAGGCTGGTAGCGGCTGAGGTGGGGTTGTGCCGATCCTGGCTGGCAGGAGTTGGTGTCAGAACCCCAGACCAGCAGAGGCTGAGCATGCCTGGGATCCTTGTCTAGGGAGTCCAGCCACCCAGGGCGGCCATACCGTTTTACGCAGCCTAGGCATCGCCTAGGCACCAGGATATTCGGGTTAGTAATGGTGCATTTTGCCGGGGGCGGCAGGCAACTCGAGTTGAACCTGCCGCAGATGTCTGTGGAGGGTCCGTTGGCCGTGGGTCGGTTACCGTGAGCTGCCACAGTCATGCCTGTGGGACAGTCGTGTCTGGTCGCACGGCTCTGGCTGGGCTGCCCGAGGCATGACTGCGGCAGATCCACCGAGCCGCAAATCAGCCGGGGGTGTGAAATGGCCGCTGCATCGGAGGGGCGCAGAAAAACCTAGCGCTGGTCCGCAGCCACCAGCCCCACTCAAGCCTGCCTGCGGTCTGGGGGTTTTATTTACTCAGCTGGCAGTGGCCTAGCAGACCGGTGGCCAGGACTTTGCCACTCGTTATTCTACTGAGTGGTACATTCTAATTCTATTCACTTCTAATTCTACTTACTACATTCACTTCTACCATTCTATGAGTGTACATTCTAATGAGTGTACATGCCACTCGTATTCTACTGACAATTCCCGTAAACAAGTAGCAATCCAGAGACAGGAGTTTCTCAAACTAAAAGCTCATAAAACTATCTCCGCCTTACAATGAGTCAGGAACGCTTACTTGGTCTTGCTATTCTGCAACTTGAACAGGACTGACTTTTGTCCATACGATGATATTATTGCTGATTTTGCAGCCAAAAAAGCCAGAAGATTGCTTTTCAATTAAAAACAAATCTTTGTTTCAATACCTCTTCATATTAAATTTCCAATAAAAATTTTGACAAATTAAAAAAATGATATTATTTGCATCATCTGTCAAACAAGAATTTTTTCTATAGTGCGACTTTTTTAGTGCTGTCCATCAGCATTACAGTGTGCTTAATTAAGTTAAACTGGTTTTAATAACGTGAATGTGGCAAGTTTTCCAGTACTGTATGCTTATATTTGTGTTCCTTAGAGCAGATCAGGCACAGGGGCACCAGTTTAATAATCTTGCCTAGGGCACCATAAATCCTAAGGACGGCCCTGCAGAGATCCCCCAAGACCCATATAACTTTCCAAAGATCTGCCAGGTTTTGGGGTTAAGCCCATGAAAACAGGCCTTCAGTGGGATTTAAGTGGTGCTTGGGCCTTCTGCAGGGAATCTTTATGCCAGGTTCTGATGGCAAAATTTAATAAGGTTAGAGAAAGTAATGAAGAGAGTTTACATGGCCCAGTTACCCTTTGCATTGTACTTATGCCAGGTAAGCAATAGCACACAACAGACAATGCATTGTAATCTGATCATGGCCCACATGTGAATTTACTATGAACCAGCTCAATAGCTAATTATACCTTTCTCTTTGACCCTGATGGGCAATATCTATCTCCAGTAATATACTGGCTGGTATACTTTTCTATTACAATTTGACAGATCATAACCTGTAGTTAGTTCCACTGAGCCAACAAATAACCAATATATGCTGTATATAATGACACAATTTGTCTTATACAAGAAAATGTGATGACAAGCAGGAAGACTTATTTTCACACATTACACTGCAATAATTCTTTTAAAGCCCTAAGGTGAAAAACTAACAAATGCACTAAAACTGAACTTGGGATGTCTGCAGATTGCAGTACAATATTAATTGAGGTCCTTATGCAAATTCATTTACAGCCGGACTGACTCATCACAAGAGGCACCCCTGTTCCTTTTTAAACAATTAAAAGACAGTCCATTTCTGGAGCAAAAGTACACGCAGGAACATTGATGACTTGCCCCAAAACAACACACCACTCAATCTTACAACATTAAAATTTATAACAGCTCAAGAGTCTTCCACTCAAAAATCTTTAAAAGACATCAGCATTCTATTACAAGCCAGCAAAGTGTAAATCAGATCTGACCGTCAACTTTATGGCTCGAAGGTACCTGGAGAGCAGAACCCACAGATAACAGAGTTGAGAATAGAAATAAAAAAAGCCACTGTCAGTAGGAAAACAAAAGGAAAGCCTGTTGGTACTTGCATAAAAGTAATAAGGCAGTAACTAGCAGTCTCCTGTGGCTGAAGGCACACATCCACAAGTGGTCAATGCAGTCGGCAGTATAGAGGTACTCAGATTCCTCGCTGATCAGTAGTGAAAGTAGGATGGTACTCTCCAGTATGCAGTACCGGCAAGTGATTTTTAGGGGGTACTGGAAAGACTTGTGGCTTGCCACCACCCACGCACCCACACCCCAGGGTGCGGTGGGGTGGGGCTGCGCTCTGGAGCTTAAAGGAGCAGAACACGGCTAGGGAGAGCATTCGTTCTTTATACGGCTTTAACAGCACAATGCATATGCTAACAAACTTAAACAAAGGAGTCCTCAAGAGGGAAAAGGTGGGTTTGGGGGACAGAAGGCGTTTAAACATGTTTTTGATTCAGTTTCTCCCCATTGGTCTGAATTATCCAAGACATTCATACTGCATCACATCAAGTCCAAATCATCAGAGGAATGCCTCTGCTTCAACCGACCAGAGGATGTTTGGGTTCTGATGTCAGCCCAGTTCTGCAGCCTGACAGGAATCAGATGTTGTCCCCAGAGTACACAGAATTCTTCTTTGCAGCCAAACTAGTCTAACGTGCACTTTGCTAACTGGAACTGGAGCAGCAAAACAAAGAAAACAAATGCCTCATTTTCCAGCTTTGTGGGTGAGAGAACTATAAGTGAAGATTATAATGCCGGACACGACCTTAAACCAGCTGCCTCAGGAATCTGCCAGGAACTTTGCTGAAAATATGTTCCTCATCTTAGCAATGGAGCTAAGACCTATCACACATCTGCCCACCTTTATTCAAATGACCTTCCTTCTGATTTGACAGCTCAAGCATTGTCAGTTTCATCTAGAACAATTTACAAACTTGGAACTTAATCCTGTAAACCATTAATCATTTGATCAATCCCATTGAAGACAATGGGACTATTTGCATGTCTACGGACCATTTTTGTGGTAAGAGTTTCGGGAGTCTATTCTGTTCCTGTAAAGGAAGTTGAATCTCCCATTCAAATGCAATGTTTGGGTATGATACCATAATGCAGTTTAGGATACAGTTCTACTTAAAATTTATCTTTTAATAAATCATACATATGCTGAAATGGCTCCTCACCCAACTCCCAAATTCCATATAAACAGACTGAAATACTTCATATTTTGAGGGAAAGTGAGTAGTTAAGCTTGTTGATGTTTGTATATACAAACACCCATTTCATCACTGTACTGGAAAATATAGCTGAATTTAATCTATGGACTCAGCCCTCCAGCCAAGTCACACCCACAGTCTGTATGTGAAACAAAACAGACCTCTTCCAGACTATACCCCTCCACTGGCAATATCACTGTAGCCCTCCCCAGGCTCAGTCTTTAAATAGTGCTGGCCGTGGCATGGAGCCATACCCTCAGGGCTTCTTCACCTTTTCTGGGCTTTTCTGGCCAAATGTTTCCAGTTCAGTTCTATATCCCAGTTCAATATTCAGGCCACTTCCCCAGTAGCTAATGGGGGGAGGACATGGGCCCACACTACTCCAGGTTCCAGCCCAAGGACCCTACAGATAGCAGTCACCCATTGTGTCCCTTTCACTATATAGTGTTTCTGTTGGTTGGGCCGCTTTCCCATGGTCCCAGCACCTTTTCAAAACCTATACCCTTACCATAGGGCTGAGTACCATGTACTCAGTCTCAGGAGCCAGCTAAGAGCTCCTTCTTGCTCCCCCAGTCCTTGCCAGCAACTGCTCTGTCTGAGGTCCTGCTAGTCCTTCAGCCAGCCAGGAGCACCACTTTCACTCCTTTGGCTCCAGGCAGCAACTGACTATCCTCAGGTAATACAGCTCCTTGTATATGGCCTTCTGGGCCCTGACTGACTGCTCCTTGCAGCCTCTCTCCAATTGGTTGCTTCCCACATAGCCTCTCTAGGCCATTTGGAGAACTCAACTCCTCTGCTCCTTTCTGGGATGGGTTGTGGTAGGACAACAAGGCCTCCAGTAGGGAGCCTCAAGGAATGGAACACCCCATCACATATGGTCATTCGGAAAATCAATATAAGCAAGTTAATTAATAAATGCCCTCTTTCTTTCTGCTTGTTGTAATGTCATGTTGACTGACAGTATTATGGTACCTAATAGAAAACAGTAATTTGCAATTCCTTCTTCTGCAGTGGTTGCAAAGACTGACAAAATTATTTATATGGACTTCTTACATTTTCACTTTATTTTTAAAATAGTTGTGATTTTACCTTGCAGAGATCTGAGCACTAACCCACACAAGTCCACCATGTGATGGGAGGAGAATCCTGTCCCATTCAGATGACAGCTAATATTGTCTTTCCAGTCTACTTTTTGAATGGTAATAAATCCTAAGATTCTTGCTGGGTCAGTCATAAGTGGAACCAAGGGAATAAAATCCACATTCCAGATGCAAGCCATCAAGGGGTAAAGGAATTATTATGAAGCTGTAGACTAGCAAGGCAAGAAATGACTGTACAGCTTGCCACTTAGGGCTTAGGGCACTCTGTCTTACCTAGGGGTGCGGTAGATGCGCTCACGTATCAGAGGGGTAGCCATGTTAGTCTGGATCTGTAAAAAGTGACAAAGAGTCTGTGGCACCTTATAGACTAACAGATGTCTTGGAGCATAAGCTTTCGTGGGTGAATACCCACTTCGTCAGACGCATGTCAGATGTAGATGCTTGTAGATGCTCTGTAACTTAAAGTCTTTATATCAAAATTGGGTGTCTTTTTAAAACTATATGGTCTAGCTCAAGATATGGGCTTGAAGCAGGAAGCCATTAGTGAAACTAGTGCCAAGGGAACTACTTGTATTTTAGCAGCTTTATCATTTTGTTAGCTTGCACTGAATGGTGAACTTTCCAAGTCAAAGGACGGCTGCGACACTTATTATACTGCTGTGAAGCTAATTTAACAGGAATAAGTCTGAAATGACTCTTTGATTAGAGTTTTTCTATAACAATCATGCTTTTTTTGGGGGGGGGTTATTTAGTTACTCTTATTAATTTGAATTCTGTGTTATGTGAATTAAAACCCTGTACTCCTTTTATTATCACTAACTCTGGGATTTATGGTTTAATCACAGTAGTTTCATGGAAGATGCGTCATATGCTTCCAATAAGGATTTTCAAGTACAAAATTAATCTTCTAGTCTTTTCTCTTGAGTTTAACTCATCTTTCCAGAGATTGGAGTGGATACCATCAAAAAGGACATATGTGCATATAGGTGTAAGATTACTGCATGCCAATCTGGTGGAAACTTCTATTAAGATATTGAACTAAAACCAATGATTGAATAATATTTGAATTTAATGGGAAACTAAAAAAAAAATTGAAGCCCTGATTTAAAACTAGTGTGCTAATGGGTTTTTGAAGTACTGATCATATGGTTATGGGGTGTTATTATAAGCATATATTAAAACCTGTTGAGAAATTCATATATGTAATGAAATGCACATCACATATAGTAAAATGATTGCACGGGATTGCATATCAATAGCCTGATTTGCCACTATCCTGAGCCTCATATATTCATTTACACCTTTGCAAAGTGGATGTAAAACACTACTGTGATGGTCTTCGCTTCTGGGAAGCATTGCCTAGTGGTCAGGGGCATAGTCTCTTGACCTGCAGACAGGGCCAGATTATAACATTCTGAGGGCCTAAACTATGTCAAGTGTAAGAGGCCCCATACCATAAAAAACATTAATTTATTATTTTCACAGAAAGGACATTGAATATACAAACACAAAAGCTTTGCATATATACAAAGGCAAAGGTGTAAAAATAGAATAATTTAACTAAAACACGTCTTGCAATATGCCTATTTGCATTATGAAATAGTTTCAAATTAACATATTTTCATCTATGATTTCTTAATTAATAGATATGAAAACGTTATATCTACTGCAACACAAAAGCAGTTACAGTTACTTAATGGAAGCAGTACAACCTGCAGTATGTCTGTTTGCACATCACATTAATTTTAATATTGAAATTTAAAACATTTTCTTTTGTGATTTTTGGAGAGCAGTCATTGATGTGCTCAAATGATAAGCTACAGTGTTCATCACTTTGGATGCACAGAATGCTTAGGGCAGATAGCTTTTCTTGCAGCATTTTCTAGGCAGACATCTCTCTTTGTGTTCACTTCTGTATCATGTGTGCACCCCAGAACCACAAATTAATCTCAAGTAAACACCTCGGACACACATAGTGACAACAAGGCATATGCGTGAAAGAAAGGAATTTACCAGAAAAAAGATTAGTAATCTCTAGGCAGGCAATGAGAAAGTGAGGAAAAAAAGCCTATACTCAAGCAAATATATGAATATTATAGGCTTTAATAGCCTATAAATCACATATGCACATAGTTTGAAATTACTTGCTCACCAAGTACTCAGAATATTTTGATATATATGTATATCTTCCTTCACTTCTCTCAAAACCCTCTATTTATCCTTTCGTCAGCACTCTCTGATATTTACCATGAAGGTTCCCGAAACTGATGGAGGAAAGCCAACACAGATTTATCCTTCTCAAGATCCATTCAACCCAAGTCCATAAGACGATCACCTGCAAACTCAGTCATGTGAAGCATGGATATCTCATGAAGCAGAAAGCGGCGTGTGCACTAAAATACAGAATTGTACGTATGTACGGATCAAAAGAAGAAAGAACACACTAACACTTAAGAAAACGAATAAAAACAGGAGCAAAGGCACTGTACACTGAGCATGCTGGATTGTAAACAAAGGATAGTGGCCTTCCTGCTGTTACATGACGTCACCCTTAGGACGAATTCCATACGAGTATGAGCTTGGCAGGATTCCTTCACAACACCGTCATCTCTGACCTCACATTTTTCCCCGATTTTATCAGCAGTGAGATTATTTATTTAAATCTAAGTTATAAAGGCACAGTCAGAATTTTACCAGTAGCAGCTGGCCAACAAAACGCTGCCTTAGGAGACCAATAGCAGACTAATTCATAGAAATACTAATTTTACAAGTGCAATTATCATTTTTTTTCTCAGCCCTGGCCTCCCATCTGTCCATAATGAACAATTAATGAAGGGTAAGAACAGGGTAAGGGTATTTGTGTAGCCCAGATGTGTATATTTGTCATATTTGAATGAAAATGTCTATATTTAGAGAGAATCTTCTTTTTCCCAGATCACCTTTATTTATCAACCGATTTTGATAAAATTTGAAATGGAGTCTGTTTTTTTTCTTTTTTAGATGACCCTCATATTGCAAGGCCCTTAGCTGTAGTTTAGTTTGTTTATACCTTAATCTGGCACTGGGGCCATAAACAACTTGGGCTCTAGCCTGTAACTGGTAGTAGTTATGAAGGCCGGGGCCCATTCAGAAGCACTAATTCCTCCTTTGTTTTTTAATTCCTTTGGGAGAATACTCTAGCAGACCAAACTGCAAGGAGGCATGGCCTCCCTCAGACATGGATGCAAAGGGATGGCCACACCAGTTTACAGCCCTCCAGCCAGGTTAGTTTAGGGTGATCAGACAGCAAGTGTGAAAAATCAGAAAGGAGGGGAGAGTGTAATAGGAGCCTATATAAGAAAAAGACCCAAAAATAAGGACTGTCCTTATAAAATTGGGACACCTGGTCATCCTAGGTTAGTTCCAAGTCTCAGAGATAGTCCATAAAAAACTAAACTGGGTTAGTATGTGAGAAATGAAATGCCTCCCTCTCCACGTATGACAGAAGCCGATCCTCCCTTTCCTCAGGGAGGGACCTTCAGTGGATTGGAGACATCCTGCCTTTTCTCAGCCCTTTCTTCAGGAGCTGCAAGGTAAAAGGCCTTTCTGTTCCCTGGTCTGCCTCCAAGTGAGCTCCCTTTTAACTCCTTCTCCAGCCTGTGTATCTCTTGCAAGTATGGCAGAGCAGGGCTGGCTGAGCCCAGAGCCCTTGTTGCCACATGTGGGGGTTTGTATCACAGCTACCAAGTCAGAACAGTAACATTTTATGCACACATTGTGCAGGCAAAATTAGGTGCAGAGCAACAGGGAATCGGGCTTTGAGTTTATTCTGGTTTTAGAGGCATTACTGTTAGACCTGTGCAAATAACTAAGAGCTCAGTAGACAAACAAACAACATACATTTGGGATCAACCTGAAACTAACTTTTTTGGCTAAACAAAAAAGAATCAAATATTTTTGTTTGGGTTGAACTGAACGTTTTGTTTAACCTGAAACAAAACATTTTGGTATGCAGGGTATTTTACCCTTTTTTTAAAAAATGGAAGCAAAATTTCAAACAAAAAATCATTTTGAACTGAAAAACTGAACTGTTTGGTTTAGACAGTGTCAAAACCAAGCAGAGTTTTTTTAAACTTCTTTTTTTTCTGTCAAAATAATTTGGTGAATTCAACGTGAATTTACAAAATGTTTTGGTCAACTTCAATATGCATTTTTGTGAAAAAAAAACATTTACCCAGCTGTAATTACCAATTATAATATACTCCCCATTTTAAGAAAACTCTCTCTCAAGCAAGTAGAATCTTTCCACATACAACAAATATTTTAGTGCAAACTCTGCATCATGTACTGTAAAGACAGTCATGTGACTTTTACCCATTCCCCCAAAAATTGCCAAGCAGTGACTTTCTGCTCAGCCTGCTCCAAACCTCTCCTGCTATATGGTGTTTAAATTCCCCAATGCTGAAGGTGAAAACATGACTTAAGCTCTGATTTTTATCTCTTACTTAATGCAGGCTATGGCCAGGAAACAGTTTTCAATGCTAAAATGTTCTCATCCCATGGACTTGAAGAAAAATGAAAAAAAATGAGTTTTCTCAGGCCTTTTCAATGTGTGTGTTTTATCCCCTGACTCGACTCAGATTATCCTTTTTGTTCCCTATTTTGAAACTGATTTTAAAAAAAAATCAATGGGTCCACCCCATATCACCCCAGTTCTAAGAGACTCAGCCCTCCAGCAGGACCCCAAATTGTCCACCCCTTCCAGGCTTGGCAACAAACAGAACAAAAGGGAAATTAACACAAAGGAATTGTCCCAAAGATGGATTAAGGTTCTCTACCTTCAGGATATGTCTATACTACCCGCCAGGTCCGCGGGCAGCAATCAATCCAGCAGGGATCAATTTATGACATCTAGCCTAGACGTGATAAATCAACCCCTGAGCCCTCTCCCGTTGACTCCTCTACTCCAGCGCCACGAGAGGCGCAGGCAGAGATGACGGGAGAGCAGCAGCAGTCGACTCACCACAGTGAAGACTCCACGGTAAGTCGATCTAAGTACGTTGATTATAACTTAGATCGATTCCCCCCTCTCAGAGGGTGCTCGTGGCCCTGAACTGAGTTCACAAATCAATACAGAGGAACAGTCCCCTCTCAATGTGAGTCAGCATTGGGCTGGCCTGCCCTCCCTTCAGGGAAGGACCATCAAAGCAGCCATATGAGTAGCCTCTGCCTTCAGTCAGTCCTCTTTGCAGCAGTTGAAGACCGACAGTCTGCTCTACCCGCCCCCATCCAGCCAACAACTGGGATGGGTTTCTTCCTCTTAAGCACCTCCCTCCAAGAGTGACATCTCTCACGGGTGTGACAAGGCAGGGCCACCTGAGCCCACATTAGCTCATTAACTCCACATTGCCCAGTGAGAGATTTGTATATCCCATCACAGCTCCATTTGACCGCAATGGCAGCCACAGAGCAGCAACACACCCATTTGAACCCATCCTGAGGATTTTAGCCCAAATCAATGGAGGAAAAATCCACTCCAATTTCCCCCAAAACTGCTCTCCGCTCAGCAGAAGGGATGGCAATATGTTCCGTTTTGATAGAGAAAAGAGAATAATCTGAAGTAAGTTATTGGAAGTATTCCTAATCAGTTCACTTTATTTAGGACCCAAGATCTACAATCTGAGGACACCTTGCCAATAGTACATTTGAAACACAGCCTTTATAAGAATCCCATAGTACTGATTAAAGTTTGTGCAAAGAAAGGAAGTTTTGAGTAATTTAAGGAAAATTAGCCATATAAGCCATAGAGATTACAGCAATATGTTGCTGTTTCCTTGTGTACTTTAAATATTCTTTGTGAAACAAGAATCTACCGGGCAGAATAATATAATATATACCAATGAAGGTGCCAACCCATCAGCAATTAATGGTTATTTTTAATAGTCATTATGCCTTTTCTGCAACAATAAAACCTTTTGAATATTATGTCTCACAGCAGATTGCAGTGCATCTCATCTGTAAATTCCCCAAAGTGTCAGTTTGAATCTGTGCATGGTATTGCAATTATAATGAGGAATAGTCTGAATTTATAAGCATCTACCTTCAACCATCTGGACTGGCTCCTTTATTAAATTTGTTTCTGTGCTTATATAGTCTCATGGTAATTAATTTAAGATATAAAAGAAATTTATCGCTGTGTGCAGAAGCCTGTCATTCTTCCATTTAATGGCAGTGTGAAAAATTAAGGACTAAGCAGGACATATCATTACCAGACACACTGCTGCAGATAGATGCCAAATCTTTTACCTAGAAGAACTGCCACTGTGAGAAACTCCTGATGCCTGATACACAGAAAAGAGACATAATATAATTTATCCTTGTTAGCAAGGAGCTTTGAATCAGATCTCAGCACCAAGTGAGGTCATTCAGAAACTAGCAATACTGCCATATTGTGAGGATTATGATTTGTGGGCATAATGTGGGAACATTGGACATGCCGTAATGGAATAGACAAGTGGTTCATATTTTCAGATGAAGCTGATGTCATTAGGTGAAACTCACCCCGGTGTAGAGGCCCGATACCAGGTCTATGCAGCACTGATTCCCACTTAACTCCACAAAGTAGAGCTTGCATTAATATTAGATATTTGTATACTGTAGTGACTAGAGGCCCCAAATAAGCTCCAGGGCCCCATTATGCTCGGCACTGTGCATACAAACAGAAAGATGGTCCCTGCTGCAAAGATCTTACAGAGCCTGAATAAGGAAGAATTAAGCAGTGTATAGGCTCGGGCAGGTCTTCTGCCTAAGAGTGAATTGTATCTATCCAAAAAAAGGTGTAAAACCCCACAAAATGCATGGAATTACTCAATAGTACACACTGTCTGTGTGGAGCAGGTTTCTTTTATAATCCTGGCTAGTGATTTCTGAAGTATTAATAGCTTTGGTAATTTTAGTCATTTGCATTAGTTTGTCTTTGCATTCATGCCTACAAGAGTCTAAATAAATTTCACTAAACTCCTTCTTCTACATACCAGAGTTGATCCATCTAGCTGTAAGGAATACTATTCACTTTGAATGTAGCCCCTACTGTGGTTAGTGAATCCTTCCTGAACCCATACCAGATTAAGTGAATGTAAGTGCTCACCAAGTAGGCTGGGTGAATAGTTTTCAGACTATGTTTTGTTCTCTATTCCTTGTTTGGATTGTAGGCTTAGTCAGTTGAGTCGAAGGTATTGTTTCTGCTTCTTAATCCTATCTGAAACATCTTAAACCGGAGAATAACAAAGAGCAAATACTGAATAATGCCATTTCCATTACACATTTTCAGACAATTATTGGGTTAAAATTAAGGAAATTTACTAGTTTTGCATGAGTTTTCATGAATAATTTGCAATTGTCTAAATATTTTTAACTAACCTTTTCCCTAGATTACAGTAAAATGAACTGGGGACTTCTAGGTCACAAAAATGTTGATGTTGGCCAGCTGTATTAGATGGCCAGGACTAGATCTTCAGCTAATGTAAACCAACATACTGTAAAAGTTTTGTTATCCGGCATGTTGGGGAAATAGGGGTTGCCGGTTAGTCAAAAATTCCAGTTAACTAAGAGTTGTACTCACTAACGGAGGAAGTTTGGCTGCAGGAGGGGGCTCAGGGCTGAGGTTTTGGGTGTGGGAGGGGTCTTGGGGCAAGAGGTTGGGGTGCGGAAGGGGTTTCGGGGTGCCAGATCTGGGCAGCACTCACCTCAGGCGACTCCCCGTAAACAGCGACATGTCTCTGCTGCTCCTAGGTGGAGGAGCGGCCAGGCGGCTCTGTGCGCTGCCTCCGCCCACAGGCGCTGGCCCCTCAGCTCCCATTGGCTGCAGTTCCTGACCAATGGGATCCGCAGAGCTGGAGATCAGGACAGGGCAGGACCAGCGCACGGAGCCCCCATGGCTGTTCCTCTGCCTAGGAGTAGCAGGGACATGTCATTGCTTCCGGGTACCCATGCAGACTCAGGTAGAGAGCCTGCCAGCCCCGTACCAACCGGACTTTTAATGGATATCAGAAATGCTGATTTCTAGAGCTTTCTGGTTGGTCAAGGGTCAGATAACACAGCTGTTACTGTAGTACCCTTGAAGCCTCTGGAGCAATGCTGATTTATGGGAACTGAGTATGGCCTCCACTGCATATGAAGAGTAGACAAGATAAAATCCAGATTGTTTCTTGTTGGAAAAACTCACTTATCAAGCTCAAGGGGGAGGGATAGCTCGGTGGTTTGAGCATCGTCCTCTTAAAACCTGTGCTGTGAGTTTAATCTTTGAGGGGGCCATTTAGGGATCTGGGGCAAAAACCTGTCTGGGCATTGGTCCTGCTTTGAGCAGGAGGTTGGACTAGATGACCTCCTGAGGTCCCTTCCAGCCGTGATATTAAGTTATTTCCCTTTGAGGTTCAGATGAAGGCTGGCTCTGGCATGTTTGTCCTGACTGGAGGAATTTAGAAGCATTGCCCAATGCCTTCTCTAGTATACCTCCCACCCTTT
Organism: Chelonoidis abingdonii; assembly: GCF_003597395.2. Lineage (NCBI taxonomy): Eukaryota > Metazoa > Chordata > Testudines > Testudinidae > Chelonoidis > Chelonoidis abingdonii. The sequence goes on from NC_133783.1 coordinate 48,881,800, forward strand.
CTATACTGCCACTTCCTATAGTAGCTAGGTGTGATAATGAGGAGCAGCTTCCTCTGAAGACAGGATCAGTGCTGTGTACTGGATCAGTGAGCAGGGTGCCATGCCCACTCAGAACCAGTCCAATGAGCAAGAATGATGGTCAGCAGTAAAGTCTTACAAAGAGCAAACCCATTTCGGTCATGATTACATTAGCAAGTAACTAACCTTGCGTGAAAGCAGAACACATACTGTTGTGATATAAGGATGTGTGTCATCACACCAGAAATCCTGCTCTTTACAAGGGGAGCACCATCCTTCATAGGCATTTTCACTCCTCTGGAATATTGTTCAGCCGTGAGGGGCCCAATCCTGCAAACCTCTGAGCATTCTCATTCACAATTAACTTTTATGAGAGTTGAAAGCACTCAGTGCCTTCCAGAATCAAACCACAAAGTGTCCTACCACATCTCCACATTTTCAGGATAGTTCAGGTCATGTATTCTGCTATTAATTTTTTGTTTCATTCTTCTGTAGCGAAGAGTAGCTCACTGACGGCTGTTATCTGAGATCAGAAGGTACTGAGGGTACACAGCACCTCACAGGATCAGGCCCCTAATAGTTTCTTTTTAACGTATCTGCAAACACTATTTGTGAGAAGCTAATTTCACATAATAGAGTTTCTATTCAGTACTCTCTTTTCAGTAGAAGATTTGAAACTATAAGCACTATATAAAAACATTCATAAAAAAACTCTCAGATTTCAGCCGCTTTCAAAAAACACAAATACTTCTTTTGTTTATCCTGTGGCTGCCTCTTAGCTAGACCAAGACAGCAGCTGTAAGTAAAGTAATTATATTGACTCTTCATCACAATAGAGTGAAATGAAGATTTAAAAACATTCCCAGCAGAATACCTAGGCCAGAATTCTCCTGAAAACTTTGAGTTTGTTAACTTGCCAAGAGAGATCCTCCATTTGGTCTTTTTTTATGAGTGGTATAAAGCTGTAGAAGCATTCCTCTATGCCACAGGGTGCTAGCTGAAGTGTTGTTATAATAATATATAGAGATATGTCTATCTCACAGAGCTGGAAGGGACCTTGAAAGGTCATGGAGTCCAGTTCCTTACCTTAACTAGCAGGACCAAGTACTCAGTTGTTGTCTCTGGATCACTAGATGGCCCCCTCAAGGATTGAACTCACAACCCTGAGTTTAGCAGGCCCAAGCTCAGACGACTGAGCTATGCCTCCTGTCAGCTCTATCAGACAGATTTAATATCCATTCTTCTTTTTTAACTTTGTCAACAGCCAGTCTTTGCTGTTGGTCTAGGACCCTGGAAAAGAATTCATAGCCATCTGAAATCAGACTGTGCTTATTTAACACTATGAGAGACATCAGTATGCTGTGGAGCTTCTGGTTGCTCAGGTGAACTCTGTATGTCACATAGAGTTTATGTAGCTCACAAAATGTAGTGCATTATTATAACATTTCCATCAGACTGGATTGTATTGGAATTTCCATCAGACTGGAATGCACTCAAAAGTATACTCCAAGTAACCCACATTTGCTGAGGTTATATCTATACTGTAGTTGGGAGCATGCCACCCAGCACGGATAGACAGACTTATGCTAGCACTCTAAAAATAGCTGTGTGCACATTGGTAGCAACTCAGGCCAGCAGGCTCAGCTCAGGCCTGTCCTACCCCTGACTCCAAGCTCAGGTAGCTAGCCCAATCCTCCACCAGTGCTGTAACATACACAGTTATTTTTAGGGCAAGCCCCACTAGTGCCAGTCTGTTTACCTGCACTGGAAGGCTCGCTCCCAACTGTGGCGTAGAGCTAACGTGAGGCACAATCCTGCTTCCAGGAATGTCAGAGGCAAAACCCTTAACTTCAGTGGGCGCATGACTGAGGGTCTGTGTACACTGCAGACGTAGACATGGTTGAGCTAGTTTTTACCTAGCTAAGATACTAATAACGATGAAGCTGCAGCAGCAAGGTCTTCAGTCCCTGAATAAGTATCCAGCCTGCACTGCCACAACTTCACTGCTCTTGGTACCTGCACTAGCTATATCAAAGCTAGCTCCGGTATGTCTACATGCGCCCTAATCACGCCCCGCATCTGCAGTAAGGACCCACCCTGAGCCTTTAATGGCTGCTGTCTGTTTTACAAACAGAGGGGTCAGATTCCAAATTGAAACTGCAGGCTATTAAATCCATGGGAGAATAGAGCACTCATTGCTTTTCAAGATCAAGCCTTCTATGACCATGATTTTCATACCCAAAACATACAAAATGAGCCTATAAATCATAGTATATTTTTAACGTGAAGAAAAGGAAATGCAGGGTGAGATATTGTGCTATTTAAAATTAAAGACATTCCCATCCATCAGACTGACTTGCATAGACTGTTCATTAGATATTTTAAAAGTAACGAGTCATAACAATGTAAGGGAAAGGCTGCCCAAGCCAGCAATCAAGGAAGATGCAGCAAGAAATATCAAATCTGTAGAGTGGAGTGTGTCATCTCATGCTCTAGAAGATTTGTGTTGATTACAGCATATTTGATATTTGCCGGGAAAGTACCACATATTTTGAATATTTAATATTATAATCAACAGGGCCTGGGTTGGTTTGTGTGGGGATTTTATTTTGCTTTGCTTTTGTACAGTTGTAAATGAACATCATGGGCCTAAATGATATGAAGAGAGAGACAATGGATAATTATTTGACTCTTAGATTTAAGTGTTGTGTAATTGAGCTTTTCCCCATTAAACAAACCCCTGAAAGGAGAAATACAGTGGAAATGGGGGTGTAGCTCCATTAAAGATCATCAGGATCTTGTCCCTACATTTTGTTTTGATTGATTATTATTATTGTTTCAGGGTAGCAACTGTATGCCTTAGTCAGGAATTGGGGCCCAAGAGTTCTAGGCACTCTACATATGTATGACAAAAAGACAGGCCCATCCTCCAAGAAGCTTACTCTTCAAGTTCAACTTACTTTGAGCATATGCATGAAGTCTGTCTAAAAGTAAAATTGCCATCTTCTCATACAGTTGCATGGAAGATAAATCAACTGTCAACTAATTTCATTTTTTCCTATTGAAAATAAAATTACTCTGACTACAGCAGTAGCATCAGGATGAAATCCAGCCCCATACAGCGGGTCAATACAAGGACTATTCATCACTTAAGGCATATTTTGGTGAGCATTCATGTGAGTAAAATGTGACCCCTTAAATATCTGAAGAGAGCAACCAAAAGGTGGGGAGCAAGCATTTCTTTATGCCACCAGAGAGGCTCAAAGGGGCCATACCTCAGCTTCTGAATCTGCTCCATAATGATTACTTCCTTTTCCTTTCGCTTATACTTTCTGATCAGCTTAAGCTCACTCATCAGCAAAGGCAATCTATTTCTTTAGATGCTTGATAACATTTTCCACAAACTCTCAGATTTCTAAATTATCCTGCAATTTAGAATCTGATCTATTAGAGGAGAAATCCACATTTTTTTTATTGCTGCTGGCTAAGCAGCCTTCATTATGCTTTTTGGTTACTCATGGTGCTAATAATGTGGCATTGACATGTTTTAGATTTATTGGTTTGGGGAAATAATGCACTGTTCATTTAGGATCTGATCCAAAACCTAATGAAATCAGTGAGAGTTTTCCCATTGACTTCAGTGGGCTTTGGATCAGGCCCCTAAGCTAGTTGTTAGTACCAGTCAATGATGGATGGAACAGAAATTGTGAAATTAGTTAACCTTGCATTTTGCACATGTTTACCGATGCTTTGCTAGATGCCTCCAGCCAGGGGAGCTACAAGGAATGCAAGTATAAGTATGTTCTTACAACCCTTTCACGTAGTTTTAGTATACACTCCTGAGTACCAAGCCAGGTATCACAGCCGCATAAAAGGCAAGGATATTGCCCCATCTTTTTTTGGGACATCTATTGCTGCAGGTAGCAATGGAGCATCTCTGGTGCTTCGGTTCGGCAAATGCAAGCACCAGTGTTCTAGTTGCCCTCAGCCTGAGTATACACATAGCCAGAGATGACTCCCTCTGCTCCCTCCCATTTTGGGCACCCATGTAATCTGAACCTTAGTCTGATGATAGGGAATGCGTAGCTTTGATACCACTTTCCCACGAATGTGAAATACAAGGCACTTCCGTGAAGACAATGAGTAAAATTTGTGAAAATGAGAGGAGAATCAGGCTCAATATGTGTGTTTGCCACATCATAGAAAATAAAATAGAATTCAGAGTTTGAGTAGAAATACACTGTTTTTAAAAACACATAAATATAGTGATCTGCATGGAACTTGGAGGGAGGAACACAGAATGTGCGGGGGGGAGGGGAGTTTGGAGTCAGCTGTGTGTACATGGCTAAAATGCTAAACTGCAATAGCTCTGTAAATAGTTGCTTTAACAAAGAGACAGTTTAGTTTAGGAAGAGTGGAGTACTCCCGTGTGATCACTGAGCAGGCAGTACATGAAATAATAAGGACAAATTCTGTTCTTTATACATGTAACTAAAGAGGATGAAGATGTGCAAATGAGAGCAGACTGCTGTCCATTAACCTTACCGTATGGCAATTTGTGTACATTTTTGTGAATGAAACAGTCCAGTAGAATATAATTGAGAATAATAATCCTTCTCTAGATTTTTCAATCCCAGCTCTAGAATTCCATAGCACAGATATCATTCTCTTAAATTATCTATCTTTTACAATAATTTCCAGAGAACCTCATTTACTTTCTGTAGAACCTCATTTGTTTCATCCCTGTTCAAATCTAAAGACTCTTTTTCTAATAAGGAGAGTCTGAGGAACTCTCACTCATATTGATGACCACATGAAAGTGCTTACCATCAGTAGCTACACTTGTAGTGGCTACACCAAGCACAACAGAGTCCAGTCCCTAACTGAGGTTCTGGATGCTGTTGAAATACCAATATTAAATAATTTTCTCCAGCCATTCTGGGCCACATCTTGTAAAATGCTGGGTGCCATCAAGTCCCATTGACAACAGTGGGAGATGAGGTACTTAGCACCTTATAGGATTTGGTGATATAAAGACACCTTATGGAAAAGTCCCATTGCATTGAATAAGGATGAAACCAACAGGATTCTATAGAAATTACCCTGAAAACCTACAGAATTTGATAGAGAATGGTAATCTATTTTATTTTTAAAAAATCCTATAGATTTCTACAGCAGTGGCATAATTCTCTTTTTTTTAATGCTATGAGATAGTCCAAAATACTATAGAAATGTTACCACTTTCTATTAAAAGCTATCAGAGTTTTCCATAAGGGTAATTCTCCACAAGACTCTCTATAAAAATGTCTTTCTGCAAGTTTTCCTTTGGTTTTTAGCTTATGTATTTAGCAGGCAGCCCAAAAAGGAAACTATTTTCAGTACTATTGATAGTTCTAAGATGATTTATTTCCAAATCACCTGCAGTTTTTCCAAGATGTAGTTCTGCATTAGAAAGCTAAAATACAGCAGTTTCTCAATAGTGTTGTTGTGGGGGTGATGTAATCAAACAAACACTGAAAGTTATCTGTTGATAAAAAAAAAAAAAAAAAAGGAAAGCATGACATCAGGCCATCAGGTAGTCTATGAACACTCCCCACAGAAAATTGTATTACTTGTTTAGGTGCAAATGAACAGCTGTTTATTTCACTGAAAATCTAAACACGGTCTGCACCAGAAGACTGCAGCCCTACAAAATGAGAGGTGTATATAAAACATGTAAGAAAAGAAATCACTAGCAAAGTGGAGATAACAACAGGAGAACTTTAGGATAAGTTGAAAAAGCCCCACCCCCTCCACCCCCCAGCTTTATCGGCACTGCTCGGAAGAGGTTCAGCTTGCCATCTCTCCCGTCTATGTTCTCTTCACTCTATGAAGATTGAGTGGTCTCCTGTTCTCCTCACCCCTCATCTTACCCTGACACAGATAGTCTATTATGGATGGCAGCCCTCTTTGGGGCCTATATTTTCCAGCCTGCCTTGTCACAGGAGGGCCTATCAAGAGGACAGTCATACCAGACTACTCTTCCCAGCCTCTCTTGCTTAAGGAAGAGGCCATTTCCTCAACCATGCAAGAAGAGAGGAGTTCCAACACATGCTACTTCCAAAATGCTGGCCTTTGCTGCTAAAAGCAGGAACAGGATAGATTTCTATTCTACACACACTCTATTGCTTACCTGAGACCACTCCCAACTCCTCAGTGGCAATGCTTTCCTGTCACAGAGCAACTTCTTCTCATTGCTGTAATTGGAATTGAAATTGCTTCTGCCAGCCCTTGCCACCATGCTATCTTTGGCTCATATCCTCCAGCCCCCGGAAGAAATTCTCAGAAATTGCAATGAGAGTTTCAACTGAGACTAGATTGCACGCTTTGGGCCTAGAACAGGACAATAATATAACTTTATTTTGTATTGCATTAACAGAGCTAGATAAACAATATATAAAGTTGTAAAAAAAAATCAGGTTACTTCCTCCTCTAGCCTCCGCCAAAAAAAATAATCCTAGGAATAGCTTCCATCTTTGGTTATTTGAGGAAAGTCCTACAGAATTTAGGTGCCCATGGCAAGTGATCCTAAAATTCTTTTCTCATGTGGATCAGATGTTAAACAAACAAATTATTTCGGGCACCAGCTCCCCACCTATTCAAACTGTGCGGACCACTCGTTCTCCCATTCATGATCAATCTAACATTGCTGTGGCAACAACAGATGTTACTTACATGAAAAAGTGATAAGAGGAAAGTGCAGATGTAATTTTAGCTGTCTTTTAAGGTAATTTAGCAAATAGAACCAAGGAAGAGGAACCAGCATTCCATGAAGGTCAAGATGTGTTACTTCCGAGCCCGCTTTTCATCTACCATCACTACCTTGCTTATCTCACCTCTACTTTAGCTGTTACTTTACAGTATCTATCTGGTGACACCTTTGAAGACTCCTCCTTGAGCACCCACTCTCTATCCCTTGACCAAGTACATTTGTAGCTTCTTCTCAACTTGGTTCCACTAAATGTATCAAAGCAGGGCCAGCTCCAGGGTTTTTGCCACCCCAAGCAGCAAAACAAAAACAAAAAAAACCATGATAGCTATCTGCTCTACCAGCGCCGCTTCAGTGTTTGGCGTCAGTTCAGCGGGGGGTCCTTCCCTCCAAGAGGAACCGAGGGAACCGGCACTGAAAAGCCGGACTTGCCGCCCCTCTCCGTTGGCCGCCCCAAGTACCTGCTTGCTGGGCTGGTGCCTGCAGCCGGCCCTGTCTCAAAGACAGGCGTTCTCCCCTTTGACAAGAGGACTATCTTAAAAACACAAGTCCATCCTATTCCTCTCCTTGAATCCAGTCTCTCATTTGCCAGCATTGTCTATAACCATGGTGTCCTTCTTGAACCATAATTTCCTTTTCCTCACACATCTGTTGGCACATCTGCATTACCTCTGTACACCACTGCCTTGATGACACCAGTTTTGAACCCTCGTCCATATGAATCCTCGTTCCCCAGCTCTCCAGGTTTCAGTACATGCTGAATGATGCTGCTTGTCTCATTATACATACAAAAATCCACATCATCCCTTCCTCAAAATATTCTACTGACTCCTGAATTCAGTTCAGATCCAGTTCAAAATGACCATCCTTATTCAAAAATAAAATACTCCACCAGTAATAATATCCAGTTATCTCAGAGATTTTGTTGCTTTCCCCTCTTCTCCACTGACCTCATCTGTCTCTGCACACTACTTTTTCCTCCTCTGATTCTGCTATTTGGAACAGCCTTCTTGATCTCTCTGGCTCAGTCACTTTCCATCTATTTTTAAAATCTCTCCTGAAAGAACCTTCCCACCTTCCTTATGGCTCTTCATTTTGCTCTCCCTTCTGTTATGGCCATCTTTGCAACTCCACAAGGTGTTTTGGGATTTGGTGTGTATAAAATGTGTACAAAATAAAGCTTCATTGTACTTCTGTCATTTAGTAAAAGGGGCTGTGTTTGAATGAAAGGGCTCACTCGTCTCCTTATTATGACCTACTGCATGAAAAACATATTTCAAAATTAATATATGGACTTAATATAAATCTTATTCTGCTTTTATTGGTTTGATTTAATATCAGTGTAGACAGACTAAGCAGCACATGATTAGTTATGCAGGTTATATAATTCTACTTCCCCTTGAACTCAGAGACACAAGGAATTGCTGTCCGAAGAAAGGCTGATTTTTACTAAAATGTTCTTGGAAAAGACTATAATTTAGATGAAGACGACTACTCTTTAGTCTAACATAAATAAGTATTTGGGATTGACATAAAGATTACTCCAAAAAAAGAGGCCTGATTTTGCAGAATCCCCTGCTGTGTAGGTACTACAGGTACACATCAAAGTTGCATTTGAGAATCAATGTTCCTTCTCTCTGCTTATTCATCCCCTTTCGAACCTACACACCTTCTACGGTATACAACAGGAGCATCATGTTAAGCGGTGACCAATCCACCCCAGTGGATACTGCTTTCTAATCTATTAGGCACAGGGCAAGCTTCTTCAGCATTAGCTATGCTTCTCCTCCTCCTGTTCCAACACTTTCCCCTCCCTTAGATTAATTCACTCACTCTGGCACATACAGGGAAATGTTCATTCTTTGTTGTGGCTCAGCTGCCCTGTGTCTCTATTACAGTGCCCCAGGTTATTACAAAAGAACGTCCAACGCACTTGGATCTTTAGTTAGACTTCAGTGCAATGGAACAACTTGTGCTTAGCAAACCTTTGTAACGGTGCCAACATGGGAAAATTTAAACTGATTTGACTACTTGTCTAATGTGCACATCGGGAGCAATTTCTGTCATACGTTTGCCCACACAGGTTCAACTTTTCCAGCCACAGAGGAGACAGCCGCTCTTCACAAGCTTCAGTAAAGGAACCATCAAGTGTAAGTCAATTGTGCTACAGCAGTTCTACAAGTGTATGTTATGAAATCAGCCTGTTTCTATGCACCACATATGGATAGCCTCTGCCTCTTTTCTCTGCCATCATGTTGCTGACAACTACACTCAGATGAGCAGTGAGCTTTCTCTGATCACGGTATCAAGGAAAGTTGTGGCTAAGGGCAGATTGCTCATTAAGAGGGAGTCTTGTCTGCTGGGTAAAGTAAGGAGTCAGGTTTCCCTTTCTGGCTCAGTCACAGACTTGCTCTGTGACCTTACTTGAATCATTTAACAGCTCGGTGCCTCAGTTTCCCCTTCTGTAAATTATAAGATGCCTAAAAATAGCTAATTATACTTATCTACCTCACAGGACAGTTGTGAGAACTGATGAATGTTTGCAAAGCATGGACAGATCTTCACATGGAAGACACTGTATCAAGAAGAACCTGGGATGAGAGTAGGTTTGAACAATAACTCCAGCATGTATATAACAGGCTGTTGGGATGTCTACTAAAGAGCACCAATTAAGGGATACAATAAGTCCTCTGTCCTACTCCCCTTATTATTTTTAATTGTAATTCACAAAGAAAAGGCAGAAAAGAAGGTGCACTGATAAATGTTTTCTTTGCAAGCCCTGACAACACTAAGGAAATCTATCAGATTTCTCATAAGCACCATTACTTGCCAACTGTCCAACAAGCTAACTGCCTTCTTGTAATTCAGGTAGAATTGCAGAGCAGCTGGTAATTACCTAGAGTGTATATTTCTAATAGAAACATGCACACCAGGAAGGTATCAAACCATCATATTGATCTCAAAGTCCACCTGCTTTCCTCAGCTGAGTAGGGCAGAGGAGAGCAAAGGAATGGGAAAATTATAGATTCACAGACAGCAGAAGGAGCCAGTCTGACCTCCTGCACGTTGCAAGCCACAAACCTTCCCCCTCCTGTAATAGACCCATAACCTCTGGCTGAGTTCTGAAGCCCTCAGGTCATGATTTAAAGACTTCAAGTTACAGAGAATCCACCATTTACTCTAAACCGTCATTTACAGTTTAAACCAGCAACTGACCCATGCCCCATCCTGTAGAGAAAGCAAAAAAAAAAACAAAAAAAACACCAGAGTCTCTGCTAACCTGACCTATGGGGAAATTTCTTCTTGACCCAAAATATGACGGTCAGTGGAACCCTGAGATGTTGGAAAGACCCACCAGCCAGACACTTGGAAAAGAGTTCAGTATGGTAACTCTGAGCCCTACCCATCTAGTGCCCTATCTCTGGCTGTTAGGGATTTTTGCTACTAGCAGCCGCAGATGGGCCACGTGCCATTGTAGGCAATCTCATCATACCATCTCCTCCATAAACTTACCAAGCTCAGTCTTGAAGTCAATTACAGGTTTTTTGCCCTCACTGTTCCCATTGGAAGGCTATTCCAGAATTTTACTCCTCTTATGGTTAGAAATCTTTGTCTAATTTTAAGCCTAAACTTGTTGGCCAGTCTATATCCATGTGTTCTTGTGTCAACAATGGCACATACCTTAAATAACTCCTCTCCCTCCATGGCATTTATCCCTCTAATGTATTTATAGGGAGCAATCATATCTCTCCTGAGCCTTCATTTGGTTAAGCTAAACAAGCCAAGCTCCTCAATACCTCTCATAAGGCAAATTTTCCATCCCTCTGATCACCCTAGTAGCCCAGTAGCTCTTCTCTGCACCTGTTCCAGTTTGAATTCATCTTTCTTAAACATAGGAGACCAGAATTGTACCAGATGAGTTCTCACCTCCGCCTTGTATGATTACAAGAACACTTCCCTATTTCTATTGGAAATACTTCACTCAATGTATCCTAGAACTGCATTAGTCTTTTTTCATGGCCACATCAAATTGGCAGCTCATAGTCATCCTGTGATGAACCAATACACCCAGGCCTTTCTCCTCCTCTGTCACTTATTATGATTACCTGAGTGTGCTAGAGCTTTATAGGTGGGAATGGAAGGTATGTGCCCTGAAGAGCTTATAGTCTGAACAGGCAAAGTACAAAAATAGGGAAAATGGGGCCATGGAGCCTGAAGGTCATGGAACAAGGAGATGGAGTCTCCACACCATCCCTCCTTCTTCCACTAAGCCCACACAATCTCTCTGCACAATCACCACCATAGTTGTAGGGGACTATGCTGGGTCAGGAAGCAGAGGCAGGAACCAGCCACCCTTTGTGGTATGCTCCTTTAGCCACATAAAGGAAATTAATTCTGCTCCTCACTGCATTTAGTACTCCCTGACGCCCATGCCCTCCAGAAAGAGGGGACGGGTTGTGCAGCCCTGATGTGGAGCCTGGCTTCTAAGTGAGCGTTGCTCTCTGACAGGAAGAAGCCACCAGTGGACAGAATATGTGAGCAAGATCTATGGGGCTGGAACTAGATATACTTACAGACCCTCACACTCCACAGCCTGCCCTCTAAGCCTTTCTTCCTGATGGGAGAATCCAGCTGCAACTCAGTGTGTTTATAATTGGAGTCTTTTTTCCCCACTTCCCAAGAGAATAGCACGTTTGACCATAAAACATGTTCAGAGATGGAGCTCATTTCATAGATATAAGGCAAGAGGGATCATTATACTTATGTAGTCTGCCTACCTTTATCAGAGGCTGTGGAATTTCACCCGGTGACGTCCAATCCTGATTTAAAGACTCCACGTAATGGAGAATTTGCCACGTCCCTTGGTAATCCATTCCAATAGCTAATCACCCTCACTGTTTAAAATGTGCAACTTATTTCCAACTTGAACTTTCCTGGCTTCCACTTCCAGACATCTAGCCTTTGTCTGCTAGATTAAATAAGCCTGTGGAATCAGATATCGTCTCCCTGCCTAGGAGGTACTTATTGATCATGATCAAGTCACCTTTTAACCTACTTTTCAAAACCATTTGTTTTCCATCCCCCTGGGCAGTAGCTCAGCTAGTGAACTAAAGGAGAGATTCTAGCTTATCAAGGCAGCAACAGCCATACATTTGATGCAATTTGAAGAGCTACCCTTTATTTCTGCCAGTGACTAAAACAGCTAATTCCTTTAAAACCTCAGGAATTGGGAATGTTATTGATGAAATCTGACTACTGCTTTTAGACTCACGGGTCCTCTGAAAGCAAAGAAGAAAGATATCAATAGAAATAGCAGCATCAAAAAAACAGATTAAAAGGGATTTAATTGATGCTTTTCGCATGTTTGACATTGTAGACACGCTGCTTCTTAAATCTGATTCTGACATCTGTTCAAGGGAGTTTGTTGATAAATGAACCAGAATAGAGTGATTCTGTGTTTTGTTTTGTTTTTTAAATAAAAATATGTAACAAAAACAGCCCTCAAGTTACAATTTATTTTGTCATGCTATTAGCTGTCAGCTTTCTATGGTGTCAATCATTTGGAAATTGAAATAATTTGGACCAAATTCTATTGGATAGAATCAATTGGCTTGCACAGATGTAACTGAGGGCAGAAGCTGATCTATAGCAAACAATAATTGCATGAAATCACTCAAAGTTTAAAGCATCATTGATTGTGACTTTATAATATTTCTGTAGTTGGTCAAAATAAACCAGAAAATGATTCTAAGAAAAAATTCAAAATTTCAAAGTTGTTTGTATTTTTCAAAGTTGAGATGGACCCATTTTCCATTGTTGGTGATTTCTTTAACCAACTTTTTCATTCAAATAGCTTTGAAATTTTTGTTTACCAAAACCTAGTAAGAAAACACATTTTCTTGTAAATGAAAATGTTTAAAAATGATGTGTTAATTATCACAAAAAATTGCATGAAAAACAAAACATATTGATAATGTTGAGAAATTTTAAAAAGTCACATTTTTTAAAATAAGCCATTAAAAAAAACTTTTCTGATGTTCTACTTGCACCACCACAGTAACTGACTGCCATGTAAACAGTGATGAATTTATCCTCATGAAAGCATTGTTGGATAGGGAAGCATTTACCTCCGTTACAGATAGAAAATGGAAGGTCAAAGAGATAAAATGACTTGCGCATGGTCCACAAAACTTCCAGCAGAGCTGGGAAAGGAACTGAAGTCTGTGGCATTCCATGCCTATAGCTTAACCACAAGCCTATCCTAAGCGTGGACACAGATATATGCTGAATGAAAAGAGTCGGTTTTTTAACAGCGCCAAGTACCAAATCAACCATGCTGTGAGTTCTTCTCTGGCAAGTTGCCTTTATACCCTTTGCAAATGCACAGAGTAATTCTGGTGATCTTCTGCATGCTTTCTATGCTGTATGCTTACAACTATTTTGACATCTTTTCTTTCTGATCTTGCTCTTTACTATTTTCCCAGTTTCCCAAAGATACTTAAACATACTAGAATGGTTTAATTAATGACCAAGAAAGGTTAGCTTTTGGCCTTTTGTTTTAATATTGGCAGATAGTCACAATTATCCTGAATTTATGGGAGTTAATTTACATTTTTATTTGCAGTTTAAAAAAAAAAAAGATTCATTTATCCTCTCTGCATTAACATACCAGATAGGGATGACAACAAGAAAAGAAAATTACCACCATTGGGTCTTCTTCTCTAGACAGTTTCATTGGCACCAGCAAGATTTATCTTTTGTGGCAGCAGCATAGTTGGCAAGAGCTTCCACGTCATGTGTGGAGTGGCGGTCTCTCCAACTGTGATAACGAAATGAGCAAGATCATAAGAGCTCCTCTAGGATTGTTTTGATCTCTGATTCCCCCATATTTTTTTAAATCTACAATATATCCAAAATGCCAATAAATTCCTATATAAGAATTTATGTTCTGTCTTGAACCTTTAATATAAACCTTGAGAGCAAGTCCTAGGTCCTTTCTAAGTTCCCTTTGCACTGCTACAGCAACTCAAAGGACACTTAAAACTACCTTATAGCAACTCTTCAGGATTTCTCTAGTTCAGAGGAAGATCCAACTGCCAAAAGTTGGGCCTGGATGACCAGAGAAGGATCACTCGATAATCACCCTGTACTATTCATTCTCACTGAAGCATCTGGCACCAGCCACAGTCAGAAGACAGATGATCAGGCTACATGGACCTTTAGTCTGACCCAGTATGGGCATTCTTATGTTCTTAAACTCTAGGGCTGGTGGAAGGACAGGAAGGGTGCATGTCAGGCTCTGGAGGGGCTGGGGCCATAGCAGCTCCAGTCTTGGCTGGCAGATCAGCTACTGTTTAAATCCCAGCAACCTTTTGGACTGAGGAAGAGGGAACAGCAAGGTGGAAGCAGCTGCATGCACCAATCACTGGCATTGAGACTTTTGATCATGAGAGAGGGACATTAATAATGTGGAGTTTTTTAAAAGAGTTTTATTATAATGGTAACCTAATCCATATTTTTTAGGTATATCTAGACACACTTCATTCTTCTCCAACCTATAGGCTAAGAGTAAAAAAATTCTAGTGCTGCAAGAAAAATTTTTCTTCATTTTGAATCTTTGTTTCATTCTTTTCCCTGGACAAACTATATCTTATTAAGGATGCTGGGGAAAAAAAGTATCATGATTATGATGAAGCAATGAATTTCTTGAATAGCCAAATTAAGGAAGAAGTGTTGTGATAATTAGACTTATAAAATTACCCTAATTGTGAGCTCAACTGTAAAAAGTACGTGAAGGTTTATGAAATGTCACAATAACCAATATCAATTTTGATGGAAAAAGTGCAAAAGGGAGACAGATTAATACAATCAGCAAGGCCTGCATGATATCACTCAAGTACTGTGTTAAGATACAAGTACACAAGAAAAGTGTGGCACCAGTAATCAGTCAAAATTGGTATGTTGGATATTAAGCCTAATTAGCAGACAAAATAATGAGGGATTGGGCTGTTCAACCAATCATTCCCTTTTGGGTTCTTAAAGACACTTTGGGAGAACAATTGTTTACTGGAGCAAGTTTCATCATCATGGTTGCCACACCCATCTCCTCTTGGGACCCCAGATTTTCTTCATCCCAATCTTGAAGATATCCTGACCAAACCAAGGCAGACAGAGAGAGAGAGAGAGGCAGAGGACATCGCCGCCTGTGTAACGTCCAGGGTACAATCCAGACTACTGAGTAGCTGTGTCATCCATGTCCTCTAACATGAGGTGCCTTTACACTGCCTTGCTTCTGTAGCCTCCAGTCTGGATTGCTCACAGTTTCCAGTGTGCAAGTCACTCCCAGCTATGTCTATGTGTGAGCTGCAGCCAGCCACACCTTGGCAGTTACCTGCCTTGGTTATACTGCATGGAGGGTGACCCAGCCACATCCCCAGTCTTAGATTTCCCCCCAAAAATGTATCTCTTGTATTGCACGACCCTCTCCTAGGCAATACGAATGCATATAAAATCCGTATTTCTTTAATAGGAATAATATGCACATACGTTGTTATCTCAAATGGAATTTCACAGGCAGTTCAATTTAAGCAAACTGGATTAATTAAAAAGAAAATCTCTTTGCAGACAGTTAACAAATTCGTTTTATTGTGAGACCCATTCTGTGCTAGCAACAGTCACTAGACTATTTTTAGCTTGAAAAATGAAGCCTGGGAATGACCTACATCTCTGAACTGTTTGAACTAACAGGAGGAAAGATAAGCGATTGGACAGAGGTCCTCAAAGCCATTAGGGGAAATCCTGAGGGACTTATGGAAAACTAGCAGATATTACATCTCTGCATCACTTGGACTACAAACTCTGATTCACCTGTAATGTATTTTATCTGCTTTAACCTCTTAATAACTCTCACTTCCTTTCTTAGCTAATAAATCTTTAGTTAGTTTACTAGAGAAACAGACTTCAGCATTGTCTTTGGTGAGATCTGAAAGGTATCTTGACCAGGGGTAAGTGACTAGCCCTTTGGGGCTGGAAGAATCAAATGTGTGGTGAATATTGATTTTAATAACCTTTCACCATTAAGTCCAGTTTGCCTGGGTGGCAAGTTTGGCTGGTGTTCCTAAGGGGGCTGCCTGTGTTCCCTGCTGAGACTGATATAGTGATCCAGGAGCACACATTTGTTACTTGGTGAAATCTAATTATAGAATATACCACCAGTTTGGGGTGTCTGCCCTGTTTTCTGAGTCTGACCTGAGATTGGCCTCTCAGTTGTGACCCACATACCAGGCAGCATGACGCTATTAAAACAAAAGCCAGCCTTACATAATACTTTACATTTCAAATGTTTTTCCTTCTCTTCTAAATCTTTACTGAAAAGATTTAAAGGATTTTTAATGATGTATTTGCCACAGTACTAAGCAGACTGAGGTCTCTGTATACCAAAGCCCAAGTCTTGTTTAAACCTGTTTAATGTTGGACAGTGACTGGGTCACAGTATCACTTTGAGCCATATGTTCCATCTAAATTAATACAATGGAAGATAGGGTGGGGTAGACCTGAAGCTAGGAATGAAGAACTGAATGGCTCAGATGAGGATCACTTACTGGCTTCACTTTTGCCAAAATATGAATAAAATAGTTGCTACTTAGTTTAATTATTTTTTCTCTGAAACTGTGATCTGGAAAGTGACGTACTCATATTTATGTACCAACACATCGGTAGGGGCCTACATTTGTGGGCTTTCTTTTGAACAATCTGCTTTGATTTAGTTGGAATTTGCCTGAAAAAAAAAACCAACTTTGACTTCATTTTCCGCAGTATTAAAGTATTGCAGTCTGGAAAATAATAGTTTAATTACTTATTATCTCAATTCCATCTCTGAATAACCCAGTGAATATAAAAAACAGTTTTGACTTGCTGAATTTTTATGTTTAAAGTCTATGGGTCATATTCAGGGCCATGAGAGAGCCTGTTGGTGCCCCTTCACTATCACAAAGGAGTTGTGAAGCTTCCCTCAAGGGTAGAAGAAGATTACTCTGGCATGGCAAAATCTCTGGTTGGCATAGAGACAGCCACATTGGCTCTATGTGATCCCATCCTAGCATCTCTTGCAGAGAAGGACCAGGGTGGGGTTGTTTTCTTCCAGAGGAAATATTGCAAAATCAATTATTGCTTTAAATGTAAAAATATTATTAGAACTATCTGAAAGTTTTTAGGATAAACCAGACAGAGCTTGTGAAGTTTATGCTAAACGTTAAATTAGGTACAAATGCAAATGTAACCCATAAATGAACAAATGAAAATCAGGCAAACCCATTTTAGACAGTAAATGAACATCAATTACATATGCAGATGTTCTTTCCTCAGTCATTTTTATTAGGCAGACCACATTCATAGCACTGTTTGAAATAAACAATATCTATGACTGTTTTTTGCTTGAGATAGATGGGGAATGGCACAACATGTTTACTCATTTCCCATGACAGAACAAGTAAAATTTTAATCTATAGCAAATTAATCATACAATTGTAGAACTGGAAGGGACCTCGAGAGGTCATCTAGTCAAGTCCCCTGTGCCTGGGGAGCTTGGGAGCTGAGCGGGGTCCCGACACCCAACAGGGCTGGCGAGCTGAGAGGGGCCGCCAACCGCAGCAGCGGGGAAAACTTCCATTACCCCAGTCACTGACCTACTGTGGGAGGGTCCCCCACTGGCAGCAGTGGCTGGGCTGCTATGGAGCCCAATCTCATGGACCTCTCAGGAAGCCATAGACTCCGTGACTTCCGTGACATACTCATAGCCTTAACTATAACCCCAAGATCCCTTTCCACAGTACCGCTTCTGAGGCAGTCATTTCTCATCTTGTTTTCGTGAAACTGATTGTTCCTTCCTAAGTGGAGTACTCATAGAGCTGTATAATTGTTTTTCCATAGGAAAAGCAATGTTTCCAATCTGCCAGTACAAGTTCATTTCCATTTGTATTGTCGTCTAGCACAACTTTGCTTTGTTAAGCAATATGGTATTTATTAGCCATCATGCAGGAGTAACAACAGTTAGGGCTGACAAGGTTAAGATGATGACAAGTTAGGAACTGTAATAGTTAAGGTTCTCACAGCTACAGTCCCATGTTAGGCAGAGTGGCTCAGTGGATAGAGCTCTAAACTAGAACTCCGCAGACTTGGGTTGTATTCCTGGTTCTGCTATGTGACCTCAGAAGGTCACTTCACATCTGTTTCTCCTCCCATCCTTTGTCTGTCTTGTCTATTTAGAGTGTAAGTTAGATAGGGACTGTCTCTCACTACGTTTTTGTGCAATGCCTAAGACTGACCTGATTTTGGCTGGGGCTACTATAATACAAATAATCATAAATAACTCAGTGATGTCATACATATGTACTATTTCCTCTTCCTGTTTGTCTTATTGAATATACATTGAAATGATGGGACCCCTGTGTGCCTGTACCACTTCCCTTTATTTGTTTTTCATTTCAATTTAAATAATAATACAAAACATCTGTAATAAGGATCCTGATATTACAACAAAATCCCAGCAGCATTAAAATAATTATTGACATGTTAACTCGGCAGCCACATACAAAAGCTGCTTCCATTCCTTCATCCTTGCACGAAGCATATCTCAGCTCTCTCTAAAACTCCCTGTCGAACAGATGTCTTTTGCAATGTGCCCAGATGTGGCCCATTTTGGACCTTTACTGAATGAGGTTTCACAAATGATAAAAAGTCAAGAAATATGTCTAGTTAGTATATTGAGACCACAATGCCAAAATCCCACCAATTTAACTCGTATGGGGAATATGAGGGTTATGGTTTAAGTGGAATTCTCCTACCAGTAGATGGGCCCAAATTCTTCTCCAAGTTACACCATTACAACCCCATTTACACCAGTATAGCAAATCAGTGATTGACCCATCATTTTCTGAGTTTTCTAAACTCCACTAGTTATATTGTTCATTGTACCCACAACAAAGTCAGCATCTTTAAGCCACTGGATCCATGGAATTTCTTCACTCAAAAAATATCAATTGCTTTTGTTACTTTTTTAATGCATGTACGCATGACATTCTAGGTTTATCTAATCAGAACTACTATAAGGAAAGGAATAAGTGGTCCTTCAAACTATCCCATAGGAATGCTGTCTTTTGGTGGCATACTACTAAACTTATCAACCCAGTTCTCACTTAATATTTCCAAGGAGGGATGCAACATTTTCTTTATTTCAAGAGGCACATAAATTTCAGAATTATAATCAGCAAGACAAAGTCTGCAAAAATCTCCTATTTTGGTCTTCCAAAGGCAGGTCATACGCTCCAGGTCAATTATCAGTGTAGAAATTCTGGCTGAGCTTTTGAAAGCCAGCTAAGGATTTAACCCCATATCGCCCCTTAAACCCAGTGAGCTGTGTGCTTAGATGCACTAGTCAGCTTTGAAAATCTCAATCTATTTTCTTAGTGCATTACTAAGATTGTTAATTAAACTGGTCATAGAGAAACATCTGTGGGAGAGAATTCCATTTTACGTTTTCCTAAACCTAGTCTTCTGAATGGCTAGGTTTTCTTTCTCCTGGAGTTTCATGGATTGCTGCATTTCTCAAACCAGACTCAACATTTGTAGATATTCATTTTACCTTCCCTGGAAATTAAAGACATATTCTCCAACATATTAAAAAATCTGAGTATCCTCTGCATCAGTGAGCCAAAGTCAAAGTTCTCCCTAGCCAATGGCTCAAGGGGCTGATGCAGTCAAGAAACATCAGTTTCATAGCCAATGATACACAAAGAAGTGTAGGAGTACGTGTGACACAGTAGAGACTAACATATTTATTTGAGTATAAGCTTTCAAGGGCTACATGCAGTGGAAAATACAGTAGGAATATATATATATATATATATATATATATATATATATATGCAGAGAACATGAAA